>NC_140339.1:5000-415000 GCF_963514085.1 Chelon labrosus | reverse complement strand
TACCCTCCATCGTTAGCTACCCTCCACTGTTAGCTACCCTCCACTGTTAGCTACCCTCCACTGTTAGCTACCCTCCATCGTTAGCTACCCTCCACTGTTAGCTACCCTCCACTGTTAGCTACCCTCCATCGTTAGCTACCCTCCACTGTTAGCTACCCTCCATCGTTAGCTACCCTCCATCGTTAGCTACACTCCACTGTTAGCTACCCTTCACCGTTAGCTACCCTCCACTGTTAGCTACCCTCCATCGTTAGCTACCCTCCATCGTTAGCTACCCTCCACTGTTAGCTACCCTCCACTGTTAGCTACCCTCCATCGTTAGCTACCCTCCATCGTTAGCTACACTCCAGCATTAGTTACCCTCCACTGTTAGCTACCCTCCATCGTTAGCTACCCTCCACTGTTAGCTACCCTCCATCGTTAGCTACCCTCCATCGTTAGCTACACTCCAGCATTAGTTACCCTCCACTGTTAGCTACCCTCCATCGTTAGCTACCCTCCATCGTTAGCTACCCTCCACTGTTAGCTACCCTCCATCGTTAGCTACCCTCCACTGTTAGCTACCCTCCATTGTTAGCTACCCTCAATCGTTAGCTACCCTCCACTGTTAGCTACCCTCCATCGTTAGCTACCCTCCACCGTTAGCTACCCTCCATTGTTAGCTACCCTCAATCGTTAGCTACCCTCCACTGTTAGCTACCCTCCATCGTTAGCTACCCTCCACCGTTAGCTACCCTCCATCGTTAGCTACCCTCCACTGTTAGCTACCCTCCACTGTTAGCTACCCTCCATCGTTAGCTACCCTCCACTGTTAGCTACCCTCCACTGTTAGCTACCCTCCACTGTTAGCTACCCTTCACCGTTAGCTACCCTCCACTGTTAGCTACCCTTCACCATTAGCTGCCCTCCACTGTTAGCTACCCTCCATCGTTAGCTACCCTCCACTGTTAGCTACCCTCCACTGTTAGCTACCCTTCACCGTTAGCTACCCTTCACCATTAGCTACCCTCCACTGTTAGCTACCCTTCACCGTTAGCTACCCTCCACTGTTAGCTACCCTTCACCATTAGCTACCCTCCACTGTTAGCTACCCTCCATTGTTAGCTACCCTCCATCGTTAGCTACCCTCCACCGTTAGCTACCCTCCACTGTTAGCTACCCTCCACTGTTAGCTACCCTCCAGCATTAGCTACCCTCCACTGTTAGCTACCCTCCACCGTTAGCTACCCTCCACTGTTAGCTACCCTTCACCTTTAGCTACCCTCCACTGTTAGCTACCCTCCAGCATTAGTTACCCTCCACTGTTAGCTACTCTCCACCGTTAGCTACCCTCCACTGTTAGCTACCCTCCACTGTTAGCTACCCTCCACCGTTAGCTACCCTCCACTGTTAGCTACCCTCCATCCTTAGCTACCCTTCACTGTTAGCTACCATAGTTAGCAGCCCTTCACCGTTAGCTACCCTCCACCATTAGCAGCCCTTCACCGTTAGCTACCTTTCATTGTTAGCTACCACCATTAGCAGCCCTCCATCGTTAGCTACCCTTCAACAAACATCAACACAGTTAGAAGATGAACAGTTACCAAGACTAAAACTGATCATTAGATTCAACTTTATTGTCATTGCAAAGTAGAAGGCAACGAAATGCAGTTAGCATCTCACCAGAGCCTAGCGTACGTACATATGCATTTAAATGAAATCAGTTTACACAATGTGTACAGGGATGATGAGGTGGATGTTTCATTTGGTGCAGATCTCACAGCTAGCTTAGCTTAGCTTAGCTTTAATCCCCACCTCCTCCAGTCTGAAGGAGGTCTGAGGCTGAACTCTGGTTCTGGGTGGACGTCCTGATCCAGTCTCTCCTCCTGAGGGCCAAAGGATGTGTTTGTGAGGAGGAGGAGGAGGCCGAAGGTGAAGCTGTTTATACCGATGATGTATGACGAAGCCTCAGCTCTCAGAAAGCTGTCAGACCTCCAGATATCTGCGAACAATCAGGACTCTGTGATTGACAGGTTGGGGCTTGGCTTGTCACGATGAATTAGGCGAGCGGAGCGGAGCAGGAGCGACGCCTCCTCTGCTCCTGATTGATGGTGGAGGCTGATAACGTCAGCGAGAGCTTGGCAGCGCCGCTCTCCACGCCGCTGATTTATTCCAGGTTTCACAACTCATAAACAAGATAAACGCTCAGAGGACGAGCTCCACGTCAGTGAGCTACAGGGACGGGAATGTCTCCAGGTCACGTCCTCTCACCTCCACGGCCTTAGGATGTAGGTCCTGGAGGACGGACATCTGGATGTAAAGACCTGACAGAGACACGGTGTCCCCCAAAGAGCTGAGAGAGACACCCCCAAAGAGCTGAGAGAGACACGGTGTCCCCCAAAGAGCTGAGAGAGACACGGTGTCCCACAAAGAGTTGAGAGAGACACCCTTAAAGACCTGACAGAGACACGGTGTCCCCGAAAGAGCTGAGAGAGACACCCCCAAAGACCTGACAGAGACACAGTGTCCCCAAAAGAGCTGAGAGAGACACCCCTAGAGACCTGACAGAGACACGGTGTCTCCCGAAGACCCAAGAGAGACACGGTGTCCCCAATAGAGTCTTTTTGAGGCTCTTCGTGATCTTTTTTAGGTTCTGTGTGAATGTTTTGTGTCTCTAGTTTGTGTCTTTGTTGGTTTTGTATTTATATGAAGCCTTTGTGTTTCTCTGTATGGACACATGGACACATGGACACATACCATAATGCCACATACAGACAGACCTGCCTACCGCCTCCACTGATGTGTTTGATGGGACCAAGGCGTCTGCTGTCCATCAGAGACATGAAGGGTTTGGTCAGATCTGGACGTGGGACGGTGTTGGTTGTGTTCTGGACGTGGGACAGTGTTGGTTGTGTTCAGATCTGGACGTGGGACGGTGTTGGTTGTGTTGTGGACGTAGGACGGTGTTGGTTGTGTTCAGATCTGGACGTGGGACGGTGTTGGTTGTGTTCAGATGTGGACATAGGACGGTGTTGGTTGTGTTCTGGACGTAGGACGGTGTTGGTTGTGTTCAGATCTGGACGTAGGACGGTGTTGGTTGTGTTCAGATCTGGACGTGGGACGGTGTTGGTTGTGTTCAGATCTGGACGTGGGACGTTTCTCATCACTACAGGAGGAAACATGAGCTGGAACCTGTCCCTGAGCGCGCTCAGTGAGGACATACTGGTGGTCAGGTTAGAACCAAGTGTTCAGGTTCAGGTTGGAGGTCTGGGAATACGTCAGCAGGGGTCCTCACAAAGATAGAAGGACCGGGGTGTGTCTGTGTGAAGTTTATCCCCCCGAGTCCAATATTCAACTGGTCACATTTAGTTTTTCTGATTTCATATTTTTAAAGCCGACATCATTGTTGCTCTGAGAGCGAGCCGGGACAAATTAAATCAGAGCCTGTTTTCTTTTGAAAGGACGCATTAATAACTCCCTCCAGTGGGAGTCCCTGCGCTCCGAACCTAATCTCACTGTAAATCTAATTTATTACGCTCATCGATTCACGTCCAGCTACGCTTCCTTCCTCCTCGCCCCTCTGGGGGGGATTAGCTAATCGCAGTGAAGTGTTTGAGTTCTGTCTGTAAATGTGGAAATGAGGATTTATTTAGTGTCAGAGAGACACGTGTCTCCGTGGCCTTTGACCTGAGACACAAACCAGTACTACGGGACGGAAGAATCAGGACGAGAACATAGAGAACAGATAAAACTGAAAGAAATGAGTCCAACATGACATGAAGGCTGAGGCTGAGAACATCGTTAAAAAGAAGGAAGAAGAATTATAACAGATCACCTGGACAGAGTTAGCCTCCTTTAAAACGTCCTGAAGAACCCGACCAAACACCTGGAACAGAACTATTAGACTAAAGTGAGCCAATATTACATATCATGTCCTCCTTGTGTCCAGTATCTGCTGTGACCTCCTTGTCACTAAATGTTTCTGGTAACAGCTGATCAGTGGTCTACAGCAGCTTGGAGGAATTTTAGCCCATTCCTCAGAACAGAACCACTTCAGTTCTGAGATGTTGGTGGGTTTCCTCACATCAACTGCTTGCTTCAGGTCCTTCCACAACATTTCTATTGGATTAAGGTCAGGACTTTGACTTGGCCGTTCCTAAACATTCATCTTGTTCTTCTTTAACCGTTCTCTTGTAGAACCACTTGTGTTCTTGGGCTCGTTGTCTTGCTGCATGACCCAGTTTCTCTTCACATTCAGCTCATGGACAGATGTCCTGACATTTTCTTTTAGAGTTCACTGGTAGAATTCAGAATTCATTGGTCCATCAATGAGGACAAGCCGTCCTGGTCCAGATGCAGCAGAACAGGCCCAAACCAGGACATTAGCACCCCCATGTTTGATGGAGGGAGGAGGAGGACAAAGAAAACATTTCTGGGGACAAGGATGTCCAGATTGACTGTGATTACATACAGCACACATGTTTCTGTTCATTTGTGGTGAGACACTAGTGTCCAATGGTTTTGATTTGTTTGAAATCTTATAAATATTAAATAAGAGGCGACCGAGGACTGAGCCTTGAGGAGCTCCTCTTTAGACTGAAATAGCTCTGGTCCTGAACATGTCCCTCTTCACCCTGAGAGTCCAGCAGAGGTTTGACTTGGCTGGAAGCGTGAGTCTTCAGAGAATAATTAATCAGAGCAAACAGAGGCTGGAGTAGGTCCTGTTCTATTGGTGCAGTCTAAACATTAAACCCACAGATAGCAGCGCAGTGACCTGGATACAGACACAAAGGCAGTCAGGTGGACAGGACCGGCCGGGCCGAGGCATCGTGTCTCCTCCGTCTTTACACAGCGATAAAGAGACACTGGCCTACTTGTGTCTCACCTGGCAGCAGGTACAGTCTGGTCAGAGACCAATCAGATGAGAGAATCACCAGAGCCTTTTATCACAGAGCCTGAGTCATAAAACACTTCATTTAACGACTTGATAAGAATAAACTGCTCTTTACGCCCAGCCATGAAAGCAGACAGGAAGACTTCATCTGTTACACTACAATGTTTTTAAGAGTCACTGAGTTCACTGACGAACCTCAGGATCATTTCTGACGTAGCTAACTTGTAGCTCATGTTGCTAATCAGCTGTTTGAGTCTTTCTCACATAGAAGGAGGTCCAGACAGAGGTAATGTTTGACTGTCCAGAGGAACGTCCCCTCCAGGACTAAGGATTAGGTCAGTTCACCAGAACTCTAGTCTCAGGTTCTAGATTTGTTCTGGAGAACAGTCTGAGAATGTTCCAGATTGACTCATGCACACATCTTGACTGTATTGCTACGCTACTGCTACCACTGACAGAGCAACAAGCTACAACAGTTAGTCCCTGGCAGCAGCAGCAGTGGGGGTCTGTTGGCCCCTCGCTCCACATATTGAACAACACCGCGGGGATTTGAACCCTCGACCCTGATGTGTTAATCTGAGTCATTCACCGCTAACGCTGACCAGTCGTAGCAGCTCATTACTTCCTGTTGTAAAATGTTAAACCAGTGAATTTACCTTTGGTCCTTTAATCTATGAAACAGGAAGTCTGTGTCCTACGGTAGCGTCAGCGTTTTACCGTCCTCTGATTGGACGGTCAGAGAGACGCTCCGTTTAAGCTAAGCTAGCGGTTCATGTTCATCTGATGCTAGCTGCACAACGTTAACGTTTTGATAGCTATTTGTTGAAGCCACCATGGAGGAAGGAGGAGAGGCTATCCATTTGGTTTCTATGGCCAGTATTTAACATCCAGGCAGTGAAACCAGCGCCTGGCAGAGGAAGGTACTTCTTCATGACTCTTCATCGTGTTTGGATGAGTTCAGGACGATCAGACGCTTCCTGACAGTGAATGAGAAGAAGCTGAAGACATGAGGAGTCTACGAGGTGAAACCTGATGTCCTTCCTGTTTCTGTCTGAATGTGGAGATGTGGACACACGCTCAGCTTTCTGTCTGATGATATGTGTGTTCAGATCCAATCTGTGGATGGTAACTCGTCCCCTGCAGCGATTGCACGTTCCTTTATTTACATTGTACTTGAGGCATGCTGGGACGCCCCCACTGAGCATGTGCAAACACTCACCCGTGCACTCACTGACCTGCTGCCGGGCTCTGAAGTGGGCCGAAGGTGAAACCGTTCCTCAGACTGATCGGTCCGACCTCGCAGACGAACTGTCACGTTTCACACTGAGCTGCTGACCTTTGACCTCCCCCGCCCCTCGCAGGCCCCGTCTGTGCAATCATTAACTCAGGAGGGACGTTAGCATCGCTAAGGGGGATCGTTGTGGGCCAACGTGTCTCCTGCTCAAATTAGGACCAACGAGTCTGACCTGAACGATGCCGATAACAAACTGTGGCTCTGGGCCCTTCAGGGGCCTCCGACAGAGTTTCAGTTACTGTTCCTGTTGATGCATTAAGTGCAGCAGAGTGGCTTAAATAAAACTCTGGAGGGACGTTTACCGCGTCATCTGCTTCCAATGATTTCAGAAGAAGTCATTTCTGTAAATAAAGCTCCACGCTGAGTATTTAAAGTCAGGAGGACTTCTGTAACCGGGTCCATCCTCCTGGGAGCAGGAACATCTGCAGAGAGCTTGGTGGAAATCTGTCCAGTAGTAGTTCAGTTGTCAGTGTCAGGGCTCTGCAGCGTGACTGTGGCTCGGTGAGTTATGGGTCTGGAGGTAATTGCTTCAGTTCGTCGAGCCTCTCTGCTGCTGTGTCACATTAAACTCAACCATAACTCAGCGGCTGCGGCCTGGCAGGAGGGAGGTTAGCGTAGCGGCTAACGCTAGCTGCAGGTACGGAGGCCTGACACGTTCCTGGTGAAGTCACATGATTCACGGGTGGAGGATGAGCTCAAACCGTCAGAGCAGCTTTATTTTCATGCTCGTAAATCCTTGGTGCAGCTTCGTCTCTTCAGGCAGATGATGATGATGATGATGATGATGATGCAGCAAGGAACTGTGGGATATCCCGCTCTCTGTGGTGAAATAAAACTCAAACTGCTGCAAAACAACAGTCGAGTCGCTGAACTCTGCTTCGACTGTTCCAGCTGTGATGCTGTTGCTAGGCAACCGACAACACAAACAGTTGTTGTAACCTGCTGATCAGACTCAATGTTCATTTTCATTTTCATTTTGAATGAATGCATGAAACAGCTGTTTTCACCCATAGCTGAGTTATTCTGCTTCATCTCAAACATGCACACACTACAGGATGTTATCCTGACAGAGCAGAGAGCACCTGAACGCACCACCTGATCCCAAAGGTCAGAGGATGTAAACAACACAGAGAAACAAAGCTCCAGTCCAGTAGGTGGCGCTAATGCAGCTACAATCTAAACAACAGAAGAAGAAGAAGAAGAACTCTACAGTGAAACAAAATAAAAGGCATCTATCAACATCATGTATGAAACCTCCAGATTTACGTACTGATGTGTCCCGGATAAAAGGGGCGGGGCCAGAACACATCCAGGTGCTTGGACTGAACCTGGTCACATGATTCTTTGAGCTGGATCAGAACACATGATAATAAAGTTTTAACGATAATGTTCAGACGTCTGCTCTTCATTCACAACTGGAGGTGAGCAGCAGACAGTAGCATGCTAGCGAACGTTAGCCTAGGAGCAAGGATGTCTTCAGATCTGTGAGCAGCTCACACTAGCAGATAATCTGGTCTGAGCCTCGGTACTGATCCAGGTCCGGTCCAGATTCGTCTGCTCTCAAAGTTGAACCAAGTTTCTCTGATTCACACTAAAAGGCTGCTCATCTGAGATCAGGAGAAAATCATAGACGTCTACAGTCTGCCTCCTCTCTGACTCAAAACAGATCATTAACAACAATTAATAATCTGTAATAATTAATGACAATTAATAATAATAATCAATAATAATTATTTATTAATAATAATTAATAATACTGGTTTTAGTGATCTTGTCTGTTGAGCCACAGAAACAACAGACATTCAACAGAAAGAGAGAAAGTTGAAGCTCGTAGTGTTGCAGCTGTCTGACCTCTGTACAGCAGATCAGTTGGTCTGTCTGTGGGGGAGGAGGGGGGGGGGGGGTTAAATGACTGCCCAGGGACCTTTGAGCAACACTGGGAGCGTGGCGTTCACGTGTCCTCCTCACTCCTCTGCACTCGTCCGTCTGTCCTGCTCCACATCCAGAGGAGTCTCCTGAGGACGGGGGTGGTGGTGGGTGGGGGGGGTCTGTCTGAGACTGGGGGTGGATGACGTCCAAGTAGAGTCGCCTCAGAAAAACAGAGCGGTGAAAATGCTGCGCTCTGATTGGCTGCTGCTTTCACAGGTGAGGTCTGCTCAGGGTTCGAATTACGGGGGAGCTAAGGGGAGCTCGGCTCCCCTGAAAAGGACCTGGGCTCCCCTGAAAGCCTACTTTGAGACATTTAGGGGGAGCTCTAAAACACTGTCCATTTTCTGTACATTAAGGTTCCTGAAATAAATAATAATAGTAAAATGTGTTAATGTTGTGTGTTTATTCGCTCATTACATTACTATTTCCGAACATCTGTCTCCACTAATAAATGCAATGCTGTGTCTCCTGTTGTGACCATCCATGCGTGGCGGCGCTGCACTCAAATCACTACGTTTACGTCACCACTTGAACTTCTCACTGAGTTGGTAAGCCTAAACGCGGTTGATTCAGAACCGTGGACAGAACTGTTTGCCCTAACTCTGACAGCGTCTGACGCAGGGGCGAAGTGGCCGGGAAAAGTTTCCCGGTCGGCCGGCTGAATGATTTACGCAGCGGATGACAAATTGAGCGGCCGCGAGGCGAATGCGGCCTGAGCTTATCAGAATCATTGACGTTACTAAATTCTCCGCGAATAGCAACCAAATACTCCCATATATATATATATATATATATATATATAGGGCTCCCCCGAAAGCCACTTTGTAATTCGAACCCTGGGTCTGCTCCACCTGGATCCGGTGAATCTGGATCTAAAGGATCTGATGTTTGGCTCTGGACCTGGTCCTGAATCAGTGTTTCAGCGTCAGGAAGAAGAAACCGACGCTTGTCGTTAGTAATCATGTGATCCTGCAGTGATGAAGATGATGATGAAGATGATGATGATGAGTTTAGCAGCTTTTGATCAACGACCGTCTTCTTAAAGACAGAGAAGAACATATATATATACTGATTCTTAATTAGTTGAATTTAATCTGTTTCCTGTTTTCATTGTTTAAAGTTTTCTCATCAGGAAGCTCACCTGCTGCAGCTGTGATGAGACTCCGCCCCTTCTAGTCAGTGATTGGTCGATGTTATTGGGATGTTGGTGGAGTCATTAGGAGTCATTAGGAGCTGATGATCAAAGGTTAAAGGTGAAATGTTTTGGGTGGCGACGGATCAGAGGCTGCAGATCTGCAGGTAGATCAGTAACGATGTAAACGTGTGATCAGCTGTGCGTCCGCTTGGACATGGACAGCACCATGATGCATTCAAGGTCCCAGAGTTCTGCAGCTGATGTTTTTTTGAGCCAGGTCTGGTTATGAAACTCTCTGGCAGCAGGTCTGGCAGCGGTTTGAAAGCCGGGGCAGTGTTGCTCAACGCGCCCTCCCTTTCATCAGCACAGCTCACAAATTAAACAGGATCTGATGGTTGGAAGATAAGACTGATCTGAGGCCGATCTGCAGCCCTTCAGCTCTGGCTCTTATCTGCAGGCCGGCGATACGACACCCGCCGCCACGCTGTCATCACACCACGGCGTCTGACCTTTGTCACCGTTAAACTGCAGCCGCTCACTTTGCACCAGACGGAACATTTCATTCATCATCACTTTAGACGCTCGGGTGGAGCCAGACTCGGCCAATGGCAGCGCTGGAAATCAGAGCAGGTCAAAGGTCAATCAGAGCTGCATGGAGAGGACATGAGAAGGGTTCATCCTCTGGAGATACGGAGTCTTGACTGTGGCTGAATGTGTTTTAAATCCTCTTCATGTTTAGTGTGGACAGAGTCTCTTCAGGTCCAGAGACACGACTGTGACACTAAATCATAAACTGACCTCAGAGCGTCTGACTCTACGTTGATACTTTAGAACTTACATGTTTAATTCTGACGTTCAGACTGCAACTGCAATGCATTCTGGGATACCTGGCTGCACCAACAGCAGACAAGTTACCTCCTGATGCGTCCTCAATAAAACAGGTGACGTAAGAACATGTGAGAACCAACCACAACAAGATGGCCGCCCCGGTACCTGCCACCTTCTGTCTACAGTGGTGTCTGGTGGGAGGAGGAGGACGAGGAGGAGGAGGAGGAGGAGGAGGTGATGTGTAGCATGATAAACACCAGAGGATCCTGAACTCTTCATCAGTTTTATTCCCTGTGACACAACGTGTTGATTTAAAGACTGAAATCAAAGCTGACACCATCGAACCCTAACCCTAACCCATCTAACCATCTAACCCTTCTAACCCCATCTAACCCATCTAACCATCTTACCCATCTAACCCTTTTAACCCTTCTAACGATTCTAACCCTTCTAACTCTAACCCTTCTAACCCCATCTAACCCATCTAACCATCTAACCCTTCTAACCCTTCTAATCCTTCTAACCCCTTGTAACCCATCTAACCATCTAACCCATCTAACCATCTAACCCTTCTAATCCTTCTAACCCCTTCTAACCCATCTAACCATCTAACCATCTAACCCTTCTAACCCTTCTAACCCCATCTAACCATCTAACCCTTCTAATCCTTCTAACCCCTTCTAACCCATCTAACCATCTAACCCATCTAACCCATCTAACCATCTAACCCTTCTAACCCATCTAACCCATCTAACCCATCTAACCATCTAATCCATCCAATCCTTCTAACCCATCTAACCCCATCTAACCCATCTAACCCTTCTAACCCTTCTAACCCATCTAACCCATCTAACCCTTCTAATCCTTCTAACCCCTTCTAACACATCTAACCATCTAACACATCTAACCATCTAATCCTTCTAACCCCTTCTAACCCCTTCTTACCATCTAACCCTTCTAACCCATACAACCCATCTAACCCTAACCTCTGGTCTCTGGACGTGACGCTGCTTATCAACGAGCTGCAGCCAATTACTCAAAGCAAACAGCAGGTAAATGACTTCCAGCGTCCAGACGGACTTATCAGCTGATCTCCTCCCTGAGAGGTGAGACCGGCCTTTATCAGCTCACACCTCTGCAGCTTTTCATCCATGTTTAATCTGCCACCGTCAGCGCTTTCATCACCACACCTGATCACAGAGACGTCCCTGCAGCCAGTCACCAGGCAGCTGACACTTATTACACATGACTTATTACACATGACTTATTACATGTTGTTGTGGAAAGACAGTAAATTAAAACCCAATGAGCAGAGAAGCTCTTCATTAAACCACAGACATGTGACGAGCTCCATTAATCAGAGCCAAGATCAGACCCAGAGGAAGAGGATCCAGATCTGAGCTGATCTGAAAAGACTAAATATGACCTCCCCTCCTCAGAGCCTCCTCCTTGTGGGTCAGAGGTCAGAGGTCAGAGGTCAGACTGGTTGAGAACCTCTTTACTCTCATCATCCTGGAGGATAGACTCCAGAAACCTGAGGACACAAGGAAACGGTGGACAAACGCAACCAGTAACTAACAAATCCACCAACATCCATCCATCATCCATCCATTCATGGTGGTGGGGGTGGTGGGGGTGGTGGGGGGGGGGGGGGGGGGGGGTTCCTCTTCATCCCATCTCACAGAGGAGCATGAATGGGATGAAGGGATGAATCAGTATGGAGTCTCAGAGGTCATCTGTTCCTAATAAACTGACCCTAGGCCATGTCTGTCTCAATCACACGTTTGACTGGTTGTTCTTCGTGCTGAGGTTCTGCAGAGAGAACCCGGACCCTGGACTCCAGGAGATCCACGTCTTATCAGCACCGAGCTGAAGTCAAGCTGGAGCTGGCGTTCAGAGCTCGTGTTCAGAGCTCGTGTTCAGAGCTGGCGTTCAGCTCTGCTCCCTCTGCCAAGATATTCATAGGGAGCAGAAGTTTATTCGTGTAAGAGGTGGGAAAGGCTGTCAGGCAGAATTTAGAGCTTCAGAGCATCATGGGAGCTCTGCGGTCAGCGAGGAAACTCGTGAATCAAACCGATAACACACACACACACACACACACACACACACACACACACACACACACACACACCAAACTGAGCTGGCTTACATTAACAGAAAACCATGGAGAGAAAAGAATGAACAGCATCCAGAGTTTGAACCAAACAGAGACGGCAGCTTCGCTTTCAGCACAGATACCTCCATCTACCTCCATCTACCTCCATCATCTACCTCCATCTACCTCCATCATCTACCTCCAACAATTAATTGGACTCAACACTTTGCTGTAAAGTATTTTAATTTTTTCATGATAAAATAAAGGAACACAGAGAACGGTTCTGTAGAGTCTCCACAGCTTCCTTCAGTCCTGGTCTGAATGGAGGGTTTCATGGTCACGATGAGTGGAGGAAGGAAAGGAGGGACCATAAATAAACCAGAGACCAGAGGAAATAATAATTTTAGTTTAATGAAGATGATTGAGGTAACAAGAAGAGCTGCAGAGTGACGCAGAGTAATCCAATAAACCAAGAAGAAATAACTTGGCTTAGTGAGAAGCTGAACAAGTAAAATCCAGGTTTAGGGAACAGACGAAAGAGCAGAAGAGAAAGACAGATCTACATACACTGTCTCCACCTGGATTTAACTAATAAACAGGTATTCACCTCCTGTTGGATAATTACTGCATGGGTGATTATCTTTCAGCTGACAACAAGTTATTTAAGCCCAACTGATGCAATGAGTAGCTTCTCATTTCTTCAACAACCATGTCTAAAGACACATCCTGTGGTCGTCTGTTTGAGAAGGGTCAAATCATTGGCATGCATCAAGCAGAGAAAACATCTAAGGAGATTGTAGAAACTACTAAAACTGGGTTAAGAACTGTCCAAGGCATTATTAAAAACTGGAAGGATAGTGGAGAAGCATCAGGGTAAGAAGAGAGGCAGATGAAGTGATGCACCCATCATGCCTAGTGTCTACTGTACAACCTGTGGGGGCAGTGCTATGATCTGGGGTTGCTGCAGTTGCTCAGGTCTAGGTTCAGCAACATTATGAGGTCAGCTGACTACCTGAATATACTGAATGACCAGGTTATTCCATCAATGGATCATATTCCAAGATGACGATGCCAGGATTCATGGGGCTCAGATTGTGAAAGAGTGGTTCAGGGAGCATGAGACATCATGTCCACACATGGATTGGCCACCACAGAGTCCAGACCTGAACCCCATTGAGAATCTTTGGGATGTCCTGGAGAAGGCTTTGTGCAGTGGTCTGCTGAGTCGGCAGATACTTCAGATTACATGCAGGTGTCCAACCAGGTAAAACCAGAGACAGTAGAAACAAGATGGTCGCTGTGCCTCCTCCCTCCTCCTCCTCCTCCTCCTCCTCCTCCTCACAACGAGTTATTACAGCCTCAGTAAGACATTGTTCCAGCCAACAGGAAGTCAGGACACTAAGGAGCATGCTCAGAGCGTGGAGCATCCATGTTGTATCTCTTTAGTGATAATGAAAGAGGGGATGTCTGTCGTCACCGTGGTTACTGTCTCTGTGCTCCTATTGGTCAGCATCATGGACATGTGACATACAAGTCCAGAAAAGGTGAAATAAAACAGACGTACCCCGTCAGATCAGCTGATACCTGGAGCATGAGTCGGTTTCATTCTGGAGACGTTTGATGTGAGAAGATCCAAGAACCTGATCTGACCTCCAGCTCTCTCACTTCATTTATCTCTGATCTACATCTGGTCACTCAGTCCATGGAAGATCAACACTGCTTATGAAACTCCTCCTCAGGGGAGCAAGGAGGAGGTGAGGAGCAGCGCCAAAAACACACATCAAGAGGAGGAAGAGGAGGAGGACGATGGAGGAGAGGAAGGAGAGAAAGGAGAAGAAGAAGCAGGAAGGAGGAGGATGAGGAGGGAGGAGGAAGAAAGAGGAAGGAGGAGGAGGGAGGAAGGAGAGGAGGGAGGAGGAGGAGGGAGGAGGAGGAGGAGGAGGATGAGGAAGGAGAGGAAGTAGAGGAGGAGGAAGCAGGTGGAGGAAGAAAAAGAAGAAGACGCAGAGGAGTTGGAGGACAAAGGAGGAGAAAGAAGAAAGAGGAAGAAGTAGTAGAAGAAGGAGAGGAAGAGGAGGAGGAGGAAGAGGAGGAGGAGGGGGGAAGTAGAAGAAGAAGAAGAGGAAGAGGAGGAGGAGGAAGAGGAGGAGGTCTGGTCCAGCTGGTTGAGCAACAGCAGTGAGGACAGTGTTCCCACCGCCACCCTTCACCCAGTTGGTTGAGCTCTGTGATTGGCTGAGGATGTGGTGGGGGGGTCGGGGTGTGTGTGTGTGGTGGGGGGGGGGGGGCAGCGACCCCCTCTGAGTGGTGAACGAGACTCAGATTAACACGCGCTGTCAGGGTCGAGGGTTCAAATCCCTGCAGGGTTGTTCAATATGTGGAGCGAGGGGCCAGCAGACCCCCACTGCTGCTGCTGCCGGGACCACCAGCTCTACTACAGTACTGTAGTACTACTGCAGTACTACTGTAGTATACCAGCTCTACTACAGTACTGTAGTACTACTGTAGTACTACTGTAGTATACCAGCTCTACAGTACACACTATACTACTATAGTACTGTAGTACTACTGTAGTACTACTGTAGTATACCAGCTCTACAGTACACACTATACTACTACAGTACTGTAGTACTACTGTAGTATACCAGCTCTACTAAAGTACTGTAGTACTACTGTAGTACTGTAGTACTATGGTACTGCTGTAGTATACCAGCTCTACAGTACACACTATACTACTATAGTACTGTAGTATTACTGTAGTATGCCAGCTCTACTATACTACAGTAGTACTACAGTAGTATACCAGCTCTACTACAGTACTGTAGTACTACTGTAGTATAGCAGCTCTACTACAGTACACACTATACTACTATAGTACTGTAGTACTACTGTAGTACTACTGTAGTATACCAGCTCTACTACAGTACACACTATACTACTATAGTACTGTAGTAGTACTGTACTGTAGTATAACAGCTCTACAGACGTGTAAATTTCATTCTAGATCATCATGGTTCTTGTTCTTGTTCTAGTTCTGGTTCTAGTTCTGGTTCTCTGAGCTGATCAGCTGATCTCTGTGACTGACTTGTTCAGCAGATTAGAACCAACAGAGCAAAACAGAACCAGAACCACTAGAGAGAGAACCAGAGACGACCTGGTGCTGGAACAATGCATTGAAAATGAGCCACCTCTACGAGCTAATGCTAATGCTAATGCTAATGAACCTTTGGGCACCTGAACAAGCGTCTCTTGTCTCTAGTGTTTATTTATTGTTCCATGTTCAGGTGTCCAACGCGTCCAACTCGTCCCTCCCCAGGCCTGCAGCACAGAGCCGTCCTCTGTTTGCTTGTGTTTGCAGTAATTAGAGCGGTGTCTCCAGATGAATGTGCTAATGATTTATTAGTGTTAAGATATTTGTCTTCACACCTGCAGGACGAGGACTCACCTGTGGGACGGGTTCTAGTCTGTACCTGTTTGTGTTTTCTGGCTGAGGGACAGATTTACAGCCAGAGCATTCCTGGCCTCGGCTGCAGGTTCACACTCATCGTGACTGATGATCTGATTACAGCTCAGAGGTGTGAACGCTCAACGTCACACGACAGGAATGTTCAAGATCTGTTGTCAGTCACAGAGAGGAACATGAGCCACAACAACACATCAACACGTCCTGAAGAACTGCAGGAAAACGACACATCATTATCTGGAACTGAGTAAACGGTTAAAGGTGATCAATGAGAAAAGTTAAATCAGTCAGAATGTTGAATAAATTATTAATTAATGGAACGAATCAGAGTTTCTCTTTCAGTTTGAAATGAAATGAACAGATCTGAACGTGTTGTTAGACCTGGACCTGGTTTAGACTAGAACCGTTTAACTAGCGTACCTAATGAAGTGGCCAGGGTTTAGACTAGAGCCGTTGAACTAGCGTACCCAATGAAGTGGCCAGGGTTTAGACTACAACCGTTGAACTAGCGTACCTAATGAAGTGGCCAGGGTTTAGACTCGAGCCGTTGAACTAGCGTACCTAATGAAGTGGCCAGGGTTTAGACTACAACCGTTTAACTAGCGCACCTAATGAAGTGGCCAGGGTTTAGACTAGAACCGTTGAACTAGCGTACCCAATGAAGTGGCCAGGGTTTAGACTAGAACCGTTTAACTAGCGTACCCAATGAAGTGGCCAGGGTTTAGACTAGAACCGTTGAACTAGCGTACCCAATGAAGTGGCCAGGGTTTAGACTAGAACCGTTGAACTAGCGTACCTAATGAAGTGGCCAGGGTTTAGACTAGAACCGTTGAACTAGCGTACCTAATGAAGTGGCCAGGGTTTAGACTAGAGCTGTTGAACTAGCGTACCTAATGAAGTGGCCCTGGTTTAGACTACACCCGTTTAACTAGCGTACCTAATGAAGTGGCCAGGGTTTAGACTCGAACCGTTGAACTAGCGTACCTAATGAAGTGGCCAGGGTTTAGACTACACCCGTTTAACTAGCGTACCTAATGAAGTGGCCAGGGTTTAGACTAGAACCGTTGAACTAGCGTACCTAATGAAGTGGCCAGGGTTTAGACTACACCCGTTTAACTAGCGTACCTAATGAAGTGGCCAGGGTTTAGACTAGAACCGTTGAACTAACGTACCTAATGAAGTGGCCCTGGTTTAGACTACACCCGTTTAACTAGCGTACCTAATGAAGTGGCCAGGGTTTAGACTCGAGCCGTTGAACTAGCGTACCTAATGAAGTGGCCAGGGTTTAGACTCGAGCCGTTGAACTAGCGTACCTAATGAAGTGGCCAGGGTTTAGACTACAACCGTTTAACTAGCGTACCTAATGAAGTGGCCAGGGTTTAGACTAGAACCGTTGAACTGGCGTACCTAATGAAGTGGCCAGGGTTTAGACTAGAGCTGTTGAACTGGCGTACCTAATGAAGTGGCCTGTGAGCTGTAAATCAGTTTCTTGTCATCTGACCCCCCTATGTGTGTGTGTGTGTGTGGGGGGGGGTGTCACAGGGGGAGGGGGGCTCCGTCCAGATCAGGCCGTCCATCACTCGTCCTCCCTCCCTCCCTCCCTCCCGTCCTCCCTCCCTCTCTGAGCAGATGTTGCGTCAGTCGTCGGTACCGAAGCAGCGGTTGTGAAACATCTGGCCGATGCGTCAGCTCCCTCTCTGGGTGACTTGGCTCCGAGCGCTGGCTCAGAGCGCTGGACGCTGGAGGTTAATGAAGCTGGTCTCAGACCAACCACGTGACCTCTGACCCCAGCGCTGCTTACTGTTCGTTCTCCTTACGCTACGCTGTCGTAGCCACACTCAGCTTCTCTCCTTTCTGACTTCAGTTCATCAGAAACTTTTTTTTTATGTTTCCATGGTAACAAGGACCACAGCACCAACAGCAGCATGATGCTACACACCAACTACACACTAGGTGTTATAATCTGAGGGCGTCCAGATAATGAGCTGAGAACTATCTGATAAATAAACGATTTATTTAGGAGCAGGTGTGAATCTGTCCTGTACTCAGTGAGCACATTATTAGGAACACCTGTACAACCCTCAACACCTAAAGATATGCAGGTATGTAGCCACGCCCCCCTGACCCACCTGGACAGGTGCCCGGTGTCAGATAACCTATCAGAGCGGAGATAAGATGGAGGAGCAGCACGATGTGGAGCAAAGGTCTCCATGACGACGCAGACATTAATTCATCTCTGACCTGTCGGCCATTTTTAGACATAAAACTATCTGAGAGGTCAGAGGTCAGAGGTCAACCTCTTACATCCTGATCATTTACCTCCTCTCCCAAGCTCAGGTGGGTGTGGCCTAATGTGTCCCTGCTGATTGATTGGTTGATTCAGTTTATTAATTCTGCCAAAGTCCTGTGTGTGTTAGTGTGTGTGTTAGTGTGTATCAGTGTGTTTCAGTGTGTGTTAGTGTGTGGGTGTCAGTGTGTGTCAGTGTGTGTCAGTGTGTGTTAGTGTGTGTGTGTTTGTTAGTTCCAGTGTGTGTCAGTGTGTTTCAGTGTGTGTTAGTGTGTGTGTGTGTGTGTTAGTGTGTCTGTGTGTGTCAGTGTGTGTGTGTCAGTGTGTGTGTGTCAGTGTGTGTGTGTCAGTGTGTGTCATCGTCTCTCCAGCTGATCTTGGAGCGTCGCTGCCTCCTGCTGGATCAAACTCAAACTACGCTGACATGCTCTTCATCAGATCAACCAATCAGAGATGAGATCATCTGATCAGCTGATCAGAAGTATTTATATCTTCTGTAGTTTTATACATGTACTGTTACTTCTATATATCATCATAACTATACACACTATAGACATATATATGTCTATAGAAGCATAGTTAGAGCTGTCCCTGTTTATCATCTGTGAGTCTGGATCATGTCTCCAAGTCAACCAGCAGCTGTTGATGGTTCTGATCCAGCGGTAGGTAGAGATCCATTAGAGACAGCAGCTGTGACCACATGATGGCGCTGCTGATTTACAGACACACACACTGAATGAACACAGATGTAGAAAGGTTTTAATTCATCATTTAGTCGTTTCAACAGAACTTCAGCACTGTCGTCTTCTTTCAGTCCAAAGAGAACTCGTCCTCTGTCGTCTTCATCACTTCATCTCCAGACTCAGAGTCTCTGAGACCGGACCGGCTCGGTGCTGAGTCTGGGTCCGTCTCTGGTTTGTGTGGTTGTGTCTCTAACATCAGGTCGTCCAGCCCGGCCGTGATGTCGACCTCTGGCGCCGCCGGCGTTTCCCTCTGAGGAAGAATGAAGTCCAGAGGCTCCAGAACGGCGGCGACGTCGATGCAGCCCAGACCAGCGTACCTGTGCAGCTGAGACGCAGGGACACCTGGAGGACAGAGGACAGAGGACATCCTCAGACTGAAGGTCACAGGATCTGAGGGCCCTGATGTTGATCAGGAGGATTTTATTTCTATTTCATTGTATATATTGGTCTCGCTCCTCGACCAGCCCAGTGTACCTCTAGGGGTCAGAAAGTCCTCCATCAAACTATAGTGTATATATGTGTTGATAGACCAAGTACAGCTGGACTCATTACAAATGATTTACGCCGCGCTTTCTCCTGATCACTGTCATGTTTGGTGTTAGTCGGCTTCAGATGCTCGAAAGCAAAAAATAATAATAGTTACTGATGGTTCTGTAAATAGTTGAACAAAAAATGTCTGATGTGTTTCAATGTAAACAGTTTAAATAACTTTGTTTGCTATTTTTTTACATAAGCTTTTGATATTTACAGTTTACACTTGAAGTTGATTAAATATGTTTGTGGTTTTCACAGTGAAAAGAGTTTTCCTACTCTGACTTTATGTTTTATGTTGTGTAGTTTTAGGTCCAGTGTGTTAATACAGTTTGTCAGAATGAAAAAATAACTGTAAAATCCCACATGTGAGGTCGTGACACCCAACAAAGAGAGGTCAACTGGTTTTAAGATGAAATAGATAAAGGTAAAACTAAAGTCGTGAAAAACAGTAGGGCTGAACGATATGGACAACATGTCATATCTGGATAATTATACCAGATATCTCGATATCGATACCATTTTTTATTTTTTTTAAAAGCCTCTTTCTAGACTGTGCACACAGGTACCATGTGGTATGTTATAGCGTCTGTCATGTGTTTATGTCTGGTGGACGTGGACTCATACGGTGTAACGCTACTGAACGCATCAGCAATCAGACTTTGATTGGGCTTCTTTTGGGATGACTGAGACGTCCCCGGTGTCTCTCACAATACACTCTTAGAGCAGCACACGATGGTGTTGTTTCATGTGGTGAAACATGTTTCATGTGGTGAAACATGTTTCTTGTGGTGAAACATGTTTCTTGTGCTTCTTGCTTCGTCACAATTTTCGCCAAGCGACCATCACGACACCTCGCTCTGGTTTACATCATCATTTTAAATCCAACTAATGGAAGATGATTTATGTTTTGGCACCAAATCAGATTCTGCACTAGTGACACGGGAATCAATTGTCTCTCCCATCCTACAAAAATACTCCCGTCATATCCCGATCACGTGACTGCCCCCCATCAAAAATCCTGTCCCGCAAAATCACGAGAGAAAGACTCCCAGATCCCGTCCCGCTCCGTATGTTGTTGTCTAAAGTTGGGCGCACTCACCGCATTGCAGCGTCACTTCTTAATTTAATCTCCGGCTCCGTCCCGCTCCGTTGATTATCTGCTCTGTCCCGTCCCTATCACGGACTGAGTCCCAAAAAATTGTCCCCCTCTATTCTGCACGGCCACCGGCCGCATTATCTTCCACGCTCACTTTACTTTCTGTCTTTTTAATTTCCCCGCTGTGTGTGTAGTGTGTGTGTGTGTGTAGTGTGTGTGTGTGTGTGTGGTGTGTGTAATGTGTGTGTGTGTGTGTGTGTAGTGTGTGTAATGTGTGTGTGTGTGTGTGTGTGTGTGTGTGCGTCTCAGTCTCAGTCTCCCTCATATGTTTGTCATTGGTCTACATCGTTTATATCGTTGCTTTTTCGATATTAATATCTTGAATGTTCATATCTAGATGTAGATACGATAACGTTCAGCCCTAAAAAACAGCCAGTTATACTTTAGACCTCAGAGGTTCATAAAGTTTTTCTGATTCTCTGAAACTGAAAGTCTGACGGTCAGGACTGACTTCATCTCTGGAATAAAGATAACTCGTCCCTGTCCCATTAGACTTCCTAAGATTCACCAGAAATGACCAAAGCAGACAACAGCCTGGAGACCAGATGTTCCAGATGTTCCAGATGTTCCAGATGTTCTCACCCAGGATGAGGGCGAGCTGAGCCGGAGGGAACAGGACCTGGAGGCAGCGGTTGAGGAACGGCAGCAGGTCTTCAGCGTAGGAGCAACAGAACTGAAGGAAGAGCTCCTTCTCTTTGCCGCTGAACGCCGACTCCTCGGCCCGGTGGAACACCAGGACCTGACGGGTCACCTGCCGAGAGACAAAGACACTGGAGTCAGCGTCCTCACCAGAAGAGAGACAGATGTCCTCTAAGAGACACAGGGTCCGGTCGTACCATCTTCAGGCCGTCCTCTAAAGCTCTGCAGATGTCCTGCGCCAGGCCGATGGGGCAGCAGAGTCGCAGGTCGTTGAAGGCCGTCAGGATGTTGTTGAGGAAGCAGGCCAGCGGCTGGAAGTCCAGCAGGGACATGGGGGGCTGCAGGGTTCCAGGCTGGGCGCTGGGGGCCACGGGGGGGATGGTGCCCCCCAGCATGGAGGGCAGGGAGATGAGTGTGTACAGGTTCATGTCCTCCTGGAACTTGTCCACCGCTTCCTGCACCGCCTGGCGGAACGTGTCCCTCGCCACTCGCTGGAACATGGGCGCCAGCTGTCCCCGGAAGTCGGCCCCCACCCTGCTGAAGGACAGGCCGAAGTACATGCACTGTCCCAGCAGGGAGTCCAGGCGCCCCCCCACGCCTCGCTGCAGGTCCTGATCTAACATCTCCAGGAACTCCGACACCTTCTGCACCACCCAGCCGTGGAAGATGGCGCCCTCGTTTACCGCCTGCCCGCCGGCGGGGGGGACCAGCGGGTCTTCGTCAGAGAAGATGGCTCTGTACTGGGTGATGATGTCGAACAGGTGGACCCTGCAGGCCTCGATGGTCTTGGTGATGTGGAAGTAGGGGTCGTCCTCGGGGACGGCAGCGAGGATGGAGTGCAGCCAGGTACCGCGGGCCTGCAGGAACTTCACCCGAAGCTCCGCCTCCGTGAACACGTCCATCCGCCGCAGGTAGCCAATGACGCGCAGGCACACGGGAAGCTGGGAGTTACTGCGCAGCTGCTGCAACAGCTGGTTGAGCATCAGCTGAGTCGACTGACGCACCTCACGCACGATACCCTGAGGACAGAAGAGGTCAAAGGTCAATCATTTCAGTAGCATTTGAGGAGCTGAGTTGGTCTCTGATCTGGTCTCTGATCTGGTCTCTGAGTTGGTCTCTGAGTTGGTCTCTGATCAGCTGGTCTCTGATCTGGTCTCTGAGTTGGTCTCTGATCTGGTCTCTGATCTGGTCTCTGATCAGCTGGTCTCTGAGTTGGTCTCTGAGTTGGTCTCTGAGTTGGTCTCTGATCTGGTCTCTGATCAGCTGGTCTCTGAGTTGGTCTCTGATCTGGTCTCTGAGCTGGTCTCTGAGTTGGTCTCTGATCTGGTCTCTGAGTTGGTCTCTGATCAGCTGGTCTCTGATCAGTTGGTCTCTGATCAGTTGGTCTCTGATCTGGTCTCTGATCTGGTCTCTGATCTGGTCTCTGATCTGGTCTCTGAGTTGGTCTCTGATCTGGTCTCTGATCTGGTCTCTGAGTTGGTCTCTGAGTTGGTCTCTGAGTTGGTCTCTGATCTGGTCTCTGAGTTGGTCTCTGATCAGTTGGTCTCTGATCTGGTCTCTGATCAGCTGATCTCTGAGCTGGTCTCTGATCAGTTGGTCTCTGATCAGCTGGTCTCTGAGTTGGTCTCTGAGTTGGTCTCTGATCAGCTGGTCTCTGAGTTGGTCTCTGAGTTGGTCTCTGAGTTGTTCTCTGATCTGGTCTCTGATCAGTTGGTCTCTGAGCTGGTCTCTGAGCTGGTCTCTGATCAGCTGGTCTCTGATCAGTTGGTCTCTGATCTGGTCTCTGATCAGCTGGTCTCTGATCAGTTGGTCTCTGATCTGGTCTCTGATCAGCTGGTCTCTGATCTGGTCTCTGATCTGGTCTCTGATCAGTTGGTCTCTGAGTTGGTCTCTGATCTGGTCTCTGATCAGTTGGTCTCTGAGCTGGTCTCTGATCAGCTGGTCTCTGATCAGTTGGTCTCTGATCTGGTCTCTGATCAGCTGGTCTCTGATCTGATCTCTGATCTGGTCTCTGATCAGTTGGTCTCTGATCTGGTCTCTGAGTTGGTCTCTGATCAGTTGGTCTCTGAGCTGGTCTCTGATCAGTTGGTCTCTGAGCTGGTCTCTGATCAGTTGGTCTCTGAGCTGGTCTCTGAGTTGGTCTCTGATCAGCTGGTCTCTGATCTGGTCTCTGATCTGGTCTCTGATCAGTTGGTCTCTGATCAGTTGGTCTCTGATCAGCTGATCTCTGAGTTGGTCTCTGATCTGGTCTCTGATCAGCTGATCTCTGAGTTGGTCTCTGATCAGCTGGTCTCTGATCTGGTCTCTGATCAGCTGGTCTCTGATCTGGTCTCTGATCTGGTCTCTGATCAGCTGATCTATGAGTTGGTCTCTGATCAGCTGATCTATGAGTTGGTCTCTGATCAGCTGGTCTCTGATCAGTTGGTCTCTGATCAGCTGATCTCTGATCTGGTCTCTGATCAGCTGATCTCTGATCTGGTCTCTGATCAGCTGATCTATGAGTTGGTCTCTGATCAGCTGGTCTCTGATCTGGTCTCTGATCTGGTCTCTGATCTGGTCTCTGATCTGGTCTCTGATCAGCTGATCTATGAGTTGGTCTCTGATCAGCTGATCTATGAGTTGGTCTCTGATCAGCTGGTCTCTGATCAGTTGGTCTCTGATCAGCTGATCTCTGATCTGGTCTCTGATCAGCTGATCTCTGATCTGGTCTCTGATCAGCTGGTCTCTGATCAGTTGGTCTCTGATCAGCTGATCTATGAGTTGGTCTCTGATCAGCTGGTCTCTGATCAGTTGGTCTCTGATCAGCTGATCTATGAGTTGGTCTCTGATCAGCTGGTCTCTGATCTGGTCTCTGATCAGCTGGCCTCTGATCTGGTCTCTGATCTGGTCTCTGATCAGCTGATCTATGAGTTGGTCTCTGATCAGCTGATCTATGAGTTGGTCTCTGATCAGCTGGTCTCTGATCAGTTGGTCTCTGATCAGCTGGTCTCTGATCTGGTCTCTGATCAGCTGATCTATGAGTTGGTCTCTGATCAGCTGGTCTCTGATCTGGTCTCTGATCAGCTGGTCTCTGATCTGGTCTCTGATCTGGTCTCTGATCAGCTGGTCTCTGATCAGCTGGTCTCTGATCAGTTGGTCTCTGATCAGTTGGTCTCTGATCAGTTGGTCTCTGATCTGGTCTCTGATCTGGTCTCTGATCAGCTGGTCTCTGATCTGGTCTCTGATCAGCTGGTCTCTGATCTGGTCTCTGATCTGGTCTCTGATCAGCTGATCTATGAGTTGGTCTCTGATCAGCTGGTCTCTGATCAGTTGGTCTCTGATCAGCTGATCTCTGGAAGTCAGAACCAGCTGATTCTCCTCCAGCAAAGATCTACTGGACCAATCAGATTGTGAGGGCGGGGCTTAATGTGAGACTTCAGAGAGACTTCTCTGACTCTGACAGGACAGTGGACGTGTCCTCTACGAGCGACTCTCCGTTTCCATGGAGACGTCCAGTCACCTGGACTCACCTGGATGACCGGCAGCGTGGAGTGCTTCTTCTCCAGCCTCTTGACGTACGCCGCCAGCTCCAGGGCCTCCTCGTAGTAGCCGTTGCGGACGCAGGTGTCCATGAGCTGAGGGATCTCCAGGATCTCCAGGATCTCGGTGTGGCGGTTCAGCGTCAGGCTGTTCATGCGGCGGCTCGCCCCGATGTCCTCGGCCTCCTTCATGAAGCCCCTGAACACAGAGTCAAAACTAAATGTCTGCTTCTATTCATCTGGCCTCACACTGAACTTGTGTCTGTTCTCAGGACTCCAGGTGTTTAATAAACCAATAAATTAATCAGAGAACAATCAGCAGATTAAACGAATAACAAATTATAAACACAATAACTATCTGCGGCTGTGTTTTAAGACTATAAATAGATTTATTCTGTATTTAAATCCTGTGACTGGAGCACCTGCATTTCTCTCCGAAGCCGGGCAGCTTGTCCAGCAGCCGGGACACGCTGCTCTCTACGCGGCCGAAGTCCCGGTAGATGTGCTCGGTGCAGTCCGCGGTGCGGATGAAGGTCTGGTAGTTGGAGAAGGCCAGCTCCCGGGTCTGCTGCAGGATCTGAGCCCGCTCCTCCGCCAGCCGCTCCGGCTCCCGGCTCAGCTTCTCCACTCCGAAGGAGCTCAGCTCGGAGAGGTAGGCCGCGAAGTCCGGGTTGTCCCTCCAGCTGTCCGGGAAGCTGTCCTTAAATATCGACGCCAAAATACTCTCATCCTCCACGTCAACCGCCGCCATGTTGGACAGCTGGGCCGCAGAGAAGCACTCCTCCTCCCGCTGCTGCCGCCGAACAGCCCGCCGAACAGCTCGCCGAACAGCCCGCCGAACAGCCCGGTTTACTCTGTCACGGTTCAAGAACTAACTTAACGGGGAATGTATTCTGTTTCTGAAGTCAAACAAACCGGGGCGGGTTCTGTTCGTTGACTGTGGTTCTGTTGACAAACACTTCCTGGTTCCGCCAGTCGTCTTCTTCTTCTTCTTCTTCTTCTTCTTCTTCTTCTTCTTCAGGGTGAATTACCGCCACCTACCGGACCGGACTGGAACATGAAATACATTCTCTGTTCATCCTTTCTTTAACTAATTAAACCAGACTTCTTAAACATTACTTTTACAGTTTGTATATTTTATAATGTTTATGTTTTATTGCACCAAGATAAAACCAGCCGTCACAAGAACAGTTTCTTCCCCCGGGGCTGTTGCTCTGATGAACTCTGAGCAGTCACAGAACCCAGAACCTTCTGGCTGAGGGGCATCAGTGCTGAACATGTCTCCGCTGATCCACAGGGACAAAGGTTTCAGTGAGGCATCAGTGCTGAACACCTCTCCACTGAGCCACAGGGACAAAGGTTTCAGTGAGGCATCAGTGCTGAACACCTCTCCACTGAGCCACAGGGACAAAGGTTTCAGTGAGGCATCAGTGCTGAACATGTCTCCACTGAGCCACAGGGACAAAGGTTTCAGTGAGGTATCAGTGCTGAACACCTCTCCACTGAGCCACAGGGACAAAGGTTTCATTCATTATAAATTAAAGTCCCGTTCACAGCATCACAACCAGAAACTGAATAAATATATCAGTATATATAAAACATTATGTACTTTGTTGTGTTTGTGTGTGTTTGTGTGTGTTTGTTGTGTTTGTGTGTGTTTGTTGTGTCTGTGTGTGTCTGTGTGTGTTTGTGTGTTTGTTGTGTTTGTGTGTGTTTGTTGTGTCTGTGTGTGTCTGTGTGTGTTTGTGTGTGTTTGTTGTGTCTGTGTGTGTCTGTGTGTGTTTGTTGTGTTTGTTGTGTTTGTGTGTGTTTGTGTGTGTTTGTGTGTGTCTGTGTGTGTTTGTGTGTGTTTCTGTGTGTTTGTGTGTGTTTGTTGTGTTTGTGTGTGTCTGTGTGTGTCTGTGTGTGTTTGTGTGTGTTTGTGTGTGTTTGTTGTGTCTGTGTGTGTCTGTGTGTGTTTGTGTGTGTTTGTTGTGTTTGTGTGTGTTTGTTGTGTCTGTGTGTGTTTGTTGTGTGTTTGTGTGTGTCTGTGTGTGTTTGTGTGTGTTTGTTGTGTCTGTGTGTGTTTGTGTGTGTTTGTTGTGTCTGTGTGTGTCTGTGTGTGTTTGTGTGTGTTTCTTGTGTCTGTGTGTGTCTGTGTGTGTTTGTTGTGTTTGTGTGTGTTTGTGTGTGTCTGTGTGTGTTTGTTGTGTCTGTGTGTGTCTGTGTGTGTTTGTTGTGTCTGTGTGTGTTTGTGTGTGTTTGTTGTGTTTGTTGTGTCTGTGTGTGTTTGTGTGTGTCTGTGTGTGTTTGTGTGTGTTTGTTGTGTTTGTGTGTGTTTGTGTGTGTTTGTGTGTGTTTGTGTGTTTGTGTGAGTTTGTTGTGTTTGTGTGTGTTTGTGTGTGTCTGTGTGTGTTTGTGTGTGTTTGTGTGTGTCTGTGTGTGTTTGTGTGTGTTTGTTGTGTTTGTTGTGTCTGTGTGTGTTTGTGTGTGTCTGTTGTGTTTGTGTGTGTTTGTGTGTGTCTGTGTGTGTTTGTGTGTGTTTGTGTGTGTTTGTGTGTGTCTGTGTGTGTTTGTGTGTGTTTGTTGTGTTTGTGTGTGTTTGTGTCTGTGTGTGTTTGTGTGTGTCTGTGTGTGTCTGTGTGTGTTTGTGTGTGTTTGTTGTGTTTGTGTGTGTTTGTGTCTGTGTGTGTTTGTGTGTGTTTGTTGTGTCTGTGTGTGTCTGTGTGTGTTTGTGTGTGTTTGTTGTGTCTGTGTGTGTCTGTGTGTGTTTGTTGTGTTTGTGTGTGTTTGTTGTGTCTGTGTGTGTTTGTGTGTGTCTGTTGTGTTTGTGTGTGTCTGTGTGTGTTTGTGTGTGTTTGTTGTGTTTGTTGTGTCTGTGTGTGTCTGTGTGTGTCTGTTGTGTTTGTGTGTGTCTGTGTGTGTTTGTGTGTGTTTGTGTGTGTTTGTTGTGTCTGTGTGTGTTTGTGTGTGTCTGTTGTGTTTGTGTGTGTCTGTGTGTGTTTGTGTGTGTCTGTGTGTGTCTTTGTGTGTCTGTTGTGTTTGTGTGTGTCTGTGTGTATTTGTGTGTGTTTGTTGTGTTTGTTGTGTATGTGTGTGTTTGTGTGTGTTTGTGTGTGTCTGTGTGTGTATGTGTGTGTTTGTTGTGTCTGTGTGTGTCTGTGTGTTTGTGTGTGTTTGTTGTGTTTGTTGTGTATGTGTGTGTTTGTTGTGTCTGTGTGTGTTTGTGTGTGTTTGTTGTGTTTGTTGTGTATGTGTGTGTCTGTGTGTGTCTGTGTGTGTATGTGTGTGTTTGTTGTGTCTGTGTGTGTCTGTGTGTGTTTGTGTGTGTTTGTTGTGTTTGTGTGTGTTTGTGTGTGTTTGTGTGTGTTTGTGTGTGTTTGTTGTGTTTGTTGTGTCTGTGTGTGTTTGTGTGTGTCTGTTGTGTTTGTGTGTGTCTGTGTGTGTTTGTGTGTGTTTGTTGTGTTTGTTGTGTCTGTGTGTGTCTGTGTGTGTTTGTTGTGTCTGTGTGTGTTTGTGTGTGTTTGTTGTGTTTGTTGTGTCTGTGTGTGTCTGTGTGTGTTTGTGTGTGTTTGTGTGTGTTTGTTGTGTTTGTTGTGTCTGTGTGTGTCTGTGTGTGTTTGTTGTGTCTGTGTGTGTATGTGTGTGTTTGTTGTGTCTGTGTGTGTCTGTGTGTGTTTGTGTGTGTTTGTGTGTGTTTGTTGTGTCTGTGTGTGTTTGTTGTGTTTGTGTGTGTTTGTGTGTGTTTGTTGTGTTTGTGTGTGTCTGTGTGTGTTTGTGTGTGTTTGTTGTGTTTGTGTGTGTTTGTGTGTGTTTGTGTGTGTTTGTTGTGTTTGTGTGTGTCTGTGTGTGTTTGTGTGTGTTTGTTGTGTTTGTTGTGTCTGTGTGTGTCTGTGTGTGTTTGTGTGTGTTTGTTGTGTCTGTGTGTGTTTGTTGTGTTTGTGTGTGTTTGTGTGTGTTTGTTGTGTTTGTGTGTGTCTGTGTGTGTTTGTGTGTGTTTGTTGTGTCTGTGTGTGTTTGTGTGTGTTTGTGTGTGTTTGTTGTGTTTGTGTGTGTCTGTGTGTGTTTGTGTGTGTTTGTTGTGTTTGTTGTGTCTGTGTGTGTTTGTGTGTGTCTGTTGTGTTTGTGTGTGTTTGTTGTGTTTGTTGTGTCTGTGTGTGTTTGTGTGTGTCTGTGTGTGTTTGTGTGTGTTTGTTGTGTTTGTTGTGTCTGTGTGTGTCTGTGTGTGTTTGTTGTGTCTGTGTGTGTTTGTGTGTGTTTGTTGTGTCTGTGTGTGTTTGTGTGTGTTTGTGTGTGTTTGTTGTGTCTGTGTGTGTTTGTTGTGTTTGTGTGTGTTTGTTGTGTCTGTGTGTGTTTGTTGTGTCTGTGTGTGTTTGTGTGTGTTTGTGTGTGTTTGTTGTGTCTGTGTGTGTTTGTGTGTGTTTGTTGTGTCTGTGTGTGTCTGTGTGTGTTTGTTGTGTCTACTAAAAGCAGTCGGTGACGTAAGCGGAAGTGAGGTCTGTCGCCCAGTTGCTAAGCTGCAGCCGAGGAGCAACCAGACCGTCAACAAGTTGTCATCCGCCGCAGACGGATAATCTGTTGCCGGTTTAACGTCCGCGCTGCTTCACATGGTTCCCAGAGACCGAGCCACGCAGGTAAACTGACCGACACCTGTGTGTGTCTGTCCCGTAACGGTTGTCGGTAGTTATCGCTAACTGCCTTCACTAGTTAGCTAGCTACCGTTAGCGGCTAACGGCTTTAACTAGTCCAGCAGCTGCTAACCAGCTAGTTAGAGGTAATATAACTTAATAAACTAACGTCAGCGCCTCGACGGCTTCATCTGAGGCTTTTAGTTTGTTTGATAATCTGTTGAACTGAGTGACGCTTCATTAATTAGTTTAATGAGATTAATAAACGTCAGTTTAGATTAGCTTCAGTTAGCTTCAGTTAGCTTCAGTTAGCTTCAGTTAGCAGAAGAATTAACTGGTTATTTTACTGGTTCAGTTCTAGTAGCTCCACTTCATATGAGTTAAAATAAAATAAAGCGTGTAGTGAGTAGACGGGCTGCATTAACGCGTTAACATTAATCTGGTGTCCTGGATCCTAAAAGGGTTTCTGCTCAGTTTGTTGATAATTATGTTTTAGGTTTTTATTGGAACATAAAAGTGAACAGAGCTGAGAACAGAGGTCCAGTCTGAGAATAATAATAATAATAATAACACACAGCGTAACGCAACAACCAAGAGGATATAGAATACATCGAACAACAGTGACATTTAAAGTAGAAAGTGAGTATGAATATATAAATGTATAAATGTATAAATGTATAAACAGAGTTATTGAGTCTAACGGCTCCTGGTCCTGAGGTGGAGGGGGGTAGATAGTCGTCATCAGCCCCTCCCGAACATACGAGGTACAGTTAATGATAAAATGACCTCAGTTAACTATATAGTTATATAGTTAATGTAATCTAATAGTTAATCAGGTTGAAAAGGATCCACACTCTGGAGACAACCGGAAACTTTGGGATGAACCTGCGGTGACTTTCAGGAAACAAAGAAAGTTTCTATAATTTATCTGGAAAACACCGAACATGCGAAATAAAATCCTTCTACAGCAGTAAATTAAAAGTCCTGCATTCAGCTTGTGACTGCAGCAGATGACGGATACGTTCTGATTCTGCTACGGGATCATTAGAGACCTGGTCTCACTTTAGAGTCAGTTTGGATAAAAAGCAGATTAATGAGCTCTTTATTGATCCCTGAGGTGTCGGTGTCGTTGTTCCCGCAGCAGAACAAGACCGAGCAAAAATACGGGTCCGATCAAAATAGAATAAAGTAAGAGAAACAAAACTATTGACATGTCTCGTTGACGGTGTCCTCTCTGCAGGTGGAGGACGCTCAGAGCAGTAAATGAGAAGCTGATGTCATGAATTAACCTCAGCATCGGTCCATCTGTTCAAACACAGCCGCCAGTCTCCACGGCGACCACCATGGCGTCCGCCAGCAGCACCAAGATCTCATGGCGACTGCGTGAGTACAAAACATTTCACACGAGTGTCTCTGTGGTGGAGGACAGTCCTCCTGACCTGAGCGTGTCCCGTGCTTGTTCAGAGGAGTTCGAGGCTCATTCCAGCAGCGTCTCCTGCTCGGCTCTGGGGAAAAGCTCCGGCCGGCTGCTGGCCACGGGAGGAGAGGACTGCAGGGTCAACATCTGGGCCGTCAGCAAGGCCAACTGCATCATGGTGAGACTCTCTGGGTTTAGAAGAAGAATATAAAACATGATCCAGAGTCTGATTACAAACGTTATGTTCATGTCTGTGTCTGACAGATCGATGACGTCACAGATCGATGACGTCACAGGCAGATAGCAATAAATAGCATGTTCTTGATGTGTGGAAACATAAATTAATGAATAAATAAGATTAAAAATTAAAGGAAAAATAGTCCAAGTAATAATGAACACAGCTCGGTAACAACATACACCAGATGGACAGAGATCCTGATGAGGTTTGGGACTAATGTATGAAAAGGTTCCACCCTCATAGAACCCAAGAGCTGGAGGAAGTTCATTAGAAAGTTCTCTGTCAAGTAAAGTAGTGATGAAATGATGTCAGTATTGTTCCTGACAACATGAATAAAACCCTTTAAAAGAGAAAGAGTCACTTTACACGAGCATTCAAGTCGTGACCACTTACAGCAGCCTGACAGTCAGCTGCAGACCTGTGGCCTTCTGAAGGAGCCTGCTCATAACTGTTTATAACGTCTGTCCTCAGAGTTTAACTGGTCACAAGAGCCCAGTGGAGTGTGTCCAGTTCAACATGTCGGAGGAGCAGGTCGTCGCCGGCTCTCAGTCTGGATCCATACGGGTCTGGGACCTGGAGGCCGCTAAGAGTAAGACCGTTGGTTCTGTGTGGATAAAAGCTTGTCCTCTTCCCTCTGGTCCTGGTCTCACCTCACCTTTTAGATGCTGCTGCATCATCAGGTCCAACAGGGGGGAGCCGTCCCACATTCTCTGAACACCGGGCCGGTACAAGGCTAAAGCTGAAACATACTCCAACTTGTTTCTTTCTTCTTTCTGTGTTGTTTTTATTCTCTGTAATTCCAAAGATCTACATTTTTATCTAAACCAGAACCAGTAGTCCAAATAAGATCCAAGATCAGTCTGAAACCGGTCCAGACCCAGGTCTGACACCAGGTTAGTTCCAACCCAGAGCTCTGAGCTCAGCGTCGTGGATCCTGTCTGGTACCTGTACAGGTGATGCTGAGGAGAGCCGGGGCTCACGGTTAGTCCTCCTCTGGTTTAGATTCACGTCTAAAAACGTCCTCACGTTACTTTTAATGTCTGAGGGTGTAATTCAGACCATGACCTGGAGGGGGCAGAGCATCAGGAGCTGTTAAACCTCCACATCTGTCTTTAAATCATCCGTCAGTCTGTCTCTCTGTGACGGGTCAGTCCTCTGTCTCTGTGTCCTCAGTTTTAAGGACTCTGATGGGACATAAAGCCAACATCACCAGTCTGGGCTTCCACCCGTTTGGAGACTTCCTGGCCTCCAGCTCCATGGACACCAACATTAAGGTAGTGATCTGTGTTGGATGCTTGGTTTGTTCTGATCTTCTTCATCCATGGACCTGTCTTTGTGTTTTCAGCTGTGGGACGTGAGGAGGAAGGGGTACGTGTTCAGATACAAGGTGAGACGGGTTCTTATTACCAGCAGATTAAAGACGAATCAGCCCTGGATGTGTCAGTGACTCATGTCTATCTATCTGTCCATCCATCCATCCATCCATCCATCCATCCATCCATCCATCCGTCCATCCATCCATCCATCCATCCATCCATCTATCCATCCGTCCATCCATCCATCCATCCATCCATCCATCCATCCATCTATCCATCCGTCCATCCATCCATCCATCCATCCATCCATCTATCCGTCCGTCCATCCGTCCATCCGTCCATCCATCCATCCATCCATCCATCCATCCTTTCCTGTTGCAGGGTCACACTCAGGCGGTCAGGAGTCTCGCCTTCAGTCCTGATGGGAAGTGGTTAGCGTCAGCGAGTGACGACTGCACTGTCAAAGTACGAACTGATCCACACTCTGATCGTCTCAGTAACAACCACAGAAACACAGAGTCACTGTGGCTGGTTATCACCTGGACTCATGTCCTGATTCAGTTTCACTTCTGAGAGAGATTTGATCCAAACTACCGTCCTCGTTGGTTCCAGAGGTCTGTGGTGTCTCCTCCGTCTTCTCATCGTTCATGTCTCTTTGTCTTTTTAAATCCTGACTCTGCTCTCAGAGCTGGAGCTTCTGTCCTGATCTGGATCTGAGACTTGTCACCAGAGGACGAAGGAGACGGAGGAGACAGACTTAAAAGATGAATACGGGATGTTTCAAAACAAAACCCAGCTCTGACACTTTAAAATAACTTTACAGATGTTTCATGAAGCTCGGCTCATTTTCAGCTGTTCTTTATTAATCAGGCTTCGTTACTGAGGATTATTATTTATTTGTTTGTTGTCGTAGCTCGTCAGCTAAGACTTTTGAGAAATCAATGTCAGACCTTTAAATGAAGATCAATTTGAGTTTAAAGGTTTATTTTTATTTCTTACAAATCCATCATGATACCATCCTCTCATGTGCTGCTGGCTCTGTTCACACCAGACGACCTTTCAATAACCCTAACTTCATAACATGATGACCTTAAACATCATGGTCTGCTCAAAGCTGGACAGAATATAGAGGAGGTGTATTATCAGCATCTCAGATTTATTACACAGACTCTTGACATGTTTCCATGAGTCATGTAGAGAACAAGCTGATGAGCTTCTAGAAACAAACTACAGAGTCTCAGCTGTGTCCTCTTGTCTCTTGTCTCAGCTGTGTCCTCTTGTCTCTTGTCTCAGCTGTGGGACCTGACTCAGGGGAAAACCATCACTGAGTTCAAATCTCACACTGCAGCCGTCAACATTGTCCAGTTCCACCCCAACGAGTACCTGCTGGCGTCCGGCAGCTCCGACAAGTACGTTCAAATATATCAAGTGTTTCCTCCGTGTTTCCTCCTTGTTTCCTCCATGTTTCCTCCTTTTTTTTCTCCTTGTTTCCTCCTTGTTTCCTCCATGTTTCCTCCTTGTTTCCCTCTTGTTTCCTCCTTGTTTCCTCCATGTTTCCTCCTTGTTTCCCTCTTGTTTCCTCCTTGTTTCCCTCTTGTTTCCTCCGTGTTTCCTCCTTGTTACCTCCATGTTTCCTCCTTGTTTCCTCCATGTTTCCTCCTTGTTTCCTCCATGTTTCCTCCTTTTTTTTTCTCCTTGTTTCCTCCTTGTTTCCTCCATGTTTCCTCCATGTTTCCTCCATGATTCCTCCGTGTTTCCTCCGTGTTTCCTCCATGTTTCCTCCTTGTTTCCCTCTTGTTTCCTCCTTGTTTCCCTCTTGTTTCCTCCGTGTTTCCTCCTTGTTACCTCCATGTTTCCTCCTTGTTTCCTCCATGTTTCATCCATGTATCCTCCATGTTTCCTCCATGTATCCTCCATGTTTCATCCATGTTTCCTCCTTGTTTCCTCCATGTTTCCTCCATGTTTCCTCCATGTATCCTCCATGTTTCCTCCATGTATCCTCCATGTTTCCTCCATGTATCCCTCTTGTTTCCTCCATGTTTCCTCCATGTTTCCTCCATGTTTCCTCCTTGTTTCCTCCTTGTTTCCTCCATGTTTCCTCCATGTTTCCTCCATGTTTACTCCTTGTTTCCTCCTTGTTTCCTCCTTGTTTCCTCCTTGTTTGCTCCATGTTTACTTCTTGTTTCCTCCACGTTTCCTCCTTGTTTCCTCCTTGTTTCATCCATGTTTCCTCCTTGTTTCCTCCATGTATCCTCCATGTTTCCTCCATGTATCCTCCATGTATCCTCCATGTTTCATCCATGTTTCCTCCTCGTTTCCTCCTCGTTTCCTCCATGTTTCCTCCATGTTTCCTCCATGTTTCCTCCATGTTTCCTCCATGTATCCTCCATGTTTCCTCCATGTATCCTCCATGTTTCCTCCATGTTTCCTCCATGTTTCCTCCATGTTTCCTCCTTGTTTCCTCCATGTTTCCTCCATGTTTCCTCCATGTATCCTCCATGTTTCCTCCATGTATCCTCCATGTTTCCTCCATGTATCCCTCTTGTTTCCTCCATGTTTCCTCCATGTTTCCTCCATGTTTCCTCCTTGTTTCCTCCTTGTTTCCTCCATGTTTCCTCCATGTTTCCTCCATGTTTACTCCTTGTTTCCTCCTTGTTTCCTCCTTGTTTCCTCCTTGTTTGCTCCATGTTTACTCCTTGTTTCCTCCACGTTTCCTCCTTGTTTCCTCCTTGTTTCATCCATGTTTCCTCCTTGTTTCCTCCATGTATCCTCCATGTTTCCTCCATGTATCCTCCATGTATCCTCCATGTTTCATCCATGTTTCCTCCTCGTTTCCTCCTCGTTTCCTCCATGTTTCCTCCATGTTTCCTCCATGTTTCCTCCATGTTTCCTCCATGTATCCTCCATGTTTCCTCCATGTATCCTCCATGTTTCCTCCATGTTTCCTCCATGTTTCCTCCATGTTTCCTCCTTGTTTCCTCCATGTTTCCTCCTTGTTTCCTCCATGTTTCCTCCATGTTTCCTCCTTGTTTACTCCTTGTTTCCTCCATGTTTCCTCCATGTTTCCTCCTTGTTTCCTCCATGTTTACTCCTTGTTTCCTCCATGTTTCCTCCTTGTTTCCTCCTTGTTTCCTCCTTGTTTGCTCCATGTTTACTCCTTGTTTCCTCCACGTTTCCTCCACGTTTCCTCCACGTTTCCTCCACGTTTCCTCCTCGTTTCCTCCATGTTTCCTCCATGTTTCCTCCTCGTTTCCTCCATGTTTCCTCCATGTTTCCTCCTTGTTTCCTCCATGTTTCCTCCATGTTTCCTCCTCGTTTCCTCCATGTATCCTCCATGTTTCCTCCATGTATCCTCCATGTATCCTCCTTGTTTCCTCCATGTTTCCTCCATGTTTCCTCCATGTTTCCTCCTTGTTTCCTCCTTGTTTCCTCCTTGTTTCCTCCATGTTTCCTCCTTGTTTCCTCCTTGTTTCCTCCTTGTTTCCTCCTTGTTTGCTCCATGTTTACTCCTTGTTTCCTCCACGTTTCCTCCTTGTTTCCTCCTTGTTTCATCCATGTTTCCTCCATGTATCCTCCATGTATCCTCCATGTTTCCTCCATGTATCCTCCATGTTTCCTCCTTGTTTCCTCCATGTTTCCTCCATGTTTCCTCCATGTATCCTCCATGTTTCCTCCATGTATCCTCCTTGTTTCCTCCATGTTTCCTCCATGTTTCCTCCATGTTTCCTCCTTGTTTCCTCCTTGTTTACTCCTTGTTTCCTCCATGTTTACTCCTTGTTTCCTCCATGTTTCCTCCTTGTTTCCTCCTTGTTTCCTCCTTGTTTGCTCCATGTTTACTCCTTGTTTCCTCCACGTTTCCTCCATGTTTCCTCCACGTTTCCTCCATGTTTCCTCCTCGTTTCCTCCATGTTTCCTCCATGTTTCCTCCTCGTTTCCTCCATGTTTCCTCCATGTTTCCTGCAGGTCAATCAAACTGTGGGATCTGGAGAAGTTTACCATGATTGGTTCATTGGAGGGCGACACCACTCCAGTTAGGTGAGTTTTATCTCTACAGACATTGTGTTTCTGGTACATGACCTCTGACCTCTGACCTCTGACCCTGTGGTGTGTTCAGGTGCGTGTTGTTCAGCCCAGATGGCTCCTGTCTGTTCAGCGGGGCCACAGACTCTCTGAGGGTCTTCGGCTGGGAGCCCGACCGCTGCTTCGACGTGGTCCCGGTCGGTTGGGGGAAAGTTTCGGACCTGTCCACCTGCAACCAGCAGCTGGTGTGTAGCGCCCTGTATAGCACACATATAACGTCCACTTCATTAGGGACACTAATGTCAAAAAGAGGAACGCGGGTAGATTTAGAACAGCACTGGTTTCAGTAGTGTACCTAATGAAGTGGCCAGGGACAGTATTTGGACATTGAAACGTTGTCTTCCCGTCAGATCGGCGTGTCTCACCAGCTGTCCAGTGTGTCGTCCTTCGTGGTTGATCTGAAGAGGGTGAAGAAGAGCGGCGGCTCTGTGATCCAGGGAATCATCCAGGACAACCAGCCGCTCACAGAGCCCAAGGATCCTAAAGCAGCCGCTCTGCGCCGCAACTACGACAGACCCACAACCACCTGCAGCTCACAGAGGTACCACAACAACACAACAACACACCAACACACCAACAACACCTGTAGACTGGTCAGATTCATTCATTCATTCATCGAGGATTTCCATCATGTCAGTATTTCAATAAAAGATAAATGATTAGAAATGAACAGGACAGTTAAATGTCATGTGACGGGTCAGGACACCCTGACCCTTCAGGCTGTAGAACCAGTCTGAGCTAAACCTGCTGTGTTCCAGCTCCAACGCTGGATCAAACCACAGAGAGAACCAATCTGTTAGACAGGACTGAGGAGGAGGAGGAGGAGGAGGAGGATATTGATCATTAGCTTCACTGAACAGCCAAGATATGAATCAACTCAAGAACAAACGGTTTATTTATGCAGAGAAACAATCTGTGTTACTGAAGAAAGTCATGCTGTTCAGTGATGCTTTCAATGACCGTTGTAAAAGTCCACTTCAAAGTCACATGTCATGATGTCATCAGGGTGAAGCAGCGGTCAGATGCTGATAGGCGGAGCCCCGAGGGGGAGAGGCGGAGCCCCAGCGAGGACGAGGCAGACGAGAAGCTGTCGTCAGCAGAGATCCACAACCCTGAAGACTACAAGGAGATCTTCCAGCCCAAGAACGCCATCTGTAGGTGGACAGGTGGAGGTGGAGTCATGTGGTCAGATCAGAACCAGTCGTACCGGTCCTACCAGTCCTGTCCTACTGGTCCTACCAGTCCTACCAGTCCTACTGGTCCTACTGGTCCCACTAGTCCTACTGGTCCCACTGGTCCAACCAGTCCTACTGGTCCTACTAGTCCTACTGGTCCCACTGGTCCAACCAGTCCCACTGGTCCAACCAGTCCTACTGGTCCTTCCGGTCCTACCAGTCCTACTGGTCCCACTGGTCCTACTGGTCCAACCAGTCCTACCAGTCCTACCAGTCCTACTGGTCCTACCGGTCCAACCAGTCCTACTGGTCCTACCAGTCCTACCAGTCCTACCGGTCCTACTGGTCCCACTGGTCCACCCAGTCCTACCAGTCCTACTGGTCCCACTGGTCCTAGTGGTCCCACTGGTCCACCCAGTCCTACCAGTCCTACTGGTCCCACTGGTCCTACCGGTCCTACCGGTCCAACCAGTTCTACCGGTCCTACTGGTCCCACTGGTCCTACCGGTCCTACTGGTCCTACTGGTCCTACCAGTCCCACTGGTCCTACCGGTCCTGCTGGTCCTACTGGTCCTACCAGTCCTACTGGTCCCACTGGTCCACCCAGTCCTACTGGTCCTACCGGTCCTACTGGTCCTACCGGTCCCACTGGTCCTACCAGTCCTACCAGTCCTACTGGTCCCACTGGTCCACCCAGTCCTACTGGTTCTACTGGTCCTACCGGTCCAACCAGTCCTACCGGTCCAACCAGTCCCACTGGTCCTACCGGTCCTACTGGTCCAACCAGTCGTACCGGTCCAACCGGTCCAACCGGTCCCACTGGTCCCACTGGTCCCACTGGTCCTACCGGTCCTACTGGTCCTACCGGTCCTACTGGTCCTACTGACTCAGCATGTTTGTTTCTGTCATATCTACAGTCAAGATCTTATAAATCCAAACATGTACAATCAGCTGCAGCCTCGTCTCTCGTCTCTCGTCTCTCGTCTCTTCCAGCTCGAACTCCTCCCAAGGTCTCGGAGCCGTTCCCTGCTCCTCCAGAGGACGGTGAGTCCTGCACAGACTTCATGTTTCATGGTAGTCAGACCTCAGACTGTAGGAGCAGTGAGCTGCAGCTCTTCTGTCTGCAGAGACTTTTATTTTGAAAGGTTTCATTTCCTGTTTCGTCTGACTCCTCACTGACGCTCCTGTTCTCCTCCTTCCTCTCAGAGACCATCCTGGCCATTGGCCGTCAGCTGAAGGACTTGACGTCTCCTTTTCCTGACAAGCAGCAGGTCAGTGAACGCAGCACCGTCAGGTCAGAGGCAGCTTAGCGTCATGTGACCGACCATGACCATGTGGTTCCTTTAAAGGCTCCTCCCCTGGCCTCCTCCACTCCTGTCCAGAGGGTGGAGCCTACAGTGGTCTCCTGTGCCAAGCGTCCAGACCCTCCCCCCTCCAGCCAGCCTCCCCCTCAGCCTCCCCCCCCCACAGCCAAGTCCAGACCCCAGCCTAAACTCATCCTGAGCAGCAGGAACGAGCCCATCGGACTGAACGTGGCCGACTTCCTGCCTGTGAGTGTTTATGTACCTGTACTTATCTATTGGTCAGCTTTCAGCCAATCAGAGACGATTCTGGAGTGAAGTGAGTGTGTCTCTGTGTGTGTGTGTGTGTGTGTGTGTGTGTGTGTGTGTGTGTGTGTGTGGTTCAGTCTTCACCCAATCACAGACCTGGAGCTCTGAGCGACGAGGAGGCTCTGTCCCAGATCAAGAAGGGACACGACACCATGTGTGTGATGCTGAGCAGCCGACACAAGAACCTGGAGACGGTCCGAGCCGTGTGGGCCAGAGAGGACATCAAGGTGAGGCTGTCCACCTGTCCACCTGTCCCCACACCTGTCCCCACACACCTGATGTCCACCTGTCCACCTGTCCCCACACACCTGATGTCCACCTGTCCACCTGTCCCCACACACCTGATGTCCACCTGTCCACCTGTCCCCCTGTCCCCACACACCTGATGTCCACCTGTCCACCTGTCCACCTGTCCCCCTGTCCCCACACACCTGATGTCCACCTGTCCACCTGTCCACCTGTCCCCACACCTGTCCCCACACACCTGATGTCCACCTGTCCTGTGTCATGATCCTGATATAAAAGGCTCTGAGGTCTTAGACGACACAAACATTTATTTGATATTAAATTATTAAATATTCTACACCTGTTCTGTTCCTGTGTAAGTCATGATGTTTAAATGTCTCCAGATTCTAACAGCTGATGATCAGCTGTTCTCAGACTGTGATGATTAATAAATGTCTGTTGTCTTCAGAGCGCTCTGGACGCTGCTGTCTCCATGAGTGACCTGTCCATAGTGGTGGACATCCTCAACATCATCAACCTCCAACCGTGAGTCACACATGTACAGAGTTATATACGTAGATATACACTGGTCAGCCACAACATTATGACCACCTTCCTAATGTGCAGGTCTCCCTTAGTGGGTGGAGCTTTGAGGGGAGGGGCCTCTGTGGATCATCCTGCTGGGGATGGCTGCTGGCTTCAAGGAGTGTCATTGCTATGGGGTGGGGGGGCCTGGTCTGGTCTAGGTGGGGGTGCCTGGGGGTGCCTGGTCTGGTCTAGGTGGGGGTGTCTGGTCTGGTCTAGGTGGGGGTGCCTGGCCTGTCAGTGGTCATAATGTTGTGGCTGATCTGTACATGTATTCATTAAGAGCTGCATCATTTAAATTCAGTCTTAGTTTAATAAGGAGGTCAGTGTCTAGACATCAAGAACTGTTTAACAGAGCAACTACATGTTTGTTGTTGACGTGTCTCTCGTCTCGTTGCAGCTCTCTGTGGAAGTTGGACCTGTGTACCAGCGTCCTTCCTCAGATCGACAAACTGCTGCAGAGTAAATATGAGAGGTGAGTCCAACAGAGCTAGGGTCACATGAGACCGACCGGCCAATCAGAGCAGAGCTAGGGTCACATGAGACCGACCGACCAATCAGAGCAGAGCTAGGGTCACATGAGACCGACCGGCCAATCAGAGCAGAGCTAGGGTCACATGAGACCGACCGGCCAATCAGAGCAGAGCTAGGGTCACATGAGACCGACCGGCCAATCAGAGCAGAGCTAGGGTCACATGAGACCGACCGGCCAATCAGAGCAGAGCTAGGGTCACATGAGACCGACCGGCCAATCAGAGCAGAGCCCTGACCCCTGACCTCTGGTGTTTCAGCTACATGCAGACCGGCTGTACGTCTCTGAAGCTCATCATGAAACACTTCTGGATGCTCATCTGTGACACGCTCAAGGCCACGCCCTCTGTGGGAGTGGACATCACACGAGAGGAGAGGTGAGTTTCACCTGTCCTACACCTGTCCTTCACCTGTCCTTCACCTGTCCTACATGTTGACCACAGATGATGATGATGATGATGATGATGATGATGAAGGTGTCCGTGTGCTTGCAGACACCAGAAGTGCAGGTCGTGCTGTAAACAGCTGAAAAACCTCAGTAACGTCGTGAAGAACAAGGCCACGCAGGTCGGTCGCCACGGCAGCGCCTTCAAAGAGCTGCAGCTGCTCATGGCGCCACTCGACGACTCGCTCTGAGGAACGCCATCATCAGCTGACCAGGCCATCAGCTGACCAGGCCATCAGCTGACCAGGCCATCAGCTGACTGCGGACGCTGACTTGAAGCACTTTGTGTGTTGACGCGTCCCAGAGGAAGGATGCTGATCTTCCACCTGTACCTGAGACCAGTCAGCTGATCAATCATTCCTCAGTTAGACTCCTGGAGACAATCATCAGAGACATGTGAGAGGAGGAGGAGGAGGAGGACGACTCTGTGTGTTGACATAAAGACTGAGAGGACATGTTGGACTCTTTTCTACGTTTCACTCTCCTGTTAGAAATGTCCACTCCTGTTTATTTAATAAAGACGTGTTGGAAATAAACTGTAAAGCTGCTCATTCAGTCCCAGACAGGAGGACAGAAGGACAGGAGGACAGAAGGACAGGAGGACAGAAGGACAGGAGGACAGGAGTCATCAGACACATGTCAACAGGTTTGAAGGATTAAATGAGATCAGAGTCGTCACTCTCAGCTCCTAGCTATAGCGAGCTCAGAGACATTTAAACTGCTCACATGATGCCTATGACTCTTCTGTCCATTAAGCCCCGCCCCCACAATCTGATTGGCCAGGCAGACCTGAGCTGGAGCAGAGTCCGTTCCTATCAGAGAAACTCCAGATAAACTTTACTTCTGTAAATACATCCGTAGCTGGAGGACGTTGGTTTCTGAATAACTGATGCTCTTCATTGGTTTCATTGGTTTCATTGATGCTACAGAAATAAAACTGGTTTCATTTCCCTGTGATGAGTCAGATCAACACTAGATGGAAGCAAAGCACAAAGCACAGAACCCTTCCTCTGAGTTCTGCTTCTCTGTGTCTGATGAAGGTTCATCACTGGAGTCTGACGTCATTAAACACAGACAGTGTTAGTCTCTGTGTTTATTAGATTTAATCATCATCATCTTCTCTGAGGTTTAACCCTAACCCCCTAACCCCCTAACCCTAACCCCCTAACCCCCTAACCCCTAACCCCCTAACCCCCTAACCCTAACCCCCTAACCCCCTAACCCCTAACCCCCTAACCCTAACCCCCTAACCCCCTAACCCTAACCCCCTAACCCCCTAACCCTAACCCGGTTCAGAAAGTGTCCACAGATGATTCTAACATGAGGGTGAGGTCTCTGACTCCTGGAGGTTCTGAATTAAACTGAATAGTTGTTTTGGTTAATCAGTTCATTTTTCATTTAATTCCAGAAGATCTTTTATTTTTCATCACGTGGATCAGTTTGACCTCCAGCTCCTGAACCATGAGCTCACGTCTCCCCTGCAGACGGACGTCCTCTGGGCTGCTCTGTTTCTGTGATGGATGTGGTGTCTGAGCGACGTGAGCGGCTGATCGCTAATGAACAGATCTGTTCCTGTGACCTCTGACCCCACTGAGCCTTCACACTGAGCCCCAGTAAACAAACAGAGAGGAGGAGAGATGAGGAATGAAAGACGCCGGTGTAAACAGGAAGTACTGGACTCCTACAGGAAGTACTGGACTCCTACAGGAAGTGTTTAGCTTCATGTGCTTTGACCAGTTTATCAGAGTTGATGTTGAGACTCTTTACTGCCCTCTGAGCGCGCTCAGATCAAACACACCTGTGACCAGGTGCATTAATAAAGAGCTCAGGCTCCGCTGTAAGAAGCTGCTGCTGTTACTGAGCTGATACTCGACCTCTTCCAGAGCTGTTCCCTGAACGCTGTCAACTAAACCTACGTTCATGAACAATGATTTAAACTAAATGTGAACATCAGACTCTGACAGATGACATGAGGCTGCTCAACAGCTGAGGCTTTAATGTGGAGTATTTATGTGTGTGTTGATGTGAGGAGGTTAAACAGCTGATTAATGAGGGGCTGGAAGTGTGCAGCTCCTCCTCCTCCTCCTCCTCCTCTCCTCCTCATCCTCCTCTCTCTTGATAATGAGCTCATTGAAAATGCAGATTCAGTCGTCAGAGGCCTGGATCTATTAATTGTTCCCGTTGACTCCAGTAATTATTTGTTTGCAGGTTTAATTTGGAGATTTAGATGCTGTCGATGCAACGTGTCACATGATGTAACAGCTGATTCACTGCGTCATGTGTTTCTGGAGGTTGAGATTAGTGTCTTCATTAAAGCTGAGCGCCGCTAACACACCAGCTAGCTAACGTCATTAATAGCAATGAATAGTTAATAATCAGTTATTGTTATTGTTGGGTAAATAATGCTTTAATATTTAAATACATTACTGACGCATTATGAATGGATGAATAAATGACAGTAAAGCTTTAGATTGATCGACCTGGAGCAGGAGGTGCAGACAGACCTCAGCTCTACGTCTCTATGTGTCTACAGACGTCAATCAGGACCAGACTCGTCTTCGTCTCCTCTGTGAAGCAGCTCGTTTCTTCTCGTGACAGAAATATTAAAGCTGAATGTTTCAGCTTTAATATTTCCTCAGAGGAAGAGGAGCGCGCTGTGGTCTGTCTGTCTGTCTGGGTGGTTTTGGTGGATTAGTCCTTTAATCAAACTCTCTCTGATCTACCAGAGCAAACATGGCGGCTCTAATTAGCAGCATTAGACTTAATTAGCTCTCAGTAATCTGAAGTCAAACATCCAGCCTCACAAAGCAAACACCACAAAACACTAGAACGCTTAGAACAGAACAGCACACAGTGATTTAATCATCTGATACAGAACCAGGATCCTCTGGGCCTCATGTCCGATCAGCTGTTTGACCCATAACGTAACGTACGACTCTGATATTTAACTAAAGGCTGAGTTAAGCAGATCCTTTAATAATTTAATTTAAGATCAATATTGAAGAAGAAGATGTCTCATGGTCAGATTTCAGTCTCTGGGCTAACAGCAGGTTAGCTAGCCGCTACAGCTAATTATTAACCAGTATTTATGTTATAAAATGTAAAACACATTATCACGTTTAAAGGAATTTATTGTGTGAGAGTCTTTCCATCTGGTTCCAACATCTGGATCATGTCTCCAAGTCAACCAGCAGCTGTTGATGGTTCTGATCCAGCGGTAGGTAGAGATCCATTAGAGACAGCAGCTGTGACCACATGATGGCGCTGCTGATTTACAGACACACACACTGAGATCAGATCTGGAGTCAGGAATACATCGTCTACAGCATTAGTCAGGCTAGCTAATCATGCTATGCTATGCTATGCTATGCTATGCTATGTTCTATTTTAGCTCTGTTTTATTCTGTATTTATATATATATAAAAAGCTGTTATGATATAAAACCAGATGATGAGTTTATTAATCAGAGTCTGATGAAGATGAACATCATCATCATCATCATCATCATCGTCAGCTGGTTCTCAGTCAGTTACATGAGGGACGGTCCTCACTGAGATGGAAAGACAAATGTGTGTGTCTCCCGTTAAAGGAATTAATTACAGTTTTTAAAATAAGAGCTGAGACGTAATTAAATGTGTGACCTTGAAACATAAAAACATGATGGATGGAAGGATGAGACACACACACTCATGTCTCTGTCTCTGTGAGGACCGTCCACAGTCCCTCAGTAGAACCATGATGATAACATCTGAATCCAGGAGGAGGAGAAGGAGGAGGAGGAGGAGGAGGAGACACATCAATTATTATCTAATAATGAACACATGAACTTTCTTTTCTGGTCTTTTGTCTCATCTGGACGTCCATTTCCTCAGACGTCCTCTCAGAGACGCATCCATCACGGCGTCCTCCCTCTAGTTTAATGGTCTCAGAGACTAATGAGAGTGGTGAACACATGAATCTCCTGTCAGAGCTCAGTGTGGAGAGAAAATTCATTCATTAACTCAGAAGTTACCAGAGTGGAAGCAGAGACTGAGTTTGAGTCCTCAGAGAAGACAAAGTCAATCAGTACCAGGACAAATCAGACGGAGACGGATGTTGACTGATCGCTGGGACACTGACGCTTCAATGTTTCCTCCTGATGTTTCCTAGAGCTACTGTTAGCTGTGAGGCTAGGAAGAGCTACTGTTAGCTTGGAGGCTAGGAATAGCTACTGTTAGCCTGGAGGCTAGGAATAGCTACTGTTAGCCTGGAGGCTAGGAAGAGCTACTGTTAGCTGTGAGGCTAGGAATAGCTACTGTTAGCCTGGAGGCTAGGAATAGCTACTGTTAGCTGTGAGGCTAGGAATAGCTACTGTTAACTTGGAGGCCAGGAAGAGCTACTGTTAGCTTGGAGGCTAGGAATAGCTACTGTTAACTTGGAGGCCAGGAAGAGCTACTGTTAGCTTGGAGGCCAGGAAGAGCTACTGTTAGCCTGGAGGCTAGGAATAGCTACTGTTAGCTTGGATGCCAGGAAGAGCTACTGTTAGCCTGGAGGCTAGGAATAGCTACTGTTAGCTGTGAGGCTAGGAATAGCTACTGTTAACTTGGAGGCCAGGAAGAGCTACTGTTAGCTGTGAGGCTAGGAATAGCTACTGTTAGCCTGGAGGCCAGGAAGAGCCACTGTTAGCTTGGAGGCTAGGAATAGCTACTGTTAGCCTGGAGGCCAGGAAGAGCTACTGTTAGCTTGGAGGCTAGGAATAGCTACTGTTAGCCTGGAGGCCAGGAAGAGCTACTGTTAGCTGTGAGGCTAAGAATAGCTACTGTTAGCCTGGAGGCCAGGAAGAGCTACTGTTAGCTGTGAGGCTAAGAATAGCTACTGTTAGATTGGAGGCTAGGAATAGCTACTGTTAGCTGTGAGGCTAGGAATAGCTACTGTTAGCTTGGAGGCTAGGAATAGCTACTGTTAGCCTGGAGGCTAGGAATAGCTACTGTTAGCCTGGAGGCTAGGAATTGCTACTGTTAGCTTGAAAGCTAGGAAGAGCTACTGTTAGCTTGGAGGCTAGGAAGAGCTACAGAGACTTCCTCTCCTGAATCAGACCAGACACAGACACAGACCCAGACCCAGACCAGAGACAGACCAGACACAGACTGTGAGTCCAGACCCAGACCAGACCAGACACAGACCCAGTCCAGACCCAGTCCAGACCCAGACCAGACCAGACCCAGTCCAGAGACAGACCAGACCAGACCAGACCAGAGCAGACCCAGACCAGAGACAGACCAGACACAGACCAGACACAGACCCAGTCCAGACCCAGACCAGACCAGACCAGAGATAGACCAGACCCAGACCAGACCAGACCAGACCAGACACAGACCCAGTCCAGACCAGAGCAGACCCAGTCCAGACCCAGACCAGACCAGACCCAGTCCAGAGACAGACCAGACACAGACCAGACCAGACCAGACCAGACCAGAGCAGACCCAGTCCAGACCCAGAGCAGACCAGACCCAGTCCAGAGACAGACCAGACACAGACCAGACCAGAGCAGACCCAGTCCAGACCCAGACCAGACCAGACCAGACCCAGTCCAGAGACAGACCCAGTCCAGACCCAGACCAGACCAGAGCAGACCCAGTCCAGACCCAGACCAGACCAGACCCAGTCCAGAGACAGACCAGACCCAGACCAGACCAGAGATAGACCAGACACAGACACAGACCCAGACCCAGACCAGAGACAGACCAGACACAGACCCAGTCCAGACCCAGACCAGACCAGACCAGACCCAGTCCAGAGACAGACCAGACCAGACCCAGTCCAGAGACAGACCAGACACAGACCAGATACAGACCAGAGACAGACCAGACACAGACCCAGTCCAGACCCAGACCAGACCAGAGCAGACCCAGTCCAGACCCAGACCAGACCAGACCAGACCCAGTCCAGAGACAGACCAGACACAGACCAGACCAGACCAGACCAGTCCAGACACAGACCAGACCAGACCCAGACCAGACCAGACCAGACACAGAGAGATGGACTGGTTCTTTAATGACTTGTAAGAAACACACATTCCTGTTTCTATCACTGTGAGACCTTCCATTGACACAATGCGTCACCTAGTCCCTGACCATCCTAGACTAAGAACCTGACCAGAACCAGAATCAGAACCCTAAACTGGTAGGAACCCTGGGCCCTCATCCTCGTCTGGCAGGAGCCTGACCGTCCTGCCGCTGTAATCCGTCTTCAGGGACCTGTCACTGCAGGATAACAGAGGACTTCCTCCTGCTTCTATTTAATAACCACGGGGTCGATATGGTTCCACCGCTGCGCTGTAGTCCCACAGTCCCTGAACACATCAGAGCAGTAATGTTGGCAGATCGTCTCCAGTTCAGGACCATTTGAATGATGCCCCCCCCCCCCCCCCCGTTAAATCCCACTTTGTTTGCGTCCCTCGTCCTCTGACAGTTAAAGAAGTGACGAATGGCCATTATTATGGAAAGAAGGTTACTTTTATACACGGCTCGCGGCGCTGGGGGGGTCGCACTGGCCGCTCCATCACTGTCAGGGAAACTAATGATAAGATATCATAAGACACAGGACGGCCGTGTTAAGATGGAGTGGCCTCCCCCCGGCCTGCCTCAGCATTCATCTTGATTCTGCATCCGCTCGCACTTATTTCACTTCACACCTGCAAAAATACATCAGACGCTGGAGGCGGCTGTAGATTTATTCCTGGATAACGATGATAAAAGTCTCTTTATTTCTGCTGCTGTTTGTTTGACAGAGTGACAGGAACGCCACCGCCACCGCCACCGCCGCCGCCGCCACAACGTTTAACGTTAAATCATATGATCAACGAGCAGATGTTTCCTTTAAAATAAGACTGGATATAATAAACAGAGGACGACGCTGGTCAGTCAGTGATGCTGACGTCTGTCACACCCAGAGACTTTAATCAGCTGTTCATGGTTCTGCTTCTATATTTAGACGTTGATGAGAGGAATAAAACCTGGAGACAAGCTTCATTTAAAACAGATCAAATGAATCAACAAAGATTAAATATTTGGATCCACTGACATTTAAACCGAGGGGAGCAGAGCCGACACTGATGGAGTCATTGAACTGGTTCAGATCCATTTAATCTCAACCTGCTCAAGATTCTACCTTCATTCAGCCAAGTCACAATAAATAAAACCACACTGCTGCTCTGCAAGCTGAGACACTCTGGGACGCTCTGAGACACTCTGGGACACTCCGAGATGCTTTAAGACACTCTGAGACACTGGGACGCTCTGGGACGCTCTGAGATGCTCTGGGATGCTCTGGGATGCTCTGAGGTGCTTTGGGACACTCCGAGACGCTTTTAAGATACTTTGAGGCACCCTGGGATGCTCTGAGACGCTTTGAGACACTCTGGGACACTCTGGGACGCTCTAGGTGAGACACTTTGAGACACTCTGAGATGCTCTGGGACACTCTGAGACGCTTTGAGACACTTTGAGACACTCTGGGATGCTCTAAGATGCTCTTGGACACTCTGAGATGCTCTGAGACGTTATGAGACACTCTGGGATGCTCTGGGACGCTTTGAGACACTTTGAGATGCCCTGAGACACTCTGAGATGCTTTGAGACACTGGGACGCTCTGGGGTTTCTCTGGGACACTCTGGGATGATCTGAGACCCTATGAGACACTCTGGGACGCTCTGGGACGCTTTGAGACACTTTGAGATACCCTGAGACACTCTGGGACGCTTTGAGACACTCTGAGATGCTCTGGGATGCTTTGAGATACGTTGAGACACTCTGAGACGCTTTGAGACCCTCTGGGACGCTTTGAGACACTTTGAGACGCCCTGAGACACTCTGGGACGCTTTGGGACACTCTGAGATGCTCTGGGATGCTTTGAGATACGTTGAGACACCCTGAGACACTCTGAGACGCTTTGAGACCCTCTGGGACGCTCTGGGGTGCTCTGGGACCCTCTGGGATACTCTGGGATGCTTTGAGACGCCCTGAGACATTCTGGGACGCTCTGGGATGCTTTGAGACACTTTGAGACGCCCTGGGGTGCTCTGGGATACTCTGGGATGCTTTGAGACACTCTGAGACGCTCTGAGACACTCTGGGACAGTTTGAGATACCCTGAGACACTCTGGGACGCTTTGAGACACTCTGAGATGCTCTGGGATGCTTTGAGATACGTTGAGACACTCTGAGACGCTTTGAGACCCTCTGGGACGCTTTGAGACACTTTGAGACGCCCTGAGACACTCTGGGACGCTTTGGGACACTCTGAGATGCTCTGGGATGCTTTGAGATACGTTGAGACACCCTGAGACACTCTGAGACGCTTTGAGACCCTCTGGGACGCTCTGGGGTGCTCTGGGACCCTCTGGGATACTCTGGGATGCTTTGAGACGCCCTGAGACATTCTGGGACGCTCTGGGATGCTTTGAGACACTTTGAGACGCCCTGGGGTGCTCTGGGATACTCTGGGATGCTTTGAGACACTCTGAGACGCTCTGAGACACTCTGGGACAGTTTGAGAGACACTGAGACACTCTGAGACACTCTGGGACACTTTGAGAAGTTCTGTGAGCTGTGTTTTAATGGGGGGGGGGGGCATTAAGCACATTTTCTACATTTTCTTTGTGTGAAAAGTACAAATAAAGTCTGATTGAGTGAGATGGTCCTGGACACTTTGAGGAGCTCTGGGACGCTTGTTGAGACATTGTGGGACACTTTGAAATGCTCTGGGACATGTTGAGACACTCAAAGACCATTTGAGACACTCTGAGACACTCTGAGACACTTGTTGGGACGCTGTGGGACACTGTGGGACACTGTGGGACACTCGGAGACGGCAGTAACATGAATGTTTTGAGTTTGTGCGCTGCTGCAGCACGTTTTATTATCTTTAGTTTTAATGAGACGTGTCTCTGGACTGATGGACGGATTAGAGGCTCAGATTGTCTTCATTGAAGTCTCGGGCTCTGGCTAAGCTCTGGAAAAACAGTTTTCACCGGACACCTCCCAGATGTGAGAGGGAGGGGGCGCTGATGTGTTTGAGGAGGATTTGATTTAATTAGCGCTGACGTGAAGAAGCTGCTTCACATCAGAGTTAATCTCACAACAGAATCTAGACTAATCTCCTCATGATTGAATCTTTATTTATTGTCCCAACATAAAGTTCTGCTGCAAATATCTGCACAGAGACAAAGTCAGAGCCGCCGCCCCCGTCCTCTAAGGAGGACGACGTGAAGACACAAATAAAAGACACAGACAGTCAAAAGTAACCGGACACCTGCTGCTGAAGACTTCTGCTGTTTCTACTCGGACTGGGACACGAACCTGAATCTGAATCTGGTTTACAACAAGATAAAGAAATCAGAGTTTTAGCAAATGATTTAAAGACAAACACTGAAGATCAAGAACTAAACATTAAATAATAAAATACAAAATCAGCTTTATAGTAGATTCTGTCAAATGTGCAGCACTATGCTTGAAACTACGCTGAGACTCAACTAGTGGACGGTAAAAAATAAGTCTGTAAATACAAACACGTATAAATAAACACCACAGACTGAAGTGGATATAATAGAAATCATTCCTGTGTGTAATGAACATGAGAGAATAAAGATGTCTAAACTGCAGTGGATTGTGGGTAAATCAGGACCAGACACCATTAGTCTAACCCTAACCCTGGAGGGTGAGATGTCAACAATGATTCTTCTACTTACTAAAGTTACCTATGGAGTTCCTCAGGGTTCTGTGCTCGGACCAATACTCTTCACATTATACACGTTGCCCTTAGGAAACCTCAACCTCCGTCGACAACACCTAGCTACATTTAGCTATCAGCTGGTTAAACTCTTTGAAGACATAAAAGACAAACTGGAAAGGATGAACTAGACTGGGGGGACGTCCCGTCACGATAGGGCTGGGCTGCTGGTGGACGTCCCTTAATGCTATAGGTCTAGGCTGCTGGGGGACATCCCTTAATGCTATAGGGCTAGGCTGGGGGACGTCCCATCATGCTATAGGGCAAGGCTGGTGGATGTCCCTTAATGCTATAGGGCTAGGCTGCTGGGGGATGTCCCTTAATGCTATAGGGCTAGGCTGCTGGTGGACGTCCCTTAATGCTATAGGGCTAGGCTGCTGGTGGACGTCCCTTAATGCTATAGGGCTAGGCTGGGGGACGTCCCATCATGCTATAGGGCAAGGCTGGTGGATGTCCCTTAATGCTATAGGGCTAGGCTGCTGGGGGATGTCCCTTAATGCTATAGGGCTAGGCTGCTGGTGGACGTCCCTTAATGCTATAGGGCTAGGCTGCTGGTGGACATCCCTTAATGCTATAGGGCTAGGCTGGGGGACGTCCCATCATGCTATAGGGCAAGGCTGGTGGATGTCCCTTAATGCTATAGGGCTAGGCTGCTGGGGGATGTCCCTTAATGCTATAGGGCTAGGCTGCTGGTGGACGTCCCTTAATGCTATAGGGCTAGGCTGCTGGTGGACGTCCCTTAATGCTATAGGGCTGGGCTGCTGGTGGACGTCCCTTAATGCTATAGGGCTAGGCTGGGGGACGTCCCTTAATGCTATAGGGCTAGGCTGGGGGACGTCCCTTAATGCTATAGGGCTAGGCTGCTGGTGGACGTCCCTTAATGCTATAGGGCTAGGCTGGGGGACGTCCCTTAATGCTATAGGGCTAGGCTGGGGGACGTCCCTTAATGCTATAGGGCTAGGCTGCTGGTGGACGTCCCTTAATGCTATAGGGCTAGGCTGCTGGTGGACGTCCCTTAATGCTATAGGGCTAGGCTGGGGGACGTCCCTTAATGCTATAGGGCTAGGCTGCTGGTGGACGTCCCTTAATGCTATAGGGCTAGGCTGCTGGTGGACGTCCCTTAATGCTATAGGGCTGGGCTGCTGATGGACGTCCCTTAATGCTATAGGGCTAGGCTGGTGGACGTCCCTTAATGCTATAGGGCTAGGCTGCTGGTGGACGTCCCTTCATGCTAATGGGCTAGGCTGGGGGACGTCCCTCGTGATAGGGCTATCCTGCTGCAGGACGATGCTGAAGACGTGTCCTCCATGTCCATCCTCATCAATAACTGTGATCAGAGATGAACCGTTTCCATGGAGACAGAATCAAATGACATCAGGTGTTGAGGTCCAACCGTGGTCTCTAACGTTATAAACAGAGAGGTGGAGTAAACAGCTGGACATGGAGGAGCAGCGATGGAGGAGCAGCGATGGAGGAGCAGCGATGGAGGAGCAGCGATGGAGGAGCAGCGATGGAGGAGCAGCGATGGAGGAGCAGACATGGAGGAGCAGACATGGAGGAGCAGCCATGGTGGAGCAGACATGGAGGAGCAGCGATGGAGGAGCAGCGATGGAGGAGGAGCAGACATGGAGGAGCAGACATGGAGGAGGAGCAGACATGGAGGAGCAGACATGGAGGAGCAGACATGGAGGAGCAGCCATGGTGGAGCAGACATGGAGGAGCAGCGATGGAGGAGCAGACATGGAGGAGCAGACATGGAGGAGCAGACATGGTGGAGGAGCAGACATGGAGGAGCAGACATGGAGGAGGAGCAGACATGGAGGAGCAGCGATGGAGGAGCAGCGATGGAGGAGCAGACATGGAGGAGCAGACATGGAGGAGCAGACATGGAGGAGCAGCCATGGTGGAGCAGACATGGAGGAGCAGCGATGGAGGAGCAGCGATGGAGGAGGAGCAGACATGGAGGAGCAGACATGGAGGAGGAGCAGACATGGAGGAGCAGCCATGGTGGAGGAGCAGACATGGAGGAGCAGACATGGAGGAGCAGACATGGAGGAGCAGCGATGGAGGAGCAGACATGGAGGAGCAGACATGGAGGAGCAGACATGGTGGAGGAGCAGACATGGAGGAGCAGACATGGAGGAGGAGCAGACATGGAGGAGCAGCGATGGAGGAGCAGCGATGGAGGAGCAGACATGGAGGAGCAGACATGGAGGAGCAGCGATGGAGGAGCAGACATGGAGGAGGAGCAGACATGGAGGAGCAGACATGGTGGAGGAGCAGACATGGAGGAGCAGACATGGAGGAGGAGCAGACATGGAGGAGCAGACATGGTGGAGGAGCAGACATGGAGGAGCAGACATGGTGGAGGAGCAGACATGGAGGAGCAGCGATGGAGGAGCAGCGATGGAGGAGCAGACATGGTGGAGGAGCAGACATGGAGGAGCAGCGATGGAGGAGCAGACATGGAGGAGCAGACATGGAGGAGCAGACATGGAGGAGCAGCGATGGAGGAGCAGCGATGGAGGAGCAGACATGGAGGAGCAGACATGGAGGAGGAGCAGACATGGTGGAGGAGCAGACATGGAGGAGCAGCCATGGTGGAGCAGCGATGGAGGAGCAGACATGGAGGAGGAGCAGACATGGAGGAGCAGACATGGTGGAGGAGCAGACATGGAGGAGCAGCCATGGTGGAGGAGCAGACATGGAGGAGCAGACATGGAGGAGCAGCGATGGAGGAGCAGACATGGAGGAGGAGCAGACATGGAAGAGCAGACATGGTGGAGGAGCAGACATGGAGGAGCAGACATGGAGGAGCAGACATGGAGGAGCAGCGATGGAGGAGCAGACATGGAGGAGCAGCGATGGAGGAGGAGCAGACATGGAGGAGCAGACATGGAGGAGGAGCAGACATGGAGGAGCAGCCATGGTGGAGGAGCAGACATGGAGGAGCAGACATGGAGGAGCAGCGATGGAGGAGCAGACATGGAGGAGCAGACATGGAGGAGCAGACATGGTGGAGGAGCAGACATGGAGGAGCAGACATGGAGGAGGAGCAGACATGGAGGAGCAGCGATGGAGGAGCAGCGATGGAGGAGCAGACATGGAGGAGCAGACATGGAGGAGCAGCGATGGAGGAGCAGACATGGAGGAGGAGCAGACATGGAGGAGCAGACATGGTGGAGGAGCAGACATGGAGGAGCAGACATGGAGGAGGAGCAGACATGGAGGAGCAGCCATGGTGGAGGAGCAGACATGGAGGAGGAGCAGACATGGAGGAGGAGCAGACATGGAGGAGCAGACATGGAGGAGGAGCAGACATGGAGGAGCAGACATGGAGGAGGAGCAGACATGGAGGAGCAGCGATGGAGGAGCAGACATGGAGGAGGAGCAGACATGGAGGAGGAGCAGACATGGAGGAGCAGCGATGGAGGAGCAGACATGGAGGAGCAGACATGGTGGAGGAGCAGACATGGAGGAGGAGCAGACATGGAGGAGCAGCGATGGAGGAGCAGACATGGAGGAGGAGCAGACATGGAGGAGGAGCAGACATGGAGGAGCAGCGATGGAGGAGCAGACATGGAGGAGCAGACATGGAGGAGGAGCAGACATGGAGGAGCAGCGATGGAGGAGCAGCCATGGTGGAGGAGCAGACATGGTGGAGGAGCAGACATGGAGGAGCAGCGATGGAGGAGCAGCCATGGAGGAGCAGCGATGGAGGAGCAGACATGGAGGAGGAGCAGACATGGAGGAGGAGCAGACATGGAGGAGCAGCGATGGAGGAGCAGACATGGAGGAGCAGACATGGTGGAGGAGCAGCGATGGAGGAGCAGACATGGTGGAGGAGCAGCCATGGAGGAGCAGACATGGAGGAGCAGACATGGAGGAGGGATTGGAGGAGCAACACTCAGAGTGTAATGTGCTGTTACTGTGTGAGCTGCTCCTTCCTGTGGGCTCGGCCGATAATAGAGCGGGGCTTCAGGACTCGTCTGCCGGCGCCAACGAGGGCCCTCGACACGCCGCCGCCTTAATGCCAAACGCTCCTCGGACAAAAATTGACATCGTCTGGAGAGTGAAGCAATCAGCCGCCAGCGTTTAGGTCTGAGCCCAAACCGCCACGGCAGAGCTTGACCTTAAACAAAACTGTTATTTCATTTCTCTTCCAGACGACTCGCTAACTCCCTGGAAGAGCGGCGGCCGGCCGGGATTTGCTGCAGGTGATGTGTGGGTTTAATTCACTGATTCTCAATCTGTTTCCTCCTGTTGATATATGATGTGTTTCTCAGAGGAAAAGCTCTGGAGACGAGGACGCTGGATCAACAGCAGGATTCAGTCTGAGGAACAAACATCCACAAGAACGTAGTTTAAAGTTTGTTAAAGTTTTATTAGTCGTTTAAAGTCAGAAACACTTTTAAACCAGCAGCTTTAGTCTCCTCTATTTAAATCAGAGTGGAGCTCTGTCCGATGCACAGATCCTCCATCACTCATTCAGACCTGTAGCCCTGGCACCGGATACCAGGAGGAAGGAGGAGGAGGAGGAGGAGGAGGAGAAGAAATTACTTCAAAAAGAGAAATCTGTAGGTTTGGACTGGAGGAGGAGGAGGAAGAGGAGGAAAGGGGGAAGAGGAGCAAGAAAGGAGAGGAGGAAGTGGAGGAGGAGGAGCGTCTCCTCTAACTAATGTTAAAGCTGATTTTTGCGGCGGCTCCTCCAAGGAGCTGATAATTAAATTGGTTCTTTTTAAAGTGTTGCTCTATAAATCTGAATAAATGAAGGAGCTGATGCTCTGGAGCAGTTAATGAATATGCAGCTGTGAGTGGAGAGGTCTGCCACTGTGAACCCAGAGAATTAACATAACTACTTCCAGCATGTTCCTGAAATAATGTTCTCATTTGCACATCACTGACTTGGCTCATTCTGGGCGACGGCGTAATTAAAGAAGCTCACGTTCATTTTTAATGAAGTTTATGTTGCATCAGTCCTGACAGTAATGAGGAGAAACAAAAAGGCTGCACCACTAATTATTAATTAAATATTCATGGACCAGACCAACGCTCAGCACAAACACCAGCATTAAAGACCTGGACCTGGACCTGGACCTGGACCAGGACCTGGAATAGGACCTGGACCTGGACCAGGACCAGGACTGGGATCAGGACCTGTAACTTGTCCTAGAAACTCTGGACCACAACTAGAATCAGAACCAGAGTCTAGTATTGAACATAACCACCATGTTCTGGTGGTGGTAACCATGGTAACCTTTACTAATCATCATCAGGTGAGGAGTTTCCAGGAGGGACAGAAAAAACGAGATGAACCAAGATGGAATCAATGTGGACAGAGACCATGGAGGAGGACAAGGACATGGAGGAGGAGGAGGACATGGAGGAGGAGGACATGGAGGAGGAGGACATGGAGGAGGACATGGAAGAGGACATGGAAGAGGACATGGAGGAGGACATGGAAGAGGACATGGAAGAGGACATGGAGGAGGACATGGAAGAGGACATGGAGGAGGAGGACATGGAGGAGGAGGACATGGAAGAGGAGGACATGGAGGAGGACATGGAGGAGGAGGACATGGAGGAGGTCATGGAGGAGGAGGTCATGGAGGAGGAGGACATGGAGGAGGACATGGAGGAGGAGGACATGGAGGAGGTCATGGAGGAGGAGGTCATGGAGGAGGAGGTCATGGAGGAGGACATGGAGGAGGAGGACATGGAGGAGGTCATGGAGGAGGAGGTCATGGAGGAGGAGGACATGGAGGAGGAGGTCATGGAGGAGGAGGTCATGGAGGAGGTCATGGAGGAGGAGGTCATGGAGGAGGAGGACATGGAGGAGGTCATGGAGGAGGAGGACATGGAGGAGGTCATGGAGGAGGAGGTCATGGAGGAGGAGGTCATGGAGGAGGACATACTCCTTGTGTTGTATTTCCAGCAGACGTGATGCTCCTCTTCATCAGTTCCTGACGTTGTCGTCTGTGATCATGTGACCTCTGACCTGATGACCAGGTTTCCTCAGGTGAACCCACCTGAGCTCCGTCTCGTTCTCGTGTTCTCGTGTTCTCGTGTTCTCGTGTTCTCGTGTTCTCGTGATGAAGCAGCCAGATGTCCTGATCTCTGAGGACGGTCGGACTCATTTTTAAAAGTTCATTTTGGAGCTAATGGGTTCTGAGACGCTGCTAATTCAGCGCCGCCGTCATTACAGTGGGAGGAAAACCTCCTCATCGCTCCTGCATCTAATTGAGCTGCAGAAGTGCAGCATCAGGAGGACGGGGGATAAATAAGCAGCGCTCCCATTGGTCCCACCGAGGAGCTGCTGATGTCCCATAAATCCCAGTCAGGACACATTTAATTAAGTTACACCACGCTGAATTAGACCACGTCCAAACGGACGCCTGGGCGCCACGGTGACGGAGTAATGAGGCCCCGGATGAACGCTGGGACGGTGAGGAGGAGGAGACGGGTGGAGGAGGAGAGGAGAGGAGGAGGAGAGGAAGAGACGGGTGGAGGAGGAGAGGAGGAGAGGAGGAGGAGAGGAGAGGTGGAGGAGAGGAGGAGACGGGTGGGGGAGGAGGAGGAGAGGAGGAGAGGAGGAGGAGAGGAGAGGAGGAGGAGAGGAGGAGGAGAGGAGAGGAGGAGAGGAGGAGGAGAGGAGAGGAGGAGGAGAGGTGGAGGAGGAGGAGAGGTGGAGGAGAGGAGAGGAGAGGAGGGGGAGGGGTAGAAGGAAGGAGGAGGAGAGGAGGAGGAGAGGAGAGGTGGAGGAGAGGAGGAGACGGGTGGGGGAGGAGGAGGAGAGGAGGAGAGGAGGAGGAGAGGAGAGGAGGAGGAGAGGAGAGGAGGAGAGGAGGAGGAGAGGAGAGGAGGAGGAGAGGTGGAGGAGAGGAGAGGTGGAGGAGGAGGAGAGGTGGAGGAGAGGAGAGGAGAGGAGGGGGAGGGGTAGAAGGAAGGAGGAGGAGAGGAGGAGGAGAGGAGGAGAGGAGGAGGAGGAGGAGGAGGAGACGGGTGGGGGAGGAGGAAGAGGAGGAGAGGAGGAGGAGAGGAGGAGGAGGAGACGGGTGGAGGAGGAGGAGAGGTGAGGAGTTGATGAAGTCATCAGATCATTGAGGTCTAGAGGATGAAGACTCTGAAGCTTTAACAGAAAGAAAATCCTGGAGATGATTTAATGTTAATGAACAGTTTATTAATTAATTAATGAACAGTTTATTAATTAATTAATTAACAGTTTATTAATTAATGAATTAACAGTTTATAATAAATACTTTAATAACTTTTATTTTCTCCCGTTAGTTTAGTTTTATTTCATATTTAACATCTTATTGTTTTGTTTCATTGTTGGAACATTTCAGTTGCTTTTTATTTTTCTTTTGTTCTGAATTAAATCCTAAACGTTCTTCAGATTAATAATAAATGAGATGATCACAAACAAGAAATAAAATAATTATTAAAATAAATAGTTTCTGATCAGAGAAACAGGAAGCGATGATGAAGCTGCTGCGTTCCGTCTACGGAGAACCTCGCCACTCTCTATGAAGTCCCAGTGTAACGAACAGTTCAGAAGCCGGAAGTTCACTGAGAGTGGAACTTCTCCCCTTATTAGACGTTCTCTGGTTCAGGTTTCAAGAAGAACCAGGTCGGTTTGATGTGACCTCTGCGCCGTCACAGCTTTATCCTGTAAACATCACATGACCTTTATCAGGTGGACGAGACTCCACAGGTTTTAGTTTCACTGTTTAACGAAGTTGAACCGATGGATTAAAACTTGAAGTCTGAACTAACAGAGAAGACAACAATGTTCTCCATGTTCTCCATGTTCTCCATGTTCTTCAGAGAATAAAACGTCAGAGTCACGTCCAGACGAAACCACAGAGTCTGTGCAGCGCCCCCATCACCGCCCCCCCCGGTGGAGGAACCATCACCGCCCCCGCCCCCCCCCCCACCTGGTGGAGGAACCATCACCGCCCCCGCCCCCCCCGGTGGGGGGGGCGGGGGCGGTGTTGTAACTGAACTGAGGAGGTGTCGGTCCTGGTGGAGTAATAATCCGTCAGCCTTCCTGTTAACGAGCGCCGACGCCTCATTGGCTGCTCTTCAGACACTAATAGCTGCTCTAATTAGCATCTCTCCTGACGCCTGCTCCTCCTTCACTAATCAGCTCCACTTTGCTTAATCAGCGATTTAATTGAAGAGATCACAGAGAGACGCTGGAGCGTAAGAGACCAGCCCAGAGACACAGCCGGGAATCAAACCCGCGACCTCACAGTCTCAACCACATCCTGGACGTCTCAGGTGACCTTTGACCCTCAGATCTGTTGTGATGATTCAGTTGGTGCAGGAGAACATGAAGAACATGAAGAACACGAAGAACATGAAGACGACTGAAGGAAGAACTCTGAGTTTGAAATAAAACAGCTTCTGAAAATCTTCTCGTTTAATCTGGAACAAAGATTTAATGAAGAAATGAGAAACAGATCAAAATTAAAACCGATTTAACTAATAAACAGATAAACTAAGGTTAAATCATTAAAATAACAATTTAAGTGGGGGGGGGGGGCTGGTTAGCAACATCAAGCTAAGCTACAGAAGCTAAGCTACAGAAGCTAAGCTAACCCAGAACTAGAGGTATTTTCACCTCGGTTCTGAGCCATGAATCTGGCTACATCTGGAGAACCAATGTGATGTAGGAGAACAAACATAAAGACGTCTAACACAGATATTTATAGCTACATGCTAAGCTACACACCAGAGATATTTATTTAGTTAAAACCATCCTCCTCCTGGTTCTAGTTATTTATTTGAAAACCTCTGATGTCGAAGGAACAACTCTGATGAAGGGTCATGTGATCAACCAGGAAGTGACTGATGATTTTTTTTTTGGCCAGGTAGTGTATCTGGATGGACCTCCTTTATCTCTGATTCCAGCTCATTCTCTGTATCATTGTTTCTATAATCTTCTCCAATGTCTCCAGATTTATTTCCATCCAGTGTTTCATTCATGTTCCACCAAGATCTTGTATTGATGATGGAGAGTCTGACCACTGCACAAAGCCTTCTCCAGCACATCCCAGAGATTCTCAATGGGGTTCAGGTCTGGACTCTGTGGTGGCCAATCCATGTGTGAACATGATGTCTCATGCTCCCTGAACCACTCTTTCACAATCTGAGCCCCATGAATCCTGGCATTGTCATCTTGGAATATGATCCATTGATGGAATAACCTGGTCATTCAGTATATTCAGGTCGTCAGCTGACCTCATAATGTTGCTGAACCTAGACCTGAGCAACTGCAGCAACCCCAGATCATAGCACTGCTACCACAGGCTTGTACAGTAGACACTAGGCATGATGGGTGCATCACTTCATCTGCCTCTCTTCTTACCCTGATGCTTCTCCACTATCCTTCCAGTTTTTAATAATGCGTTGGACAGTTCTTAACCCAGTTTTAGTAGTTTCTACAATCTCCTTAGATGTTTTCTCTGCTTGATGCATGCCAATGATTTGACCCTTCTCAAACAGACGACCACAGGATGTGTCTTTAGACATGGTTGTTGAAGGAATGACAAGCTACTCATTGCATCAGTTGGGCTTAAATAACTTATTGTCAGCTGAAAGATAATCACCCATGCAGTAATTATCCAACAGGAGGTGAATACCTGTTGATTAGTTAAATCCAGGTGGAGCAGATAAAAGTTCATGAAACTAAAATAACTGGTCTCAGCTGAAGAATGAACTTTAAATTTTATTCCTGAAGATGTTGATGAAGTGAAACAGATTATTGATTAAAATGAAGCTTTTATTGAAGAAACACATTTATTAGTTTGATCAAGAGGAAGATGAAGAGGAAGATGAAGAACATGTGATAAAAGCTCTGACTCACTTCAGTCTAACTTTATTAACACAAACCATCAATACATCCTTTCATTAACTCATTTATTCTCATTAATGAAGTCGTCCAGTTAAAACGATCAAACATCAAATCGACAGATTTTAATTTCTAATAAAGTGTCAACAAATAAAATAAGAACTCCAACATGTTTCTGTTAAATCTAAAGAAACTGAGCAAACAGCAAAGATCTTTATTTTAATAAACAATAAAAGAATAAATTTAATACATCAATGAATAAGTTACAGAAACATTAAATTAAAAACAACGAAACAATAAAAGAATCAATTTATTTAATTAATTAATTAATTAATTAAATAAATAATTAAATAAACGGCTGTAAAAAGTGAGTGTGTCTGTCAATCACCAGCTCAAAGGTCAAAGGTCAGACATGTGAAAGTGTCTGACACACACACACACACACACACACACACACACACACACACACACATTAACACACTCTCTGGGATTAAAGCTGTAGATCAGTGAAATGAAATGAGACAAACATTGTTAAAACATTTTGTTTATTGATCATTAATTATTTTATTTTATTTGAAATAAACGAATAATTCAATTAAATTAGTTTAATTGAATTCATTTAATTTATTTGGTCTGTAACAAATAAATAAAACCTGATTATAGAAAGAGGAACAGCTGACTGCTGTTTAAATTATTATTATTATTATTATTATTGTTATTATTCTAATTATTCTAATAGTTCTTCTAGTTCTTAACGTCGCCATGGATCGTTCTCATATTGTTCTAATGACCGTCGGCTCGTCTCATCTGATCCTGATTCATTTTCATCTTTGTTCTTTAAATCTGAATAAATCTGTTAATTTATATCAAAAATAAAAATATCTCCAAAATCAAAAACAGGAGCTGAACAAATTAAATTAAATTAAATTAAATTAAATTCAATTCAGTTAAATTCAATTCAGTTAAAAGCTGGATGTTCAGCTCCGTTTGTTAACGTTTCAACCTAAATGAGAAGAGAATGATTTGGTTTGAAGGTGTTTGTATTATTTTATTTCATTATGTCAGAGAATCAAACTAATAATGAATTAAAGTCTGGTCTTCTCTCCTTCTTACCTCCTCCGCTTCTCTTCTCTTTTTTCCGCCTCAGCTTCAGATGAGTCTGAGTCCTGTTGTCTCACTGCGTCCATGGAAAGAAGAGTCAAGAAAACCTCAGTCAACTCCTCCTCCTCCTCCTCCTCCTCCTCCTCCTCCTCCTGGCTGGGATCATGTGATGGAGGAGAAGTGCTCCATTAATGAGCCTCCTCTCCGGGACTCTTTTCTGCTCCTGTCACCGCGTCCAGTCCTCACACGGGACTCCTCTGAGGAGGGACATGGGCGCAGCAACCGCCGCTTAGCGCCGCTCAGCAGCGCTTCACCTGCCGGGGAGCCGCAGCAGAGAGGCGGGAGGAGAGGAGGAAGGAGAGGAGGAAGGAGAGGAGGAAGGAGCCGCTGCTGCTGCTCCAACTTTCCCTCAACTTGAGAGTTTGCGCGTAAAGACGCGGCACCATGTGCGCCAGGCTCCAGGACCAGCGCTGTCTGTGCGTAAAGGCGCAGTGAGGACTTGGAGCTGTCTGGAGAAAGTTGGGAACAAGTGAGCAGAGTCTTTTCTACTGAACTGATCTCGGTCTGGTCCGGTCCGGTTCGGTCCGGTCCGGCCTGGTCCAGAGGAGCCTTAGAATGCCTCGTCCGGGCAGGAACACCTACAGCGACCAGAAGCCTCCTTACTCGTACATCTCCCTGACGGCCATGGCCATCCAGAGCTGCCCGGAGAAGATGCTCCCGCTCAGCGAGATCTACAAGTTCATCATGGACCGGTTCCCGTACTACCGGGAGAACACGCAGCGCTGGCAGAACTCCCTGCGGCACAACCTCTCCTTCAACGACTGCTTCATCAAGATCCCGCGCAGACCGGACCAGCCCGGGAAGGGCAGCTTCTGGGCTCTGCACCCCAGCTGCGGGGACATGTTCGAGAACGGGAGTTTTCTGCGGCGCAGGAAGCGCTTCAAGGTGGGCAGCATGGCGGCCTCGGACCCGCTGGCCGCCAGCAAGCCGCAGGACGCCGCGCACTACCTGCAGCAGCAGCAGGCCAAGCTGCGGCTCAGCGCGCTGCACGCCGCCGCGCACCTCCCGCAGATCCCGGCCGGATACAACCTGAGCCCCGTGTCGCAGCCGTCCGGCTTCAAGCACCCGTTCGCCATCGAGAACATCATCGCCCGAGAGTACAAGATGCCGGGGGGGCTGGCGGCCTTCTCCGCCCCCGGGTACCCCCTGCACAGCCAGCTGACCCAGGCCTGGCCGCACATGTACGGCTCCGGGATGATGGACACCGCGGCCCCCATCTCCATGGCCCCAGGTGACTACTCGGCCTACGGCATGCCTCTCAAGTCTCTGTGTCACGGGGGACAGACTCTGCCCGCCATCCCGGTGCCCATCAAACCCACGCCCGCCTCGGTGCCGGGACTCCCGGGGCTGCCCGCGCACATCCCGGCTTTCCTCGCGAACTCTCCCCAGTCTCTGAGCCCGACCTCCCCGCAGACCGCCACCGGCCAGAGCAGCCCCGCCGCGCCCGGGGAGGCGCTGCCCTCCACAGCCTCCGCAGCTCTGCAGTCCGCGGTGGCTGTGCACTGACGGGACTGACCTCTGACCTCTGACCTCTGTGACTCTGAGGATTTCAGAGGAACCTTGAACCAAATATTTCTTTATTTTGTAATAACGTGGATCTTCTCTTGTTGCTCTGATGCACTTTGGGACGTTGGTTCTTTGTCAGTGTTTGTTGCTGCTGCCGCTGCCGCCGCTGCATGCTCCTCCATCAGTGTTTGAATGTTTTTACAGTTTTTTATTTGACAGCATGAACAGTGGGTTTGTTATTCCCTGCTCCTCGTCTGCTCCTCCTCGTCTGCTCCTCCTCGTCTGCTCCTCTCTAACCTACATGTGAAATAAATCCGCTTTGTATCTGACTCGTCTCTGAACCCGTTCACTTCCTCAAACATTTTCTTTTTTACTCTAAAATATTTCCACAGTTTTCCTTTAAAATCAGAAACAATTGTTGATTTAAAATCATTTAAACTAAATCAGGATTTATTTCTTTAAACGTGATAAATGAATTTAGTTTGTCTCTTTAATTAAATCAGTTTGTTCTTATTTATCTGTTGTCATATTTAACATGTTCAGCTTTAATCTGTGTTATTTTATATTCATCATTAATTTAATGAACGTCGTCGCACAGAAACAACTGAAACTAATAAATGAATGTTTATTTGGATTAAATCTAAAGTCTTTGTTTCCTGGAATAAGTTTTAGACTCAACACAAATATTGTAATATTCTAATTATTGTAGTTAAATGTGTGAAGCTGGACTCTCTCTGCACATGAATATATTTATAAATCTAGAAGTGAATAAACATCGACACAGAAATCTTCTCGTGGTGGAAAAGATTTAAAGTCGGCTCCAGGTTTTTATCATCTGAATGAAAATAATGGAAATAAAGGAACCAGCTGATCTGATGTGAGGCCTGCAGCAGAGACACGGGACGTCCAGGATCATTTCTACAAAACAAATCTTTATTAGACTGATTTCATTGGTCGACTCGTTTCATTTAAACATTTAAACATTTAACCAGCTGACATGTTCTGGTATTATTCTGATCTACGTCTGTTTCCAGCTCATCTCATTAATCTGACTTTAGTTTTATTTTCACGTCCAGATTCATGGATTCATTATTTTCCAGACTCATCTTCTTCCTCTCAGCAGCGTCCGATCAAACGTCTCTGAACTGAAGATGAAGTCGACGCTGCGACGGTTTCTACATCGAAGCATCGGAGGAAAAAAAAGAATCTGGTTTATACAGTTTATAGTTTAGAGCAGGAAACAGCTCCTGTAATTTAATCTGGTTCATTTAATCTGGTTCATTTAATCTGGTTCAGTCTTGTCTCTGTTTACACTTTATCTTTTATTTAAATCCATTTATTTGTCTCTCACTAGTTTCCTGTGATTTCACAATAAAAGTCTGTTTCAGTGTTTTTATTTTATTCTCAGTGGAAGTTGTTTTCAGACGTCTGGTCTGTAGAGAGCAGTGAATGAGTGAATGAATGGATGAATGAATGAATGAATGGATGAATGAATGAGTGAGTGAATGAGTGAATGAGTGAATGAGTGAATGGATGAATGAGTGAGTGAATGAGTGAGTGAATGAGTGAGTGAATGAGTGAGTGAGTGAATGGATGAGTGAATGAGTGAATGGATGAGTGAGTCAGCGGCCGTGAGGATTATCTTCTCGTCTTCTCAACATTTCTCTGGTGTCAAACACAATGAGCTCCGTGGATGTGGACGTCTTTGAGTGTTGCTGTGAGACGGAGACTGTTGCTGTAAAAATGTCCCCCACCTCCTCCTCCTGCTCCTCCTCCTCCTCCTCCTCCTCCTGATCTTTGTGACCACACACGAGTTAAACAAATGACAGTTAAACAGATTCCTGCTGCAGAAAGACTCAAACACAAGAGAACTAAACGTCCTTCAGTCGGATATTTACTGAGCTCTCAGCGTGAAACAGGAGGAGGAGGAGGAGGACGAGGAGGAGGAGGAGGAGGAGGAGGAGGTGAAGTTACCAGACGCTGACTGTTTGCTCTTGAATCAGACTAAAACTTTAGGTTCAGGTTTTAAATCTGAAGACAAAGTATTTCTGTTACAACAAGACGACACAAATAAAATGTTGATTAATGTTTATTTCAGTCAACATGTCCTCAGGATGTCCTCAGGTGTCCTCAGGTGTCCTCAGGTTATCCAAAGGATGTCCTCAGGTTGTCCTCAGGATGTCCTCAGGTGTCCTCAGGTTATCCCCAGGATGTCCTCAGGTTGTCCTCAGGTTGTACTCAGGTTGTCCCCAGGTTGTCCTCAGGTTGTCCTCAGGATGTCCTCAGGATGTCCTCAGGTCTCTTTCCTCGTCCTCATCAGTCTCTCATTAGTTAAAGCTCGTCCAGCAGGGACACATCACTGGACCAGAGGATCTGAGGACAACAGGTTTAATAGAAGCTGATTTGTGGTTTTAATGCTCAAACTGATCCAACGTCTGCTCGTTTAGTCTTTATTTCTCATCATGTGATAGATTTATTCTGGTAGATATAATAAATAAACGTTGAGTCTTTAATCAGCTTCATTCAGATTCAACAAATTAACAGAAAGAGAGAAATGAATCTTTTATTTATCCACAGCAACACAAGATTAAATAAATGAAATAAAACAGACGTCACACGAACACGACAGAATAAAGATGGAAACACTGATGGATTAGACTCAGGACACTGTTGACATATATAATTATATATATACACATATAATTATATATATATAATTATATATGTATACATATATAATTATATATATATAATTATATATGTATACATATATAATTATATATATATATATATAATTATATATGTATCCATATAATTATATATATATATATAATTATATATATATAATTATATATATAATTATATATATATTTATATATATATATAATTATATATATATATAATTATATATATAATTAATTATATATATATATAATTATATATATATATATATAATTATACATATTCATTTAGAGTCAGATTCAGAAAACTTTATTTGTCCTCGAGGTGTGTGTGTGTGTGTGTGTGTGTGTGTAGGTGTGTGTGTGTGTGTGTGTGTGTGCGTGTGTGTGTGTGTGTGTGTGTTCGTGTGTGTGTGTGTGTGTGCCTCTTTTTAATGTCCATGTTCATCCAGTGTTTTATAAACTGGATCCAGATCACGTTCAGGTGTTTTAATTGTCTTGATGAACTTTAGATGTGACTCAGGTTTAAAGTGAATGTGATCATGATGAGTATAAACACAATCAGCTGATCCTCGTTTATTCTGTCAAACTAAACTTGATCATTTATTTCATTCATGTCAACTTCAGCTAATTCTAGATGCTAATGCTAACACCACCTTCTTCCTGGTGGAGGTCAGAGGTTAAATAAGGGAATCAGCTGATTGATTTCTCTGTTCTCTGATTGGTTGGTGATTCCATTGTCATGGTGACAGACTCGATTATAAAATAAACAAAGTGAAACCAGTGATCATGTGACCTGTTTAGACCCCAAGTAGCTAACTTCACTCTGGACATGTTGGTCATCCTGGAGCTGAAATGCATTCTGGGATACCTGTCTGTACCACTCCTAGTGACAAAAGGGGCGTGGCCAGTAGAGACTTGGTCACATGGTTGTCTGAAACCTTTTAATAAGCAGCTGTTTTGGTTTCAGTCCAGTGAGTCTGGAGCTTCTCCTGGATGATGTCAGGATGATGTTGGGTCGCTGCCCCGTCGCCGTGGAGACGTAATTAATCACAGAGAGGAGACGCTAATTAACGAAGACTGTCCTGTGGAGACATCAGGACATAGAAGAAGAGCATGATGAGGATGATGATGATGATGGTGGTGGTGGTGGTGCACAGCACCCCCATCCTCCTCCTCCTCCTCCTCCTCTTCCTCCTCCTCCTCCCCCCTCCTCCTCCTCCTCCTCCTCCTCCTCCTCCTCCTCTTCCTCCTCTTCCTCTTCCTCCTCCTCTTCCTCCTCCTCCTCCTCCTCCTCCCCCCTCCTCCTCCTCCTCCTCCTCCAGCCAAACATCTCCTCTTATTTATATTTAGAGCCATGAATGAATTCATCACATGATGAAACTCAGAGAAACAACATTTAGATTTAGACAACACCTCCTCCACCTCCTCCTCCTCCTCCTCTTCCTCCTCCTCCTTCTCCACCTCCTCCTCCTCCTCAGAGACAGGGAACAACAATTAACAGCTGTTGTTTTACATCAAACTCAAACCCTTTACTCCATCAGTCTGATCATTGAGACCTACATAGTTCAGCTCCATCTCCAGGTACGTGATCTTCTTGGTGGCGTACTGGGCCTCTGGGTCCTGGGACAGGACCAACAAAAAGGTCCCAGGACCCCCAGAAAAAGACCCACCAAGTGTGTCCTAGTTCTGTATGAACAGTCCCTGTCTATAACTAGACAGACTAGAGTGTTTTCATTCTGTCTCATACCTGCAGCCCCGGTCAGTTGACCTGTCTGAAACCCACACAGTTCATCCTTAATTGACTTGATTAATTAAGACTTGATTAATTAAGACCTGTCTCCTCAGGGGCCGTCGACGTTTTCCTGTTCAGACTCCTCCAGACCTCCTCAGGAGCATTTCTATCAGGTCTAAATGTTTCTTTCCTCTTTCATCCATCTGCTCATCTCACCTCTTTACGCGGCCGGGCTGGTTTCTGGCACCTCGGCCTGTCGGGACCTTTGAAGTGAGGTGTTGGTTTACGCTCCACGCTGCAGATAAGATTCCTGGATGGGCCGTAAATTAAAGCCATCAGAGCAGCCGGAGGTCATCTGTTCTCCACAGACGACTGTTACCTGAGGTCAGGTGTGGACATGAAGAGTGAGACGTTCACTGACTGTGGGATTCATCAATAACCAGTAACCAGTTCATCTCACAAATATCTGATGTTTCAGGATCTTAAAAAAGATGCTTGTGGATGTGTACCATGTGACTGAGGGCAAACAATAAGATCCTCACTGGGAGTCCAGGTTGAACAGGTCCAGGTGTGAACACTGATCTGGTCTTTAGAGTCCAGGTTGAACAGGTACAGGTGTGAACACTGATCTGGTCTCTAGAGTCCAGGTTAAACAGGTCCAGGTGTGAACACTGATCTGGTCTCTAGTGTCCAGGTCAAACAGGTCCAGGTGTGAAAACTGATCTGGCCTCTAGAGTCCAGGTCAAACAGGTACAGGTGTGAACACTGATCTGGTCTCTAGAGTCCAGGTTAAACAGGTCCAGGTGTGAACACTGATCTGGTCTCTAGTGTCCAGGTCAAACAGGTCCAGGTGTGAAAACTGATCTGGTCTCTAGAGTCCAGGTCAAACAGGTCCAGGTGTGAACACTGATCAGGTCTCTAGAGTCCAGGTTAAACAGGTCCAGGTCTGAACACTGATCTGGTCTCTAGAGTCCAGGTTAAACAGGTCCAGGTGTGAACACTGGTCTGGTCTCTAGAGTCCAGGTTAAACAGGTCCAGGTGTGAACACTGATCTGGTCTCTAGTGTCCAGGTTGAACAGGTCCAGGTGTGAACACTGGTCTGGTCTCTAGAGTCCAGGTTAAACAGGTCCAGGTGTGAACACTGGTCTGGTCTCTAGAGTCCAGGTTAAACAGGTCCAGGTGTGAACACTGATCTGGTCTCTAGTGTCCAGGTTGAACAGGTCCAGGTGTGAACACTGATCTGGTCTCTAGTGTCCATGTTAAACAGGTCCAGGAGTGAACACTGATCTGGTCTCTAGAGTCCAGGTTAAACAGGTCCAGGTGTGAACACTGATCTGGTCTCTAGTGTCCAGGTTGAACAGGTCCAGGTGTGAACACTGATCTGGTCTCTAGTGTCCATGTTAAACAGGTCCAGGTGTGAACACTGGTCTGGTCTCTAGAGTCCAGGTTAAACAGGTCCAGGTGTGAACACTGATCTGGTCTCTAGTGTCCAGGTTGAACAGGTCCAGGTGTGAACACTGATCTGGTCTCTAGTGTCCATGTTAAACAGGTCCAGGAGTGAACACTGATCTGGTCTCTAGTGTCCAGGTTGAACAGGTCCAGGTGTGAACACTGGTCTGGTCTCTAGAGTCCAGGTTAAACAGGTCCAGGTGTGAACACTGATCTGGTCTCTAGAGTCCAGGTTAAACAGGTCCAGGTGTGAACACTGATCTGGTCTCTAGAGTCCAGGTTAAACAGGTCCAGGTGTGAACACTGATCTGGTCTCTAGAGTCCAGGTTAAACAGGTCCAGGTGTGAACACTGATCTGGTCTCTGTTTCTGGTCCAGGATGCGTTCAGGAGTTCAACAGTTCACTGACGGTTTATGGCGCATCCAACTACCTGATGGCTGCAGGGAGCGACACCCCACGCCTCTGCCACTCCCCCCATCACTGACACACACAGGTGGGTTATGGGAGGTGGGGGGTGGGTGGGGGTGGAGGTGGAGTTGGCTGCCACAAACCATTTAGAGGGCAGAGAGGCCAGGGCGGAGGAAGCAGGAGGAGGTTAGTTAGTGGGCGTGTGAAAAGAAAACGACACTAATTCATCAGCAATAAAAGCCCCCCCCACCCCCACCCCCTCCTCCATACTCCTGTTCCCAGCCGGCGCTGCTTAACCTCCCTCCTCCTCCTCCTCCTCCTCCTCCTCCTCACATTACTAATTGTCAGACATGTGGGGGAGGGACCTGCCGCTGGGCCAACACAGTTAATCAGCATCATAATAAACAACCAATAAACAGCGACCGGGTCCAGAGGACTCATCCATTAACAGAGACACACTTCGACCCAAGATAGTTTGGATCAGAACCTCTCTGACCACATTAGCCTCTGCTGCTACACTCAGCTGCTAACCTGTATCTTAGATGTTAAATTTAACTGTTAGCTCTGAATCCAGCTAAATAAAAACAAACTGTCGCTAAACCTGCTATCCTACTAGCTAACTAGCTAACTAACTAACTAACTGCTGAAGGCAACTGTGAGCAAGCCTGAGCAAAAGCTAAGCTAAGTGCTAAATAGAGCTGTTAGCTCTGAAGGCTAATAAATTGAAAGCTGACTTTTATTAGCATCTGCATTGCTAAACTGAACCAGTTCACCTGACACAGACTAGTTAACTAATGATATGTTTTAGCCAGGGTTAGGGGTCAGGGTCTAGAGGTCAGGGGTCAGGGGTCAGGGGTTAACGTTACAAAACTCTCTGGATTTTATTCTGATCCAGAGAAGAAAATACCTCTCTATCATCTAGATAGTCCTCCAACCAATCAGAGACATTTAAACTAATCACCTGACGTTTACTTTTACTCTTCTGTCCACCGCCACATTAAGCCCCGCCCACACGATCTGATTGGACCGGTAGAATTGTGTCTTGATTGTGTATAATGTGTAATGTATTGAACTGACTGTGTTCCTAATATTCTGACACAGTAGTCAGTGGGCTAGGCTAAATAACAGAAACACTTTAATGTTTATTTAACAGAACCAAGCTCCTTTCTGGTTCTACATCAGCTCAACATTATTTATTCACTAGTGTACCTAATGAAGTGGCCAGGGAGTGTTTGCTTCTATTTTCCATTAAACGTCTTGCTCAGATTCTTGTTTTCTTATTTTAGGGGGTAAATAAATAAAAAGCGTCAGAGCCGGTCCAGGTTTGTTTCTGTCTCTGCATCATTTACAGCGTCACTCAGGGGGAAGCCTTGTTATCTGGGTCACACATGAATCAAACTGATTCACCTCTAGCTGAGACGGATGATTTATTCAGACGCTGGCAGCTCCTCGGCACGGCGACAGATTGTGTTCTTGGTGATCTGCCTGACAGCGCCACGGGGAAGCCATCACAGACGGGGTTAGCATCGCTGAGACTGGGAGCTAGGGGAATGCTAACTCCTTGGTTTTACACTTCTGTTTCATTATGTGTTCAAGAAACAGACACAACTTCTGAGTAGGTCTGTCTGTTGATAAAAGTCAGCGGCTGGACGACCTCAGTGTCCCACAGTAGAGGACATTTCACCTCCGTGATGTCCAGAACGCTAGTCTGCATCAGGTGAGCTGGTTCACATTAACTACAGATGAGTTTAGCTGGTGTAGCTGCTGAACGCTTCCACTTCCTTAGTCTTCATTTAGGAGCTACACCAGCTTGATGCCAGGTAGCTGTAAAATCATTAACTGTTTAAAACTGTTAAGGTTTAGTCCAGAGTAGCTAAAGGTTCAGTTTAAATCAGAATTTATTCGTATCAGCTGGAACCATATATCCTCCTATTGTGGAAAATGATCATTAACTTCATATATTTCTTGGTGTGGTTTCAGACCTTAGGGTTCGTTGAGCCTGGCGACCTCTTTCCTTTCTTTGTCTTTCCCTTTTCTCTGCTTTTTATGAGCCGCCGTTCTGCACCTGAAGCCTTTTTACCAGGCGGACAGGACGATCGGAGGCCGCACACATTGGTATTCACATGCACAGGGAGAAGATTAGACCCAATTCAGCTTCTTTTCTCCTGGTGGGCTTGAAAGACTTGAGGGGAGGAGTGGGGGCAGCTGTGAGGACTCCTCTGGAGGCTGAAAGGCAGAGCGACGAGAGAAAGGAGAGAGGAGCCGGCCCATTGTGCTTCTCTCAAGTGCTAATTGAGAACTGATTCCTCTTAACGCACTCAGGAGACTCTTTCATTTGTCTGAGTTTGCATTCAGATTGTGTATTTGTAGATTTTTAATGAGTCTTTTTTACCGTGTAATTGAAGCAAACCTGTTTCAATAGTTCTGGATGAATCACTGGAGTCATTTTGTGCTTTATTGCTGTGTTTGTTGCTCAGATTGTGCAGAGTGATGGAGCGCAGCCGAGGTTCCCTGTTGACATGTTGACACTATAATTATCTTCTCACTAGAAAGGTGAAGCAGGATGGAGGCAGCATCATCATGGTACATGTTAGAAAATAACAGACCAATAAATTATTCAACAATGTCGTCTCATTTAAATATACTTACTATAACATTCACTGGAATCAGACAATAATATTAATATAATTATAATATATCTATAATGACGGACTGACTGAAGCTGTTGTTGTTGTTATTATTTTTAGGTTATTTTTGGCTTCACTAACAAATGTCTTTTAGTAAATATGCTTCATGTTTCTTTGTCACTGAAACTCAATTTAAAATAATTAAAACATTGGCTAAATGACCATTCATCTACACATGGTATATTTAATATTTTTATTATATTATACAGTAAAGATATTGAGCATATTTCTCCTTTTCAGCTCTGATTGGTGCTAAACATCTCTTTCAAAAGTAGAATCTTTCCTGATAACTTTCAGGACTATCATTATTTTTAGTCCCTGTCAAACATTCAGTGTAATTCAGTTTAAGTGTAAACCTGTTAACATGTTGGTTTCCTGCAGGAGAACCTGCTGCGCCGTGTAAACCCTAAACTAGGTTCCTGAATGAGTTGTTATGAGAGAACATTTGCATGACAAAGTGTCGACTCTGGGAAGGAAGGTACGTGAAGCAGCGGCAGGATGAAAGAAAGAGGCTAACACCAAGCTGCTAAAGAATCTATTCTTAAATCCAACTCAACCAAACTGTATAAAAGTTGAGTTATTAAATAAATAATCTGCACACAGCATCTCTAAAGTCAGAACATAACCCACCTGACTACAGGCTAGCTGGTTAGCTGGTTAGCTAACAATATGTAATTGAGTACTTTGAAGGCTCAGATGCTCAGTTACCACGTGTTACCAGTGTTTGTGCTAAGCTAGGCTAAAATAGCTCAGACCTGTCAAACTACCGCTCATCTTCTCAATTACAGAATAAAGTGGACATGACAACATGAGGGTCCCATCGCAGTGACCAGGATAATGTGCAACATGGCTAGGTCTGTTGGAGCACAATGCTATTGCTAACTAGCATATGGTTTGTGAGGCAGTATTTCACTGATAATTTGTTTATTTGTTTAAGAACTCAACAGCTTGTAAAAGTCAAGTTTCTCTGCTGAAATCTGAACAGCTTGGTTCAGGTTAGCTAACACACTCAGCTGGTTAACTGGCATAGGCTACTTGTTAGCAAGTGATTTTATAAATAAAGTTTAGGTTAGCTAGTGCATCTTATTTAAAGCTAAAGCTGCTCAGTTCAGTTCAGTCAATGACTCAGTTCAGCAGCTAAATGTTTTTGTTAGAGACAGGTAGAAGTGAATTTCTGCTGCTAAAATACTTGGTTTTAGCTAATGAGCTAAACTTCAGCAGACTGATCAGTCTGGTTTGGGTTAGACCTAGTTAACAGTTAGCGTAGCTTGATTTTAGCTAGCAGTTTAATTTAGATTTAGTCAATAAAACAGCTTAAATGTAGCTACAACCTAAGTTTAATTTAGCAGATAAAACTGTTCATGTTTGATTTTGGTGGGTTAGTGTTAAGCTTAGTACAGAGATAATTTAATGGAGCTTTTTAACGGTTCCATGTTCTTTAAAGAGACGCTGGTCTGTTCAGGGTGTCACAGAGTAAATATTAATTGTAGGGAAATGATCTCACTGGTCTCTTTGTCTGCAGTAAACCTTTTATTTTCACAGTTCCACAGTTAAAATGTGTAAAACTAACAGTACACTTCCAGCCGTATTTGCTCTCAGCCATTCATCCCAACACAAAGCTCGGTTCAATCACTTTCTTCCACAAGTAGGACTCCAGTTTTGTTTGGACAAAATAAACTACCGGAGCCGTCTCTTTCTTTCTTTCAGCGTCCTCGGCTTTTATTTCACGGCTGCCCCGAGTCTCAAAGAGAGCGTCAGCGCTGAAGAAAGCCTCGGCCTCCTCCTCCTCCTCCTCCTCCTCCTCCTCCTTGCCGTCCAGCCGGCTGACAGCTTCCCCTCCATGTCGTCGTCCTCTGGGACCACACACACTCAAAGTCCTCTGTGTCCCACTAATTCTTCTTCTTGGCTTTTCTGGAGGACGAGGCCGTTTGCAGCCACAGGTCTTTTCTCTCAGGCAGCTTTTCACCCTCGAGGACTTCCAAACTAATTTCAAGCATGAGTGTAAAAGCTGTCGAGGGTTATTAGACAATTCAGGCTCACTGAGGATACACTCAACTTAACTCAACAATTATTTGTAGGAATGTTTTTAAAAACTGATAAACTAATAATATTCAGTCCAGATAAATGAGATTCTGGCTGAGTTACCACCTTCCTGAATGTATTTAGATTAGAACGCATTCACCAGTGTACCTAATGAAGTGGACAGTTTCAGTGTATGTAAATGCTCTGTTTTAAAAATACATCTACCTTAAATGTAGAGAAAGCTCTTAAATGTAATGACATCCACTCTGCGGCCAGTAAATTAGGTACACTAGTGAACACATTCTATTAAAACAGTCCTTCACTAAATCGTTTGTATTTGACACCAGAACCCTCAGGAAGCTACGGTTTAGTACTAGTGTACCTAATGAAGTGGACAGAGTGTGTCCTGACTCAGATTAAAACCAAATCTTTGGGTTCAGGAGGCAGACACTCTCTCTATTTTTAAGGTCAGGCTTAAGACTTTTCTTTTTGATCAGGCTTATAGTTAGGGCTGGACTAAACCATCCCTTAGTTATGCTGCTATAGGCCTAGGCTGCTGGGGGACGATGCACCAAACACATGTCCTCCTTCTTTCTTCTCTCTCCTCTCGCGCATCCTCCACTTTCTTTTCTCTGGCACAGAGCTCTTGTCCTCTAATTTCCTATCTACTACTAGTCATGCAATTCTGTGCAATTACTATATAGAATGTTTACTGCTGTGTGTGTCCACATATTCCACATGTACGCTTTAGTCAGATATGTGTATCTATGACAGATGGATGTTTATCTTGCTGTTCTCTTCTCTCTTTCTTCTGTCTGTACCCGGCTGGCCTTAGGCAGATGGGTCCCCCCATATGAGCTGGGTTCTGCTCGAGGTTTCTTCCTGTTAAAAGGGAGTTTTTCCTTGCCACCGTTGCCTTCAGGCTGCTCTGGGGGTTTCAGGCCGGGTTTTTGTAAAGCGTCTTGAGACGATTTGTATTGTTATTGACGCTATATAAATAAATAAATAAATAAATAAATCATTTTCTGGATGTGTTAGAGACGCTAGAGATGGATCAGTAAAGCAGAATGACAACGATCTGCAGCAGGACAGTTAGAGGAGCTGAGAACCAACAGCGTCAACAGGACAACACGTGGACATTGTCTCTAAATCTGTCCGTCTTACTTTGAAGGGGACACCAGTGCTTCCTGTGTGCTTTTATTTCCCCAATAAAACATTTTAGGGCGGTTATTAAAATGGCGTCCGTATCTGTCACGGGGAGACGTACAGTTATCGCTTGTTGACGCTGAGACATATTTTATCATAATCTGCCGGGGCCGAGCAGAGCCTTGTACACATCATTGGCTTTTCCTGCTCGGTTAGATGGTGAAGGTCAGAGTTCCTGCAGCCTTTTATGGCTGTTTAACTTTTAAGAAGGACCATTTATTCTCTCCTCCGTCAGTCAGGAGAGAATAAAAACAAGATCTAACTGCTGCCAGACGGCTAGTACACAAAAACACGTCAAATATGATAAAAAAAATGATTTCTACTGGAACCAAAGAAAATAACAAAATAAAAATAGACAGAAATAGAATCAGATCAGTGTCATAAAAACGCTGACAAAAGAATAAAGAATTCAAATGTCCAGCTCCAGTTCTCTGAATGATTCATCACCATGAGAATAATTAGAGTCATGTGATGTTCCAGGTGTGTTTACCTGAGTCAGGTCTGTTAGCATTGGTTAGCATTGTGGCTGAAGTTAGCATTGTGGCTAAGGAAGGACATTCATTGAAGCGTCCCCCAGCATCTTCTTCTTTAACTGTCTCAGTTTTATTCTCTTGACTTGTTCTGTTTCTCTTTGATCTCATTAAATATTTAATGGGCAGTTAAAGCATTTGTTGGGATTAGGCTCCAGTCTCTTGGGGCGTGGGGGGAGGGCCCCCCCCCCCCCGGTCCTCTGTCTGTTTAATCTGTCAGTGAATGAGAAGCTGACATAAAGAAACGTTACAGGAGCGGTTGAGATCTGTTTCTCTGATTCTCTTGAATCAACGTCTCCTAGAACAGATGCTTCTCCATCACCACAGAGTTGATCCCGTCAAGGTTCAGGATCATCTCAGAGATGATCACAGAGTTGATCCCCGTCAAGGTTCAGGATCATCTCAGAGTTGATCACAGAGTTGATCCCGTCAAGGTTCAGGATCATCTCAGAGTTGATCACAGAGTTGATCCTGTCAAGGTTCAGGATCATCTCTGGATTCACGAGATGTTCAGCTTCTGAAATATCTCAGTATCGAAGGAAGTTCTTCACCGTCAGAGACCATCAGTGGTTTATCAACCAGAGACCATGAATGAATAAAACCTCTGGAGACGTGAAGTGGGCGGTGCCAAGCTGGACTGATCTGGACCAATGGGAGCCACTGATCCAGTTGATTGACATGTGACTCAAACACAGAGTTCCCCAAACGTTGACCTGAAGGAAACACCGTCCACCACTTTGGTTCCTACCCCCAGATCCTCCATGATGATAGCGCTAAGGGACAGGAGACAGCATGAGAGGATGACAAGATGGACGACAGGACATGATGAGGACAACAGGACAATAGGACATGTAAGATGAGAGGACGAGGCAGCAGAGAAGAAGACTGAAGACAGAGACGTCTGAAAGAAAGGACGGAGAGAGGACGGAATGAGAGGACAAAGGTCTCAACAGAAAAAGATGAACGAGAGGACAACATAGAAACGGGGACACTGACACTGTACACTAGACATGTGTTTATGTCCTGAGGGTTACCTCGGCAACCAGTGACTGGGACGTCCACGAGAGATGAGACGACCAGAAAGAGAGGACAAACCGAATACGTCTTATTCTTCTATTAATTTATTGGTGGGAGGAGGAGATTATAGTCTGAGTCCACGAAGCTGCTTCCAGGAGGAGGTCAGGGTGGATGGAGGGCTCAGGACCAGGACGTCAGAGGTCAGAGGTCAGAGGTCACCTCTGTGGTTCAGTCCTCCTCCTGTATTTAAACAGAGAGACTTCACTGATACGACTGTGAACCGGACATGATGGAGACAGAGACAAGTGGACTCAGTCTGGGACATTACATTAATAAATACATTAAAATAGATAATAAATAAATACACAAATAGATTAGAACCAGAATGAATGAGTCTAGAAACGGAGACTCAGACGTGGAGGATCCAGTTTGTCTCAAGGCGTCTCTGTGTTTACACGTGTGGACTTGAACCCAGTTTAACTGAGAGGCCGTCCTGCTGTCTTTGTAGTGGCAGAGCTCTAAAAACTGACACCCCGGGGGCCTGGGGGGCCTGGGGGAGCCTGGGGGAGCCTGGGGGGCCTGGGGACGGTGGTATTAGGGGACTGTGGGGCCACGCCTTCCAGCCACCATATGCTCAAGACACCAAGTCAAACACGGGATCTTTTCTTGGCTCATTAAAATGTTCAACATTTGGCAGAAGACGTCTCAGAGTCTCTGTGACCCATTTATCAGTCGTCTACTGACGTCTGTTGTTTTCTACTCGTCGGTCTTTGATTCATTCAGTTTACTGGGTTCATCCTATCACCAGCTAACTGCATAGAGTCATCTATAGCACCGACTGAGACATGTCCCCTTTCACACCTCACATCAGCATATGGTCTCACCTGGTCCCCCCATGGTCTCACCTGTCCATCTACCTGGTCTTAATCTAAATGTGTCTCCACATGCGTCCCCAGCCAGCACTTGAGATCTGATCTCAGTTTGTGTGTCTGTAAATCAGCAGCGCCATCATGTGGTCAGTAGAATATTGCAGCAGCTGCTGTCTCTAATGGATCTCTACCTACCACTGGATCAGAACCATCAACAGCTGCTGGTTGACTTGGAGACATGATCCAGATGTTGGAACCAGATGGAAAGACTCTCACATGTTAAGATCTGATTTATTTTAGAGACAAAGACTCAGATTAGACCTGAACCCTGGAAGCTTCGTCCTCAGAGGAACCAGGTCACTGCTGAGAAACAAACATCTGATGATGAAGGACATGAAGACACCAGGAGGTGTTGAGGAAATAACTGAACGTGACCCAGGACTCATTGTGTGTTCACACCGAAGGACTGAGACCAGATCAGTGTTCACACCTGGACCCTTGTGATCAAATCTCTGATGTTAATGTTTGGTCAGAACATGTTGGGTTTTCTGTTCCTCATGTGTTTTAAAGTAACTGATTAAATATCTGCTCCTGATATTTAATCAGTTATTAATTAATATCAATGATCATATCACCTTAATGAAACGTATGACCATCGTTTTGCTTCCTGAACAGCTGCAGAGCCCTGAGACGACGGCGTGGAGCCCGAGATGAAGCGACTCTTTTTCTAAAACCAATAAAAAGTAAAACGCCAACAACAAAGAAAAACCAACACGGCTGAATTAGCGGCAGTCTATCTGTCCGAGGTCTTCTTATTATTAATAATAATATCACCTCCTCCTCTCATTGTCCCGGTGGAGCAGCGCCTCCTTTTATTACCCTGCAGGGTCATTTACAACCCTGTCCCGTCTATTCATTGGTTGAGGAGATAATCCTGCGATAAATCCTCCACCGTGCCCTTCACAGTTGTCATAGCACGACCATAAACAGCATTTATAACAATCTGAAGGGGGGGGGGGGGGCTCTGCTTAGCATGCAGAACAGATTAAGATGGGACGGGGCTGCTTAGAGCCCCCCTCCATCCATGACAGACAGATGGACTCATGGGAAATGTTCCATCGCCGGCCTCTTTATTCTCAACGGGAAATGAGACGACGGAGGCTGTTAAGTTTTCTTCGGGAGGAAAAATACATTTATATTAAACTCTGGTTTTATTGTATTTTATTTTATTTTATCAGCGCCACTGTTTGAGCTGCTCTGCTTAATGCAGACATGTTTTTATGGAATTTAAAACTTAGTGTATAAATACACAGATGACAGGTTTCTTACGAACATCCACATTTTCCCACAATGCTTTGCGGCTGTGTCGTGGACTCTGTGGACGTCTCAGTTTGTTGGTGTGAGACTGAAGGAAACTTTAAAAGGTGATATTTAAGTTTTAATGAGCGTCTGTTAATTCCTGAGGTTAAAAGTTGCATCAGTCCTCAGTGAGATGTTATTTTACTTTTATTGAACAAACATATTGAAACGTGCTGAAGCTGCATCATTAAATAACACATCAATAAAAGACTCCGGTTACGGCCGGGGAAACAAAAAGCCTCCAGCAGTTTGAGCTGCCAGCGTCGCCACTAAACTCTTACTCACAATTAATCTTAATTAAAGCAGCGGCTGACAAACAGCTCAGCAGGAGGACGTGGTTCTGCTTTCAGAGAGAAATAAAAACACTGAGAATCTGTTCAACAGTGACCTGGACCAGACTGGAGCTGCATGACTACATGAGGAGAGATGTGAATGAATTAATGCTCTGACATTCATCTGATCACCGACCTGATCACCTCCACATTCAGATCGTTGCTGCTCCAGAAAACACATGAAGACAACACACGAAGTAAGAAACACACGAGCCAGGAACCGCCATGAAAAGGCTCAGAATAAATGATTAAATGTAATTAATGCTGTTAATGTTGGAATGGTTATTTAAACTGATGAGATAATCAAAGGTACCAGGCTGATAAGGAACCATGAAACATTCTCTGACGAGTCCCAGACTTTCTTCTTGTCGTGTTGTGTTCGAATCCCGTCTCAACACGTTTTCTCTTTTCAGTCATTCAGTCGTCTTCACATCAGATTATCTTCTAGTGTGAGCTGTTCCAGGATCTGCAGACTCAACATCAGAACTTTGACAACAACCAAAGAGAGAGACGACTCTACATCATCCTAGCCCTGTAGGCTAATGCTAGCTAGCATGCTACTGTGGACAGATATTAAAGTACCTGTGAAGTTACAGCAACTTCTTCTTCTTCTTCTTCTGTTGTTTTTGGCAGCGCAGCAGTGCCTGGCCAAAAAACAAGTCGCCACCAAAAAAACGGTTGTTGGACCTCCTTTATCTTTGATTCCAGCTCATTCTCTGTATCATTGTTTCTATAATCTTCTCCAATGTCTCCAGATTTATCTCCATCCAGTGTTTCATTCATTTTCCACCAAGATCTTGTATTGATGAAGGGAGAGTCTGACCACTGCACAAAGCCTTCTCCAGCACATCCCAGAGATTCTCAATGGGGTTCAGGTCTGGACTCTGTGGTGGCCAATCCATGTGTGGACATGATGTCTCATGCTCCCTGAACCACTCTTTCACAATCTGAGCCCCATGAATCCTGGCATTGTCATCTTGGAATATGATCCATTGATGGAATAACCTGGTCATTCAGTATATTCAGGTAGTCAGCTGACCTCATAATGTTGCTGAACCTAGACCTGAGCAACTGCAGCAACCCCAGATCATAGCACTGCCCCCACAGGTTGTACAGTAGACACTAGGCATGATGGGTGCATCACTTCATCTGCCTCTCTTCTTACCCTGATGCTTCTCCACTATCCTTCCAGTTTTTAATAATGCCTTGGACAGTTCTTAACCCAGTTTTAGTAGTTTCTACAATCTCCTTAGATGTTTTCTCTGCTTGATGCATGCCAATGATTTGACCCTTCTCAAACAGACGACCACAGGATGTGTCTTTAGACATGGTTGTTGAAGGAATGAGAAGCTACTCATTGCATCAGTTGGGTTTAAATAACTTGTTGTCAGCTGAAAGATGATCACCCATGCAGTAATTATCCAACAGGAGGTGAACACCTGTTTATTAGTTAAATCCAGGTGGAGCCTTTGTTTTTTGGTCAGGTAGTGTTTATCGTCACTGATCTGACACAATAATCTGAATAAAACCGGCAAACTTTTCAAAATAAAAGCCACAAGAAAAGAAACTGTGATGTGATGATCCTGAGGACATGAATCCCTCCAGTGCTGCTCTGCTGACTGTCTGCTGACTGATCTGGAAGGAAAACAAAGGACAAAAAAACAATTAAGACCAGTGATAAAAGCCAAGTACCATAACATGCTACATTAAATATCTACTGAGCTCCATAAATTAACACCAAGCAGCTTCTTAAGCACTTTGTCTCATTGAAGTTGTTTACTGGAGGAGCAAACTCTTTTCCTGCAGCTCAGATAAAGATTGAGCTCAGATGGAACTAGAGCACAAAAAGACACCAAAATGATTTTATTATAAATTAATTTACATAAATCTGGTTAAATGTTGCTCATTAAGAAGAAACTGCTCATCTACACTCTCAGAGGAAGAGGATCGAGAATCACGTTGGATGGGATGAAGTGGAGGAGGAGGAAGACGGATTCATCTTCATCATTAGACGACGTCTTTATTTTGTTGACTCGTGAAACCATCTGAAGGAGTTTGATTCCTCCAGCGTCTCCAGTTCCCATTAAACCTGATGGTTGTGTTTTCTCTCTGGTGGCAGGAAGTAGAATAAACAAAACGAAACCTTTAAAAAAGAACATTTTATTTATGATTATTTTAGTTTGGACTCCTGAGAATAAACATTTATAATTCCTCCACTTTGCCCCAAAGTAAATATTTACGACCACATTCATTAAAACTGTAACTTCTTGTTTCCACAAATATCACATTCATCTGTATGCGTGTCCAGCTTTAAAGGCCTGGACAAACCAAACGATGGAAGCTAGGAAGAGCTACTGTTAGCTTGGAGGAGCTAGGAGGAGCTACAAACTGTCGTACAGACCCTAACCCTAACCCAGAGCTGGACCCACTGATGTTCAGGGTAGGCCGTTGGTTTGGTGTCGTCGTGGCCATTTTGTCAACAAAGTTCTGGTGAGTCTCTGAAGTGAATCAGTTTGACTGAATTAGCGTCTAGCAAGAGTGAAGGACGTTCCTGTCTGGTGGACTGTGACCAGTGACGTCTCTCTGAGTATCTTTAGAAGTTTGTGAACTCCTCAGGATGAATGTTGGTGAGTCGGGTTTAGAGGAGGATGCGGCGCTGACTTCATCACGGAGAACAAACAGCTCTTTAGGAGATGAGCCGCCGTCTCTGATGAATCTGCGCCAGGTCCAGGCGGCTTGTTTTGGGGCCGTTGTCCCGGCGTTATGGTCGCCATCGTCAGATTAATAACCCCCGCTCTGGACCGGTGCGGCGATTCAGCCACGGGTTAATTAAACATTTACATATAGATGCCTGGCTATCTGTTGTAGCAGGAGATAATTTATACCATCAGTATGCACTTTAATCAGACGCTGCCTGTTAGCGCGCTCCGTGCTAATTGGCGCCATGCTGGCACAAACTGAGTCCGACTCACCTCCACTGTTTCCTCTCTAATGCTCCCGTCTTCTGATCGGAGCTCTTTCTCTTCCTCACGTGGCCCCTGAGTGAACCTCAACATGTTCCTCTACACATTAAATGTCTCTAATTTGTTCATTAGATCCAGACGGACTCTTCATGAATCAGCTGTGGCGCTACCTCAGGTTTCTAGGGGATGTATTTATGGAGGCTGCAGTAATTAAAGCTACTTTCTGAGGCAGTTTCTGGAGGTTTACTCGTTGTTAACAGTTCAGTTACTGTTGTGAGTTTTCTTTTAATTGTTTGCTTTATTGTCATATTATGCACATTTCCTGTCACACTGTCAGAAACGTGTTAGCGTTGGTTTGGAGGACTTTAATAATCAAGAATCAAGAATCAAGAAAACTTAAACTCCCCACCAGACATTTAGAGCTGAACACTTGGAGGAAACGTGTTCTACAAACAAAACATATGAGTTTGTTTCATCTGGTTCTTTGATTTATACCATGACCTGACCACTGAGAACCTCCAGACATAGTTTAGAGAGGTTCCACCAGACTGAAGTTAGATCATGACGTCTGTCAGACTCTTTTATCGCTGTGTTTGTCTTACATTTTTAACAATAAATCCTGATAACAGTTAAACAATGGGACCTGAAGCGGTTTGATAGTTTTGTGTTGGTTTCTTTCTGCTGTGTAGACTACAGTTTCAGAACTTCACTCATGTTGTGTTCGTCTCAGACTCTGCATTAAACATCTTATCGAGTCGATAAAGTCCTAACGAGTGGATGAAGCTTCCATCTAATCATGGTCTCTAATCCTTCTGAACGTGAACATGTTTCCTCGTCTCCATGAGTCGGCAGTGTTCAGTATCCGTCCTGTCGTTGGTTAATATTATAACAGCCTGATGACACTTTACTCGCTGCAGAAGCTGCATGAATATTTAATGAGCTGTGATATAAAGACTGGTTGTGTCGTCTGTTTACAGCCTGAGGTGAACATTAGAGCTAACCTCTGGGCCGTCAGTCAGTTCATTAGCATAAGACAAAGAGAGAGACAGAACAACAGCTGACTGTATGTTCCTACATGGGTTCAACATCACACTGTTCACACAGGAGACATGGAACATGGACACAATAATGGTGTTATGAAGATGTGGAAGAGCTACTGTTAGCTGGAAGGCTAGGAGGCTACATCAGCTACTGTTAGCTGGGAGGCTATGAAGAGCTACTGTTAGCTGGGAGGCTATCAAGCTAGGAAAAGCTTCTGTTAGCTGGGAGGCTATCAAGCTAGGAAGAGCTACTGTTAGCTGGGAGGCTATCAAGCTAGGAAGAGTTACTGTTAGCTGGCAGGCTATCAAGCTAGGAAGAGCTACTGTTAGCTGGGAGGCTAGGAGGCTAGGAAGAGCTACTGTTAGCTGGCAGGCTATCAAGCTTGGAAGAGTTAGGGTGCATCCGAATACCCATACTAACGTACTGTTCAGTAGGCGAGACGCAGTACGTCACAGTAGTAGTACGTCCGAATTCTTAGTAGACATCGACTAGTTGGCGAAAAATACCCGGATGGCCTACTACCTCCACAGTATACAACGGTAGCTCACTACGCTATCCCACAATTCAGCGGGAGCCCGCTAAGCGTAGAAGTAGACGAGCCGCCGGGAAAATCAAATCAGACAAAATGGCTGAGACCGTTGTGACAGCTACAGCTACGACAACCCAAGTTTATAAATGTCAGTATATTAGGATAAATGTTGAGTTTAAAATGTTGGTTGTTTCGAAAAAAATACTTCTCCGAGGTGGCTTTAAAATTTCGCGGCATCCGTCGGTGTGCGTCATATGTGTCGGCGTCACATGTAAACATCCGGGGTCAAAGGAGAGGCAAGATGGCTGCCCAGTACGTCCCAATTGTAGCCTACTACTCGCTCGCATACATAAATAACGTAGTAAATTGACGGTTGAGTAGTACGTTCTAACCGACGTTAGTATGGACTGACTATTCGGATGCACCCTAGGTCTCCAAGAAAACGTTGGTTCTAGCAGCAGGTTGATTCAGACCAGGCTCATCTAACTTCAGGTTGTAAGGGTTATCTGAGGTTAACTGTCTATGACCTTTGACCTCTGACCTTTCATCAACCAGGAGGAATCTCTTCAGACTGTTGAGATGAAAATCTCTCAGCCATTATTCTGCTCTGCTGCCTTCTGATTGGCTGATTGAATAAACAGGTGTTCCCAATAAAGTGCAGCTCCTCTTTCTACTGCAGTTTGTTATTAATTCATTCATTCATTAACTAAATGTATTAACTGCTTAATGAAACTCAGGTTTTTTTCAGAGGACCCTGAATGCACCGCGCTCTGGATTCTGACCGTCTTTATTAATAGTGTCTTTATTAATAGTGTCTTTATTAATAGTGTCTTTATTAATAGTGTCTTTATTAATTGTGTCTTTATTGTGTCTTTGTTAATTGTATCTTTATTAATTGTGTCTTTTATTTATTGTGTCTTCATTAATTGTGTCTTTATTGTGTCTTTGTTAATTGTATCTTTATTAATTGTGTCTTTATTAATTGTGTCTTTATTAATTGTGTCTTTGTTAATTGAGTCTTTGTTAATTGTGTCTTTATTGTGTCTTTAGTAATTGTGTCTTTTATTAATTGTGTCTTTATTAATTGTGTCTTCATTAATTGAGTCTTTGTTAATTGTGTCTTTGTTAATTGTGTCTTTGTTAATTGAGTCTTTGTTAATTGAGTCTTTGTTAATTGTGTCTTTATTGTGTCTTTAGTAATTGTGTCTTCATTAATTGAGTCTTTGTTAATTGTGTCTTTTATTAATTGTGTCTTTATTAATTGTGTCTTTGTTAATTGTGTCTTTTATTAATTGTGTCTTTTATTAATTGTGTCTTTATTAATTGTGTCTTTTATTAATTGTGTCTTTATTAATTGTGTCTTTTATTAATTGTGTCTTCATTAATTGTGTCTTTATTAATTGTGTCTTTTATTAATTGTGTCTTTTATTAATTGTGTCTTTTATTTATTGTGTCTTTATTGTGTCTTTATTAATTGTGTCTTTATTGAGTCTTTTATTTAGTGTGTCTTTATTGTGTCTTCATTAATTGTGTCTTTGTTAATTGTGTATTAATTGTGTCTTCATTAATTGTGTCTTCATTAATTGAGTCTTTATTGTGTCTTTATTAATTGTGTATTAATTGTGTCTTCATTGATTGTGTCTTCATTAATTGAGTCTTTATTGTGTCTTTATTAATTGTGTCTTTATTAATTGTGTCTTCATTAATTGTATCTTTATTGTGTCTTTATTAATTGTGTCTTTTTTGTGTCTTCATTAATTGAGTCTTTATTAATTGTGTCTTTATTAATTGTGTCTTTATTGTGTCTTTATTAATTGTGTCTTTATTGTGTCTTTATTGTGTCTTTTATTAATTGTGTCTTTATTGTGTCTTTATTGTGTCTTCATTAATTGTGTCTTTATTAATTGTGTCTTCATTAATTGAGTCTTTGTTAATTGTATCTTTATTGTGTCTTTATTAATTGTGTCTTCATTAATTGTGTCTTTGTTAATTGTATCTTTATTGTGTCGTCATTAATTGTGTCTTTGTTAATTGTATCTTTATTGTGTCTTTATTAATTGTGTCTTTATTAATTGTGTCTTCATTAATTGTGTCTTTGTTAATTGTATCTTTATTGTGTCTTTATTAATTGTGTCTTTATTAATTGTGTCTTCATTAATTGTGTCTTTGTTAATTGTATCTTTATTGTGTCTTTATTGTGTGTCTTTATTGTGTCTTTATTAATTGTGTCTTTATTGTGTCTTTATTGTGTCTTTATTGTGTCTTTATTGTGTCTTTATTAATTGTGTCTTTATTAATTGTGTCTTTATTGTGTCTTTATTAATTGTGTCTTTATTAATTGTGTCTTTATTAATTGTGTCTTCATTAATTGTGTCTTTGTTAATTGTATCTTTATTGTGTCTTTATTGTGTGTCTTTATTGTGTCTTTATTAATTGTGTCTTTATTGTGTCTTTATTGTGTCTTTATTGTGTCTTTATTAATTGTGTCTTTATTAATTGTGTCTTTATTAATTGTGTCTTTATTGTGTCTTTATTGTGTCTTTATTAATTGTGTCTTTATTAATTGTGTCTTTGTTAATTGTGTCTTTGTTAATTGAGTCTTTGTCAAAGGCCGTCTCTGACTTCCTGTCCTCGTCAGTGAAACACCAGGAGATGTTCAGAGAGTTGACGTCTGATGTCTGAGGCTCATTATTCGTCCGTCGGTCCGTCTGCAGAGACTCAGACGGAGGAAACGTCTCCGTCCTCCGTCCTCTCTGCAGGAAAGTGACAGTTGGTCTAATTGGGATTAATCAGCTGGCAGCTCCAGTTGAGTGGCGGCGTCGCGATCTGAGGAACAACGGCATTGACCCAAAGAGAGAGGTGGAAACGGCCCCGGGGCCGGCGCTTGTACCGATTCATCTTCCTCAGCAGAACATTATTATTCCAACTCAGGCACCACAGAAGAAGAAGAAGGAGCTTCTTTAGGATTCCTGGGTCAAGAACAAAAGGCCAGAGAGGGAAAAAAGAAAGAGGAAGAGCAGCACTTGACAGTTTCTACCCACCAAAGAAGAAGAAGAAGAAGAAGAGCTACATTATTCTTTTTTATTCTTTCTCTCGAAGCCATCACTTTGAATTACGGAGAATGTTTCTACTGAGAGTCAGACGACAGATCAAAAATTAATCTGAGACATTCAGGAAGAGGAGAGGAGGAGGAGGAGGGGGAGGAGGAAGAGGAGGTTTCATGGTGGAACCAACATTTGCAGAAGGTTCCAGCTCCTCAAACATTTATCAGGTGATAGTTTGTTCAAGAGTCAACAACAACTGGTTTTAAAGAAAAGTACAAAACAGAAATAAACATGACGCTGCAATTAACTGGAGGAACGAGAAGGACCGGGAACTAAACATGAGCTACTGCTTCTTCTTCTTCTTCTGCTTCTTCTTCATTAAACTACAAATATGACAAAGAAGAAACAAAGTCCTTCATTTTAAAAACAAATATGATTATTAAAGTAGTGAAAAGTAAAAGGATTTAACAGGAATAAACCTCCAGGTCTGAAACATGAAGCTAATGCTAATGCTAACCTGCAGTTCCCCTAACGTCCTCTAGAGGCTCCACCACAGACCTCCAGGTAAAGCGATCCTGTAGGGGCGTGACAGTATAATCAGGTAGAGCAGAGCATAGTATTAACTGAGTCTGGAGGAAGTGTGGGCGGGGCATCAATATCACGGCTCCACGTGGCTCCGCCCTCAGACCGTACTGATCAGACTCTGGATCCAAACTCACAAGAAGGCGCCGCCCGTATCCCCGGTGGAGACGTGTTGTCCATGTTTATATACAGTCTATGGTTCTGGTTCATGAAAGAAGGGGTGTGGCCTCTTTGATTGACAAGTGGGGAGGCTTTATTTTCAGTCACCTCTAAAAAGTCTCCAGATAATTAAAAGGTGAAAATAAAGAATGTTGTTATTTTGTTCGTCCCCGGGGCCCGTTCATTCACTCTGAGCTAATTAGTAAAGTGTCTGCGACATAAAAAGCTTTTCATTCTTTCTTCTCTTCTCCTCCTCGGCCGTTTTTTTATTGACCTCAAATCATCTCAGTCTGAACTATGATGAAGATTCACCAGTTTCTTTGTGTCCTGCATAAAGAGACAATAAAGTCTTTTCTATTTCTATTTCTATTCTTTTATCGTTGATTCGTTCATGTTTAGTTAAACTAGTTGAATTAGCAACGACTGGATATTAAGTTCTCAGAGAGCAACCGCTGCAGTATTTTAAACTAGTTGACTTTGTGTTTTGAGCTTCATTAGCAAGTTAATGCTAATGCTACAGCTAGTAAACCAAAACCACAACTAGTCTATGTAGGGAGAGTAGCTTCATAGTTAGCAGCTAGCATCTATCTAGAGTCATATCTATGATCAGTGTACCGCTAACGTTAAGATGGCGGCTGCACACTAGAGTCTTTCCATCTGGTTCCAACATCTGGATCATGTCTCCAAGTCAACCAGCAGCTGTTGATGGTTCTGATCCAGCGGTAGGTAGAGATCCATTAGAGACAGCAGCTGCTACAATATTCTACTGACCACATGATGGCGCTGCTGATTTACAGACACACAAACTGAGATCAGATCTCAAGTGCTGGCTGGGGACGCATGTGGAGACACATTTAGATTAAGACCAGGTGGATGGACAGGAGAGACCAGAGGTCAAAGGTCAAAATGTCTCCAACATAAAATCCTTTCTGTTGGTGGAGCTGCTCGATCCTTCGATGGAGAAACTTTACCTCTTTTTATTTGTGATTTAAGTTTCAGTGTCGTCTGTGATGAGGTTCATCGATGTCTTCCAGCAGAGAAAACATTTTTTCCGTCAGGTTTTATCTCCTGCTTCTCTGTTTTCCCTGAGACGAGCGCTTCTTTAATCCGTCGGGTCGTCCCTGCCGTGGGACGGGGTTAATTCAGGAGGCGCCGACACTGAGCGGAACAATTCAAGATCGACGCTTCCTCAGCGAACGGGAACAACATCATTAAGAGGAAGTGGAGGAGCGGCGCCGAGGTCCCGATTAATCCCACGGGCCAGAACCTGAGAGGAGTTATTACCCAGAATCCTCTGCTCTTCAGCATCATGAATATACGGCTGATTGGTTCAGATGGGTTCAGATCAGATGGAGTCATGGAGACGTGGCGGCAGATGACGTTTCCTCTTCTTCTGGATGAGAGCACGCTTTATTCTGAAACAAGATGCTTGAGATACTCCTTCAAAATAAAACGTGGTCAGATTATAAATCGTTTCTGTCTCTTTTCTCTCAGTTTGCTTCTTTAGTTCATGCACAGATTTATATATTAGAGAAATATTCTAATAATTTAACTCGGGGTCACGTCATCTAACAATCTAATAATAAAGATTCAAAGAGTCAGTCAGTGAGTTTAAAGCTGACACTTTTAAATAAATATTAATACGTCAGTAATTTAATAATGAATCATTTCTAATCACGTTCATTCAGAGTTAAGGCGGTGAAAGTTTCTGACTATAAGATTAAATTAAAGATTTGTCTTTATTCATTTATTCCTCCAGAGAAACATCAGATTAGTTTTGATGTTTTAACTGTTCACAGGAGTAAACGCTCCAACAGCTCATTCAGTTTATTTCCTGATCATTTCCTAAAAGTGACAAATAATAATTTTCTCCAGAGGAAAAAACAATTAAAGCAGTGAAAAACAAAAAGCATCTTCTGTGCTGTCAGGACTAAATGAATATTTGTGGAAGCTGAGATTAGCGTGGAGGCGGCGCTCCTCATCCATCAGCAGGAAGCCGGCGCCATGATTTAGTCCGTCCTTATGTATTTATCAAGATGAATAATCAGCAGCGAGCGTCAACACCAGACGATCAGCGGCCCATGAGCAAACAGGAAGAAGCGCTGGCCTCGGCACATTTAAAGCCGGTGGCGGAGGAGGCGGCGGCGGCGGAGGAGGCGGAGGCGGAGGCAGCTATTAACTGATCCTGTTATTTATTTCCTCTCTCTGTTATTATTCTAATTATACGAGGCCCAATCAGCAGCAGCGCCGTCCCCGGCTCCTTTCCATTAGCTTTGTCTTTCACACTGTGATACTAATTCAATGAGACATCCAGCGTTTAAATGGAGCTGAGACACAGAGGTCACCAGTTTCTGTCTCCTTCTCATCGCATCGCTGTAATTGTGTTTGTCCCCCGCAGGAAGACGGATGGACCTGTCCCTCCACCCCCGCTCAGCGCTAACGCCCTCGCTTCAGCGCTAATGCTAATATGTGTTTTATTGTGGACAAGGCACGGCCGGACTACGCCCAACTACAGGTCTACGTCAAGTAGCTGGACTACGTCCAACAGCTGGACTACGTCAAACAGCTGGACTACGTCCAACTACAGGACTACGTCCAACAGCTGGACTACGTTAAACATCTGGATTACGTCCAACAGCTGGACTACGTCAAACAGCTGGACTACGTCAAGTAGCTGGATTATGTCCAACAGCTGGACTATGTCAAACAGCTGGACTACATCAAACAGTTGGACTACGCCCAACTACAGGTTTACATCAAGTAGCTGGACTGCGTCCATCTACAGGACTACGTCCAACTACAGGACTACGTCAAACAGCTGGACTACGTCCATCTACAGGACTACGTCCAACTGCAGGACTACGTCCAACAGCTGGACTACGTCCAACTACAGGACTACGTCCAACTACAGGAGTACGTCCAACAGCTGGACTACATCCAACTACAGGACTACGTCCAACAGCTGGACTACGTCCAACTACATCAAACTACCCACCAACTTCCATCAGCTGGACTACATCCAACAAGAGCAGGACAATGTCCAGGTCGATCAGAGGAAGACAGAGAGGACACAGAGCTGAGATAACAAGGTGGATGACAGAAGAAAGGAAGGATAAGAAAACAGAAAAGATGGACGAGAAGACAAGAAAAGACAGGATTGATGAGACAGCAGAGATGAAGACTAAACTAGAAGACATGATGAGGATGTCATGTGACAGCGGTGAAAAAGACTGAGAGAGGACAAAAGAGGAAGACATGAAGAGAAAGATTACTACAGGACAAGATGGACAAAAGGACATAATGAGGACAACATTATGAAATATTAGATGAAAACCAGAAGACAAGAAGGACAAGACAAAAAGAAATGAAACCAGGGGACAGGATGGACGAGGCTGAAGAGACAAACACAGGACATGATGAGCCAACAGAGTATGACATGAGACGAAAAGGACGTAGTTCTTAGTTCACCAGCGTTTGAACCAATCATGGAGCTAATGGTGGAGCTACTGGAAGACGCCTCCTCTGGGGGAGGAGTCATGGGAGGAGTTAGGGGAGGGGCCAATGGAAGGTTAAGGGAGGGGCCAGGGGAGGAGTTAGGGGAGGAGTCTAGATAATAATGTTTAATGTAACACGTAAAGTGGAGGGTGAACTCTTGGCGTCCTGGTCCTTCCTCCTTCACCTCCTTCACCTCCATCACCTCCATCACCTCCTTCACTTCCATCACCTCCTTCACCTCCGTCACCTCCATCACTTCCATCACCTCCATCACCTCCATCACCTCCTTCACCTCCGTCACCTCCATCACCTCCTTCACTTCCATCACCTCCTTCACCTCCGTCACCTCCATCACTTCCATCACCTCCATCACCTCCGTCACCTCCATCACTTCCATCACCTCCATCACCTCCATCACCTCCTTCACCTCCATCACTTCCATCACCTCCTTCACCTCCGTCACCTCCATCACTTCCATCACCTCCATCACTTCCATCACCTCCTTCACCTCCATCACTTCCATCACCTCCATCACCTCCATCACCTCCTTCACCTCCGTCACCTCCATCACCTCCTTCACCTCATTCACCTCCTTCACCTCCGTCACCTCCATCACTTCCATCACCTCCATCACCTCCTTCACCTCCTTCACCTCCGTCACCTCCATCACCTCCTTCACCTCATTCACCTCCTTCACCTCCATCACTTCCATCACTTCCATCACCTCCTTCACCTCCGTCACCTCCGTCACCTCCATCACCTCCTTCAATTCATTCACCTCCATCACCTCCATCACCTCCTTCACCTCGTTCACTTCCATCACTTCCATCAGTTCCTTCACCTCCATGACCTCCTTCACCTCCATCACCTCCATCACCTCCTTCAATTCATTCACCTCCGTCACCTCCGTCACCTCCATCACCTCCTTCACCTCATTCACCTCCTTCACCTCCTTCACTTCCATCACTTCCATGACTTCCTTCACCTCCATGACCTCCTTCACCTCCTTCACCTCATTCACCTCCTTCACCTCCGTCACCTCCATCACCTCCTTCACCTCATTCACCTCCATCACCTCCGTCACCTCCGTCACCTCCATGACCTCCTTCACCTCCATGACCTCCTTCACCTCCATCACCATGATGATAGCTCCACCCCCTGGACATGTTCATATGAGGGTTACCACAGCAACCAGAGTCTGGATGACCAGAGACATCTAATTGTGTTAAATATCTGGTGATTCTCCTCAGGTTGGACAAAGATAAAGATGAAGACGACTGAAGACTTAAAATGAAACACACAATCACTTCCTACCTGGAAGTAATCAGATTACTGTCTCAGCATCTCGTAGACCAGCATCTCGTGGACCAGTGTCTTATGGACCAACATCTCCTGGACCAGTGTCTCATGGACCAACATCTCGCGGACCAGCGTCCCGTGGACCAACATCCCGTGAACCAGCATTTCGTAGACCAGCATCCTGTGGACCAGCATTTCATGGACCAGCATCCTGTGGACCATTGTCTCTGTGGACCAGCTTCTCATGGACCAGTGTCAGTGTCTCATGGACCAGCGTCCCGCGGACCAGCGTCTCATGGACCAGTGTCTCTGTGGACCAGCGTCTCGTGGACCAACATCCCGTGAACCAGCATCCCATGGACCAGCATTTGATGGACCAGCATCCTGTGGACCATTGTCTCTGTGGACCAGCGTCTCATGGACCAGTGTCAGCGTCTCATGGACCAGTGTCTCTGTGGACCAGCATCCCGTGGACTCGCATCTCGTGGACCAGCATCCTGTGGACCATTGTCTCTGTAGACCAGCGTCCCGTGGACCAGCATCCCATGGACCAGCATCTCATGGACCAGCATCTCATGGACCAGCGTCCCGTGGACCAGCATCTCATGGACCAGCATCCCGTGGACCAGCGTCTCATGGACCAGTGTCCCGTGGACCAGCGTCCCATGGACCAGCATCCCGTGGACCAGCATCTCATGGACCAGTGTCCCGTGGACCAGCGTCCCATGGACCAGCATCCCGTGGACCAGCGTCTCCGTGGACCAGCGTCTCCGTGGTGATGAAGAGCCTGGGACAGTTTGTCCTGGAGGACTCATCAGGGTCGTCATCAATCGTTCTCTCTGGGAAACATTACATTCATCTGGAAAATTAAAAAAGTGTCATGTCTGCCCTGATTTGTTTTCTTCCATCAAACACCATCCACACACACCTCCTCCTGCAGATTATAGGAGGTGATAGTAAGTCACAGAGAGGAGGAGGAGACAGGAGGAGACAGGAGCAGGAGAGGAGAGGAGAGAGGAGAGGAGAGGAGAGGAGGAGACAGGAGGAGACAGGAGCAGGAGAGGAGAGGAGAGAGGAGAGGAGAGGAGAGGAGATGAGAGGAGAGGAGAGGAGAGGAGGGGAGAGGAGAGAGAGAGGAGAGAGGAGGAGGAGAGGAGAGGAGGAGAGAGGAGAGGAGGGGAGAGGAGAGAGGAGAGGAGAGAGGAGGAGACAGGAGGAGACAGGAGGAGAGGAGAGGAGAGGAGAGGAGAGGAGGAGAGAGGAGGAGAGGAGGAGAGAGGAGAGGAGAGGAGGGGAGAGGAGGAGAGGAGGAGAGAGGAGAGGAGAGGAGAGGAGAGGAGAGGAGAGGAGAGGAGAGAGAGAGAAGAGGAGAGGAGAGATACAAAGACTGAGAGACTTTGTCATCACTGATGGTTCTGGTTCTGGTTCTGGTTCTGGTTCTGGTTGATGGCCTGTGGTCCGTCAGAATCCCCTCATAGTGGTGCAGAGTGTCGGAGCTCGTTAGTGGAGGAGGTTAATGAAGCTCTATCTGCTGCTGACAGACTCTGATCCTAACGGGCTCTGGTTCTGGCTCTGTTCTTAGTGGGCTGGTTCTGGGTTCTGGGTTCTGGGTTCTGGTTCTGGGTTCTGGCTCTGTTCTTAGTGGGCTGGTTCTGGGTTCTGGTTCTGGGTTCTGGCTCTGTTCTAAGTGGGCTGGTTCTGGGTTCTGGGTTCTGGTTCTGGGTTCTGGCTCTGGGTTCTGTTTCTGGGCTCTGTTTCTTGTTCTTGTTCTTGTTCTTGTTCTTGTTCTTGTTCTGGTTCTGTTCCTAGTGGGCTGGTTCTTGTTCTTGTTCTTGTTCTTGTTCTTGTTCTTGTTCTGGTTCTGTTCCTAGTGGGCTGGTTCTTGTTCTTGTTCTTGTTCTTGTTCTTGTTCTGACTCTGGGTTCTGGCTCTGTTCTTAGTAGACTGGTTCTGGGTTCTTGTTCTGTGTGGTTCTGGTTCTGGGTTCTGATTCTAACGGATTTGGGTTCTGGCTCTGTTCTTAGTGGGCTGGTTCTGGTTCTGGGTTCTGGGTTCTGATTATATTGGGCTCTGGGTTCTGGCTCTGTTCCTAGTGGGCTGGTTCTGGTTCTGGGTTCTGGTTCTGGGTTCTGGGTTCTGATTATATTGGGCTCTGGGTTCTGGCTCTGTTCCTAGTGGGCTGGTTCTGGTTCTGGGTTCTGTTTCTGGGCTCTGTTTCTTGTTCTTGTTCTTGTTCTGGCTCTGTTCCTAGTGGGCTGGTTCTTGTTCTTGTTCTTGTTCTTGTTCTTGTTCTTGTTCTTGTTCTGGGTTCTGGGTTCTGGGTTCTGGCTCTGTTCCTAGTGGGCTGGTTCTCGTTCTTGTTCTTGTTCTTGTCTTGTTCTGGCTCTGTTCCTAGTGGGCTGGTTCTTGTTCTTGTTCTTGTTCTTGTTCTTGTTCTTGTTCTTGTTCTGGGTTTTGGCTCTGTTCCTCGTGGGCTGGTTCTTGTTCTTGTTCTTTTTCTTGTTCTTGTTCTGGCTCTGTTCCTAGTGGGCTGGTTCTTGTTCTTGTTCTTGTTCTGGCTCTGTTCCTAGTGGGCTGGATGTGGTTGTGATCACGTTGTTGTCTTTGTTGTGTGAGAGAAGGAAAGTTGCTGCACTAGTTCCCTGAAAGTTCGTGATTGGCTGTAGAATGTAAACAAGTTCCTCAGAGGAACATATGTTGTGTTGTTTGCTGCCGTGCTTCATGTCTGTGTGTTCACGCCGACCAAAGAACTCTTTACAAAGGTTTGTGTTTCCCAGCAGCGTCTCAGCCGGATGTCGCTCCAGCACCAGATCAAACATTTATGCTAATTGTTGCAAAACTTCCCACAAAAGACGACAAGAGGAGCGCGATGAGGAGCGTGATGAGGAGCGCGATGAGGAGCGTGATGAGGAGCTGTCAGCGGTGTCGCTGCCGTGACGAGCACAAACCACAGAGGAGCGCGAATCAAAGGCTGGAGCACGGTGCCGAGGTCGGGCCCTTGGTTCTAATGAAGGAGGCATCAGGAGCCCGTCAGGCCCGATTAGAGCAGACGGCCGTCACTCAGCCCTGCAGGCCAACCTCCGCCCGACTCCTCCGTCTCCGTCAGCCGAGGCCGACATGAAAGCCCAGATGCGGGCCTGATAAACTTTGCATATTCCCCCAGAACAGTAGAACGAAGCGGCGGCGTAGGGCGCGTGCCTCTCGCTCAGCGGCGGCGGTGGTGGTGGCGGTGGCGGCGGCGGGCATAAATAAAAGTTTGAAAGCGGCTCATTAGCATTTGGTTTGGGAGCGATCCAGAGAGCAGAGTAATGATGATTCAACAAGCGCCTGCTTTCATGAATCCTGTTCAGCAGGAAATATTTGTTGTGTTTCTGCCTCTGTCAGTTTTTAAGTTTCTCTGGAGCGAGCGTTGATTTAGCCGGAGGAGGCGGGGCCTGGCTCCGGGCGCCGCTTTGATCCGAGGCCCCGTGAAGAAAAAGCTGGAGGGCCACGACAGAAAGACGCTTGATCTCTGCGCTTAATTAGCCACGAGCCTTTTAATTGTTCACTTTACAGATCGCTCTGATCACATTCATGACCTGCAGCTGTAAACGGTTTCTGCTCTGCATTATTCATGAAGCGTTTTTATCTCAAACCTTCTCAGTAATTGCTTCTTCCTGTAAATGATCCGTGTTAACATCCACATACGATCACATACCGTCCTCAGTCTCTTCAGTCTCATCACCACTCACTCTCCATTAAAACTAAACCTGAGGCAGGACCACCGTGGGACCCTCCATCGGCCCCCGCCTCGGCCCCCGTCTCAGCCCCCACCACAGCCCCCACCTCAGCCCCCACCTCAGCCCCCACCACGGCCCCCACCTCAGCCCCCACCACGACCCCCACCTCCTCCTCCAGCCGCTCTCAGAGACCGTCTCCACTTTTCATCCAGTGAAAGAATCAGGATGAAGTCAAACAGAAAAGACCAAAAGCTGCTCATCTCTGAGAACATTCACCTTCATTACTATTAAAACAAAACAGTAAATTTACTGTTGGTCCTTTAATCTATGAAACGGGGACCAGGACAGGAAGTAAAGTAGAAACCAGTGGTTATGAGATAAATAGAAAACCAGGAGAAGATTTTATATTTAACCCTTTCTTTTCTTGTGTCATCTAAAGTTAATCTCAGTCTTCATGTTCTTTCTCCTGAGGTGAGGAAGTAGTCTCCATGGTGACCACTGGTCCAGGTCTCTGCGGTCCAGGTCTCTGTGGTCCAGGTCTCTCTGTTCAATGGGTCGTTGTGTTCAGCTCTAAGTAAACCTGGTTCTTCTCCAGATGACCAGATACCTTGAGTCAGAAAGTCTACACTTCCATCTGAATATTGTCCGGAGTCATGTCCGTGCTCCGTTTAGACAGAAACGATTTGAAATCACTGAAACTTGTGGTTTACATGACTCTAAAACCCCCGGATGGTTTCTGTTTCATGGATTAAAGGACCACGGGACATTGACTGGTTCAGTATTTGTATAAATACCAGCAAGTAACTCCAGGATCAGACTAAATGTTAACTTAGACTCTCAGATCTAACAAAGACATCATCCTCAAACATGAACCAATGGAGCTCCTGGGGCCCCGGGGATCAGGGGCCCCTGACACAGAGCCTCTGTTAGTGACTGGTGGAGTCAATCAAAGACAAAAAGCAGAGGAGGAGGAGGAGGAGGAGGAGGAGGAGGAGGCACGATCAGAGCGTCTGGTTCATGCTGGAGTGGTCGTCGTGGTGATTTATCTGGATGAGAGCAGAGGGGCTGATGGGATGGGGGGGGGGGGGGGGGGGGGATTATCTGAGCGTGACCAGAGAAAAGACTGAGTTTTAAACCAATGAGAGACGCTCTCAGTCTGGAGAGACCCTTCATCAACCAGGACCAGGACCAGGACCAGGACCAGGACCAGGACCCTTCATCAACCAGGACCAGGACCAGGACCCTTCATCAACCAGGACCAGGACCAGGACCAGGACCAGGACCCTTCATCAACCAGGACCAGGACCAGGACCAGGACCCTTCATTAACCAGGACCAGGACCAGGACCCTTCATCAACCAGGACCAGGACCTCAGAGACTCCTCCTCCTCGAATCAATCCTCAGTAATATAATATAATATAATATAATATAATATAATATAATATAATATAATATATCTTTTCTCTTTTTCTATTTTTTCATCCTCCCTCCTCTTCTTCACATTCTTCTTCTACTCTTTCTTCCTCGTCTTCCTCTTCTGGTCGTTAATGTCAGATCTCAGAGACTTTGAATATCTAATGATTCACATTATCCAGACATTAACTACAACTATATACACTACATATATAGTATATATACAGTATATCTAGTGTATATATATATATATATATTTATATACAGCTCTGGAAAAAAATAAGAGACCACTGCAAAATGATCAGTTTTGCTGGTTTTGCTATGTATTTATTTAAATGAACGTTTTTGTTTCATTCTATAAAGTGCTGACAACATTTCTCTCAAATCTGAAATTAAAATATTGCCATTTAGATCATTTATTGGCAGAAAATGACGACTGGTCACAATAACAAAACAGATGCAGTGTTTTCAAACCTCGAATAATGCAAAGGAAACATTTCTTAAACAACACAACACTAATATTTTAACTTAGGAAGAGTTTAGAAATCATTATTGGTGGGATAATCTCAATCTTTAATCACAGCAGTGGTTTTTTATAATCTTCCTCATAAAATAAGATTTGGTTGAGGTGATCAGCTGATCAGTGTCTCAGTCAGTAGAATGAGGAGACTTGTGTTGGAATCGAACAAACACTGGAACGGACTGGCTGCCATAGATGTAGAGACGCTGACTGAAGAAACATTTGTGGGAGTGGTCCCTTAATTTTTTCCATATATATATATTCATCTATATATATATAGATGAATGTCTTTATCTATAGTCATCCTTCTTATCATCTCAACCCTCTGTTTACACTAGCTGTTTTTTTTTTCAACTTTTGGTTAGCTCCTTGAACCTGATGCAACATGTAAATATATTAACGTATTTACTTTTATATAGTTTCACTCGTCTACCTTATTCTGTCTTTTTTTTGTTTTGTGTTTTGTCGCTGTAACACCTTAATGTCCCACAGAAGACGGAATTAAATCCATGTTTTTATTGTTTTATTGTGGAAACGACTGATGCTTGATGACTTCCTGTTTGACTCTGAACAGGTCAGAGTGAGACTGGAACTGAGGATTTATTATATTTAATCAGAGTAAAGATCAGATAGAATCTCTACTTGTTAGAATTATTTCTGACATGTTAAAATATAATAATGATATTATATATATATTAGTGCCACTGTATAAACATCAGACTATTTATTTAATGAATTTTAGGTCAGTTAGTTTTAAATAAAATATGTTTTAATAGAAGAAAAATAAAAAGATTTCCAGATTTCAAACTGTTACCATGACAACAAATGACCAATTAACACCCCTATAATAATGTTTTTTTCATTTTATAATTTTATTAAATACGTTTGAATGATCATGTTTCACTGATGTGATGTCATAAAACCCTCTGAATTTAATTTAAAGTTTTAAACTCTATTTAAAGTTGATCTGCTTCATTTTGGTTTATATTAGACTTTTATTATTAATGTCATTACAGCTGTCTAACATGTATTGTATATAAATATGTATATACTATATTCTATATATCTCTTGTGAATGACTTCCTGTTTACATCAAGCCTCTGCTGCCCCCTGCTGGTCATCACTCAAACACACACACAGTCAAAACTTAGTTTTTATTCCACAACTAGAAGCTGATCACAGTAAAGACACGTTGCTATGGAAACATGGAAACAGCTGACAGGTGTAACACAGCAGCCTTCTGGGAAATGGAGTTGAGCTGGTTTCAGTCGTCTCCTCCAACAAGGCTGAGCAGAGCCTTCTGGTAGTCTCCTTTAGTGTGCTCCTATAAAACCACATTATTAATATTAACATTCATATTTACATTAACACCAATACAACAACAAAAACACAATGAAACAGGCGTAGGTAAAGTAAAAGCTCTAAAGTGTTGATGTGACTCAGTTTAATCCTCATTGAGTTATTGAAAGCCTCAGGCCCGGACCTTATCTGTGGTCACACACTACACCACTGTGCTGAACAACTCAGTGGTGTTTTTTCCCATCTTTTTCAATTGTGTGTTGATACCTGCAAGCTCCCAACAATTTGGAAATCTTCCACTGTTATTCCTATTCCCAAAATAAATAGACCTAGGGAATTACAAGATTTCAGACCGGTGGCGCTTACTTCTCTTGTAGTAAAAAACCTTGAGAAAATCCTAAAAGAAGAGGTTCTCAGCTTGGTCGAGGACAAACTTGATCCACTTCAATTTGCCTATCAGAGGAATAAAGGAGTGGATGACGCTAAGCTTTTTATCTTGGACAAAATTTATAAGCATCTGGAGAAACCCAAATCTCATGCCAGGCTTTTATTTGCTGACTTCTCATCAGCTTTTAACAAAATGCAGCCTTATATTTTGATTGAGAGGCTTGCTTCTCATTTTAATCTGCCCGACCAGCTTTTAGCCTTGTTCTTAAACTTTCTGACTGATAGGACACAGAGGGTTTTAGTAAATGGGGTTACATCAAAAACCCAAGTCTCCAACACAGGTTCCCCACAAGGCTGTGTACTTTCCCCGCTCCTGTTCATTTTATACACGGATAGCTGCAGGTCTCTTAAAGAGGACAGCTTTTTCGTTAAATTCTCTGATGATACTGCTCTGATGTCACTCCTCCATGGTGCAGAGTCAGACCACGGACGTGCGCTTCCTGATTTTGTAAAGTGGTGTGACAACAGCCTTCTCGACCTTAATGTTCTTAAAACTAAGGAACTCATCATCGATTTTAGAAAAAAAGGGACAAATACCTCAGTATGCAGGATCCATGGTGAGGATGTGGAGATCGTAAATTCTTATAAATATCTGGGTACGGTTTTTGATTGTCAACTGAAGTTTGAAAATAACTCTGATTCAGTGGTCAAACGTGCCCAGCAGAGAGTCCATTTATTGCGCAGGATTAATTCCTTCGGGGTCTCCAGTTCTATACTGTGCACTGTGTATTTGTCATATATTGAGAGCCTTCTTACCTTTTCTTTCATTTGTTGGTTTGGTAACATTACAGTGAAGGACCGAAACTGTTTAAATAATATTGTGAAAGTCTGCTCCAAAATTATTGGAATTCAAATGTGCGACCTGAATTCTCTTTGGGAGAAACGTGTCCTCCAAAAAGCAAAAAGTCTGATGAACCAACATCATATTCTGGAAGATGAATTTGTTCTTATGCCATCAGGTCGGCGTTACTTGCAGCCCCCCAGAAAGACAAACCGTTACGCAAGATCATTTATTCCTTCAGCAATTACACTACTAAATACTGAGCTGAGGAAATAATTATTGACTGATCTGTTCTTGGCACAATGCACTTTAGGAGCTACGGATATGTGCAATTCATCTTCCATTTATTTATTTATTTATTTATTGCGTTTTTACTTTTTTTGGTAATTTTTAATTTTGTATTTATTACTGTGTTTTTATTAAGCACACATTATCTTTTATTCTGGGCTGCTATTTTTATTTTTATTTTTATTTTTATTTTTATCTTATTTTTATTTTTCTCTATCAGGACAAGCAGTTATTTGTATTCTTTTTATCATTATCTATTCTGCTTCTGATGTCTTTTTATTTATAAATTGTATTTGGACCCAGACCTCATCGCGTTACTCCTGCTATATACTATTGCTGTGTGAATGGTTGTATGTCTAGATGGTGGATTGTAGAAACTGAATTGCCCTTCGGGGATTAATAAAGCTTTCTGTATCTGATTCATGAATTAGTAGGTTATAATTAGTGTCAGTAATTATTAGTCTTAATTAAAATGTTGAGATCTGATCTCAGTTTGTGTGTCTGTAAATCAGCAGCGCCATCATGTGGTCAGTAGAATATTGTACCAGCTGCTGTCTCTAATGGATCTCTACCTACCGCTGGATCAGAACCATCAACACCAAGAGTTATTTACTGTCTGGAAGGTCTTCTTCCTCCTCTGAACAGTGAGGTGGCATGGATTTGTTAAAATGATTAAATAAATGACATAAATATCTACCGTTCATAAGACAAACTAGGTTAAATGTCATGCTGTGTTCACTGTTCCTGCTCAGTGTGGGACTTTACTCACAGCGATGGTCTGGTACAACGACCTCTTGTGCTGCTGCTTAAACTCCGTCCTGATCTTCATCAGGTCGATTTCACAGCGAGAAACTATGACTCTGGTCAAGACCTTCTCCTTCGCCCCTTTAGTCTGAGACGGACACAAGACCACAGACAGCCAGTCAGAGGACAGACAGACCACAGACAGCCAGTCAGAGGACAGACAGACCACAGACAGCCAGTCAGAGGACAGACAGACCACAGACAGATAATCAGAGGACAGACAGCCAGTCAGAGGACAGACAGACCACAGACAGATAATCAGAGGACAGACAGCCAGTCAGAGGACAGACAGCCAGTCAGAGGACAGACAGACCACAGACAGATAATCAGAGGACAGACAGATAATCAGAGGACAGACAGCCAGTCAGAGGACAGACAGACCACAGACTGGTTTTGACTGGACCCACCTTCATGGCGTCGTTGAGTCTGTTGGCGAAGTAGAGCTGTCTGTTCTCAAAACACTCCACTGTGAAGAGAAGAAGAGGTTTTAAAGGACCCCCCCCACTGAGTGGTTTGATTGACAGGTTCATGGCTGATGGACGTACCCAGCGTCAGGAAGGACTTCTCCAGATCTCCTTTCACCTCCTTCTTGATGCTCTCCTTCATGTCGTAGGGGCTGTAGCTCTTATATCTCTCAAACACTGACACAAACATTTCACATTTTAATGAACGCTGACGTCATGTGTGGTCACATCAGATACAGCATAAAATAATCATCAGATCATGGAGTGGAGAGCAAAGAACCTTCACTAATCATCTAATAAATCATCATCAGGTGAGACTCTGGGGGTGGTAACCATGGTAACCTTTACTAATCATCATCAGGTGAGGAGTTTCCAGGAGGGACAGAAAAAACAAGATGAACCAAGATGGAATCAATGTGGACAGAGACCATGGAGGAGGACGAGGACATGGCGTTGCCCATTTGCACACACACATCAGCATGGGATCCAGGGATTGAACCGCTAACCCTCTGGTTCGTGGTTAACTCGCTCTACCTACTGAGCCACAGCCGCCTGAGCCAAGGAGGAGGACATGGAGGTGGAGGACACGGAGGAGGACACGGAGGAGGACATGGAGGTGGAGGACACGGAGGAGGACATGGAGGTGGAGGACACGGAGGAGGAGGAGGAGGACATGGAGGAGGAGGACACGGAGGAGGACATGGAGGACATACTACTGCCACTAGTGTTCCTGTTCTAGTGTGATTTCTACTCCTTCCTCTACCCATTTACTTTTTCTGCTGTTTCTCCTTCTCTCTTCTCTCTTCTTCTTCTACTTTTCTATTTCCAGTAGATGTGTTGCTCCTCTTCATCAATAAAGATGTTTTGATGTAAACACATTTGACTTTAATTTGACATTAATCACTAATTACTGACCTTTCTGAAGGTGGGGGACGCTCCTCTGGGACATGATGGAGATCCAGGTGGCTACGTCAGTCCCCTTCCTCTTGACTCCAGCTTCATACAAAGACTGAGAGGTTGAAGACAGAGGCAGGTAAGAAGAGTTCAGGTAACAGTTGATTGATTGATTGATTGATAGATAGACTGGTCCACTCACTCTGGCGTCCTCGTCTATCTTCTCATAGTCGATGACGTTGGACGGCTCGTCTCTCTTTGTCTGGACATCAAACAGCAACAGACAAACAATCGTTGATGAAACTTAACAACAAACAGAGACGATATAATAATAATAATAATAATAATAATAACTGACTAATTGTTAAAGTTAGCATCTTGAAGCAAGGTGTGGCTAAAAGAGTAAGTGTGGGAGTATTTTCAGAATAAAAGCCCTGGTAGTACCTGAACCAGGGACAGCAGCAGTTTGGCGAAGTCTCCTGACGTGTCTCCTGCTACCTCTTTGTCCAGCTCCTTCTTAAACACTGCACAGACACCAAGCTAATGTTAATGCTAATGCTAGCCACACAAGTTAGCTAGCTGTCTCATTAGGTTTAACATGCTAACAGTAGCTTTCACTATAAATGTAGTGATAATTAAATAATCATTAAATTACATTTAATATTTTATCTGATGACTTTGATTTATGTCCAAATTGAATTCATAAAATAATAATAATCTTAGAGAACCTTAGAGAAGCTGTAACTGAATTAAAACGTCTCACTTATTATTTTAATGAAGCCATGGTGTCACATGATAACAGAATAATCTAAAATTAGATCAGACGTTTTAACTGTTGAAATCTGAAACAATGGACTTTAAATCACAGGAACATTTAAGATGTATACTTTAATATTAGTGTTGTTCTTGTTTGTAATAAAATCTGTCAGTTCAGTAAAACCTTGTCTTATGTTTGAGCAACTAGAAATGTTTCTGTAGTTCCCTCCAGTTGCCACTAGGTGTTTTAAGTATTTTATTCTTCTCCTGTTTCTTCTGCTGACGTTATGGATCAGGTTTGATTATTAATCCTGAAACACTGACTGTCTTTGTAGACCCTCTTGATCTCCATCAGTTCTTCGTTGTTTCTGGAGCAGACGATCTCGATGAGAGTCTCCTCGTCAGTTCCCAGACCCTGAACAAACATCATCCTTAATATTTTTAATAAAAGTCAAAAACGTACGTGCCATGACGCCACCTACAGGCGGGCGGAGAACAAACAGACCTTCATGGAGGCTTTGAGCTCCGAGGCGTCGTACTGGGCCGTGCTCTTCATCAGACCCAACATCAGAGCCTCCAGAGATCCGGACAGCGCCCCCTTCAGGGCACTGATAAGATCCTGGAAAACACAGAGGGACGTGGGATTAGAACATAGATGATCACTGAAGCCCTTTTCATCATTCATTAAACTGTAAAGTTGCTGTCATGGAAACTTGGGGAAATCCTAACTAACATGCATTTCTATTTCTAGTGCGTCTTTCACCTTCTTGCCGATTCGTTCGTATTCGAAGGCGATCTCTCTGCGCTGCACGTAGTTGCGTCTGGTCAGGATGTCGATGATGGTCTGTTCGTCCACGCCTGCATCAACAAACAAGTTTAACTTTTCTTTTCACACTCATATGACTCAAACACACTCTCTCTGTCTGACTCTGTCTGACTCTTCTCCAGCTCACACACAGCCATAGTACAGTCAACCTGGAAAATCTTTCTGCTTTTACAGCAGCTAACACACAGGAAGTAGAGTCAGCTGGAAAATCCTGCAGCGATGCCCCGCAGAGATCACTCCTTGTTCTACAGCCTGTCTGCAGTGGACGTTGGTCAGATTTAAATGATAACACGGTCGGACGTGAACAGAATCCAGGAAGTAATCTGAGCTGAGGGTGGATGAGAGCAGAGCTGAGTCTGAGTGAATCCACTAACTGGTTTCTGAATGATGATGAGGTCGAGCTGAAGAAGACTTGTCACTGAGCAGCAGCAGCTGATGAAGAAATCTGACCAAGGAAAGGTCGCCTGGTTAATGAGATGTTCTGGACTGGTGGAGAGTTGGACATCTCTTCGCTTGTCTTTGTAGGTTTTCTTGGATTGACAATGACTGGACGACTGAGGACCTTCACGTGAAAAATGAATCCACTGCAGAAGAACTTAAAGTCTAACACCTCTGAGGTTCAGGCACTAACAACCATCCTGAACATGTGGGGGTGGTCTGGGTCATCCAGTTCCTCTTTGATCCAAACTCAACAAGTATCTCAGAACACAGTCCCTCTGGTCCAGTCCCGCTGTACGTCTGTCCTTCCGGTCCAGTCCCGTTGTACGTCTGTCCTTCCGGTCCAGTCCCATCTGTGTTTTTCTTGTGTTTCCTGTTTTTATTTTGAAAGCTTCTTCCCTGGTGTGTCTTGTCTTGCCTGTCTTCCCTGTTGTCCTCTGATTGGTTGATTGGTTTCCCCTCATTAGTTCCACCTGTGTCTCATTAACCAATCAGCTCCTAGGTTTATCTGATCTGTCTTTCTCTTGCTCTTTGTCAAGTCGTGTGTCTCCTGTGTTTAGTTTCCTGCTTGTTGTTGTTTCCTCATGTCTCCTAGTGATTCCTGATGTTTTGGATTACCTGTCTACCCTGCAGCACCTTTTGTTTCTGATTCTGTAAGATTTCGTTAAAGACCAAAGATCAATTAAAGAAGGTCCTGCCTCACCACTCAACACATAACAACATCTGCCTGCATCTCTGCTATCTGTCTCCCTGGTGTCACGGTGTCATGGTCGGGGCGGTGGCTTTCCTGGACTCTCACCTTTGGTTTTGATGGCTGTCTCGATTCTGGCGGCGTCCTTGGACGGGTCAAAGTCTCGAGCCGGCACAACGGTGGGAAATTTGGGCTCCTCCTCCTGCCGAGGATGGAGAATAAGTGTTAGCTACGACAGAAAAAGACTCTTAATGAATTAGTTGTATCCATAATTAGTCACTGATAGTAAAATCATAGGTTAATAGCTGTAATCTGGGAACATAAAACAGACCGACTCAGCAGTGACCTGGTTCCTCTGAGGATGAAGCTTCCAGGGTTCAGGTCTAATCTGAGTCTTTGTCTTCAACTCATAAATCAATCAGATCTTAACATGTGAGAGTCTTTCCATCTGGTTCCAACATCTGGATCATGTCTCCAAGTCAACCAGCAGCTGTTGATGGTTCTGATCCAGCGGTAGGTAGAGATCCATTAGAGACAGCAGCTGCTACAATATTCTACTGACCACATGATGGCGCTGCTGATTTACAGACGCACAAACTGAGATCAGATCTCAAGTGCTGGCTGGGGACGCATGTGGAGACACATTTATATTAAGACCAGGTGGAGACACAGAGATGGTCAGGTGAGATCAGGTGTTTCCTCCAATAAACTAATATTCATTTATAACATGAGTCAGAGCCAAGCCCACCAGGTCCAGTTGTTTCAGATTTTTTGTGATGAATCTTTGAAGAGTCATCAGTTTATCAGCTGTCTGATAGTTGAGATATAACTCTGGGTGGAGAACAAACCTTTATCTACTTTATGACAGCAGTAAAACAGGAACGGTCCCGTCAGATATGAAAATATAACTTAACTAAGCTAGAAAAACCTTTCACATAGTTTACTTTAGAAGATCCACATTCATTTAGATTTAATAAGTAGAAGATAAACAACCAGATGACATTCAGAGACACAGGAGGTGATTTGAGGTCATTTGTCCTCTTTATTTAATCCTCCTAGATGCATGGTGACCAGGTCTTTATCAGGTTCTCAGAAAGTTTAATTCGAATCAAAACTACGTCAGATTTGAATAAATCAGGTTCGATGGTTGATGGGTCACGACTCTAGATGTCATTTAAATAGAATAGAAAAGAATAGAATAGAATAAAACTTTATTGTCCACCGAGGTGGAAATTTGGCTTCGGCTCACCAACACAAAGGACAGTACTAAAATACCAAAGTTGACAAATACAGACAAACAGCATTACATTGACATAATAATAAATACAGTAAGACAGTGGATGGCAGTTGAAGTCACTACATGTGGCTTGGTCACTTGGTTTTGTTAAGAATGCCAATGGCATTAGGGATAAAAGACTTTTAAAAAAAGAAAGGTATGTGGAGTAAATCAGTGTTTATCTGAACCAGACCTTTTAATGAGTCTTTTTAAACGTCTGTTTTAATATGAAGGAGTAAATGTATTTGTCTCCTTTGCACCTCTGGACAAAGCTCAGCTGATGAGGTCTCGTTAATGTTCCACAGATAAATCATGAATCACTCACCGCTCCATACGACAGCGTCAGTTGACCCAGAAACTCAGACACCAGCGCCATGATGGATTCACCTGCAACAGTCAAACGTCCGTGTTACACCTTCACTCTGTTATTTGATTTGTTTTATAGGAAACTAATCCTGATGTTTGAGAACAAGTCACCATCTTTGAACTGACCCTAACAACGATGGATGGTGAACGGAGCTCCAGAGCTCCACAATCACCTCAGACAGACTTTCATTTAATTCATCTTAGACTGGTTGGAAATCTGCTCCATTTTTATTCCATCAGTGAAGAACTGACTTTTATTCCCGTTAATGACTGGATGAAGCTAAACCCAGAAACTAGCAACCACTCACATTTAAGAAGAAGAAGAATTTGTCAAACCAGATCCTGTAGTTTCTCTACAGAGTCTTTAGAGTAAAGTTCAGTTTTATTTATTTTATTTTCTGACAGTGAGGGTCCGTTGTTCTGGGTTTTATGTGACTGTCAAGCAGTTATCTGGTTCTGAATCATATTCATCAGTGGACAGGGGTCAGCTTGGACACCCTCACTGGTCTCAGATCCACTGAGTGGTCTGACTTGTTTCTATCAGAACCAACAGAACCACACAGGTCAGACTCAACGATCCTTGGTCCGTGACCCTGGTTCTGATCCACTGCAGACCAGGATCATGGAGAGGTTCTAACCCAGTCAGCTAGACATCACAGTGTAGACCCTTCACCTGCTTCTAACATCAACTCTAATGATGAAATGTTCCCACCTGTCTTGCCTGTCAGTGGTCATAATGTTACGGCTGATCGGTGTTGAATGCCCATTAACAGCACTTAAAACCACCGGATGGAGCAGAGAACAGAGGTGGAAAGACTGGTTTCCTCCTGAAACTTTCTAAACACAGATGAACAATAGTGTCCAGAGTCCAGCGTTGTAAACATCAGGTACTGGAGGTGTGTTTGATTTATGGACCGGGACGTTCCTGAGGGTGTGTTGGCAGATAAGGAATCAGAGCTCCAGGAATGTGGAGCCTGTTGTGTAACAGACGAGTATAACTGCAGTTATTGAAGTGTTGTTAAGTCATTACTGGAAACTTTCCTCCACCTTTGACCCTCTTACAAAAGCAGGAAGTGAAGGTTTCATTGCTGAGCAACAGCTGCTACAAACAGTCCCAGCGTCTCAGAGCTTCTTCTGTTTGCAAACATCTGATCTGACCAAATACATTCACCTCCAGACGGATGGAGCTAAAACTACTGACCCGAAGCAGAGATAGAATAACTGTCAGATGATCTTTTAAAAAGTTCCTGGCTGCAGACTCACAGTTTCATCTTTTATTTATCTCCCAGAAGCAGCAGATCAACGAGGGATTAACTAAACAACACGTCCCTTGATTCTTCTGATTTATTTCAATTAATGAGATTCATTCATCTTTAATTATCCAGTAGCCTAAATTTGGATTTAAAGTTGTGTGATTAAATCACATAAATAACATAACAGTTACTGCTTCTCTGCTAAGCTAAGCTAGTTTTCTTTTAGCAGGACGACGTATGTGGTATCTAAGTAACTATAAAGCAAAATACATATTACAAGATAAGCTATAAATCTATAGTTGAGAGTAAGAAGCTCACTGTGAGGCTAAAGTTATAGTAAGAAGCTTCTAAGCTTTAACTTTTAAGCTAAACTCAGATAAATCACAAAGTGGAAGTCAATGAACAGAAATCTTGGTGGTGAGATAGCTGTGGCTAGCCTTGGCTAAAACTTGATCTTTTCTCTGCAGATAAAAAGAATCAGTTTAATGATGTGATATTTTAATTGCTCACTGTTTTATCGCTAACAATTAGAAAGACATCAACTAAACTGGTCTTGATGAAGTCAGCTAGCTTAGCAGATCGCAGTGCATCTTTTTTTCTGGGTGAGAGAGTTGTGTCATGATTTGGAGTTTAATAACCTTTGGATGCTTTTATAATATATTACATTCAGACACAGACATGACATGAAGGTTATTGATCAAACTGGTTTTATTCTACAGTCTCTCCAATAAGATGGGAGTCTTATTTTGAAGGTCCTTAGAGGAAGCTGCTGAATGAAGAAATCCTCGTTTTTAACGAATGGTTCGTAGCTTAGCATTAGTAAGAAGCAATCATGAAACACTCTTATTTTAAAGTGTGCTCCATTCAGCACACTTTAAAACAAGAACATTTAGTTTATCTTGTAGTTAAAGAACCAAAAACACTCAGATATCTTCGTCTGAGTTAAACACTCTGGATTCATGTGTTCTTACCTTCAGATCAGCAGAGAGGCAGCAGCAGCAGCAGCAGCAGAGTCTCCGTTATGATCCAGAACAGGACAGGGTGTGGTGTTTAAATACCAGCTGACTCACTCTCTCTGCTATCTGAGACTCCGTGGATCAGACTTTTACACATCAGACCCAACACATGGACAGGAATTCCTCATGGAGGCTCAGATCAAGGTCAGAAGAGGAGACGCTGGAGTCTGATTGGTCGCCCGGTGTGACTCCATTATAGTTCTGCAACAGTTAATCACATAAATAACACTTTCCTGCAACACACATCAGTCGGGTCAATAAACCAGTGGACGCAAATTAAAACTAAATGAGGAACAAACCGGTTGGTTCAAACGTAAAAGAGGAAAAATGTTTAACTGGAACAAATTATCTGCAGAAACTCTGATGTCTCTGAAGACAGACTAAGTTCATAACGTCAGAGTCAGTTTCTCTGTGATTTATTGTCATCAATAAACATAACCTGTGGTATTAATACTTTCATAATACTCATGAATACTTCCTCTGTGCTTCTGGTTGGTTGCTCAGTGTCATGGGAGGAGGTTGTAGTATGTAATTGTTTTGATCCTCCACTAGCAGTATTAGTTTTATCCTGTTTAGAAGCTCAGGAACAGTTTCATGTCCAGGTTCAGTGCAGCTAATTTTTGTCTTTGCCCAGTCGTCTCAGGCCCAGTCATTACTGTTCAACTAGTTCTGCTAATATTTCTCCAGACAGTGGGAGATAGTGAAGGTGTGGTAGGGTGGAGCGGGACAGTCGAAGCGTTTTATGGATCTCAACAAGGTCACCACGTTTCAGGTGACGATCACCAGGAAGTGACCTCACTGAGGGGAGGTTGTACACTGATAATGTTGCGGCTGGAATGCAGGGTGGACCCAAAATGCAGAGATATCAGTTGGCAAGGTTTAACAAGTGTTTATATTCCAGTTCTTCAACACAAGGCAAAAAACTACAAACTCAAAATAGTCGCTCAAAGTAACAAAGCAAGGCAGGCGGCGACCGGAGGCTAGCAGACATCAGGGAACTGAAGCAGTAGAGAATGGAATCATCCGACAGTGGCGTCGAGGGTGAACTGGCTTTTATGGGGTGGTGATTGTGAGATGGAACTCAGGTGAGCTCTGCAGATCCTAAGGAGAAAGTGGGTCAGCCACGCCTCCGAGCCACCACCTGCACTGCTGGAGAAAAAGTAAAGGGAAAAACTGAAGAACACAAGACAAAAAACCTCAAACCATAACAGTACCCCCCCACTAAGGGACGCCACCTGGCGTCCTACCAGGCTTGTCAGGGAACCTAGCATAAAAGTCAGATAACAAGACAGGGTCCAAAAGCATGGAACGTGAAACCCAAGAGCGTTCCTCGGGGCCGTACCCCTCCCAATCCACTAGAAACTGGTAACCGCGGCCTCGCCTGCGAACATCCAGAACGCGGTTGACTGTGAAGGCTGGGTGGCCATCGATGAGGCGGGGAGGAGGAGGCGGGTCCGGTGGGGGATTCAGGGGACTGTCAACCACTGGTTTCAACAGAGACACATGAAAAACTGGATGTACCTTGAGTGCTGCAGGGAGTTTCAGTCGTACTGCACTGGGATTAATAATGCGTTCAATGATATAGGGGCCGATGTATCTTGGAGACATCTTGCGGGACTCGGTCTGGAGAGGGAGGTCCCGAGCGGACAGCCAGACCTGCTGACCCACTTTGTATTCTGGGGCAGGAGTGCGGTGTCGATTGGCGACCTGCTGGTTCCGGGCAGCTGTCCGTACTAAAGCCGCACGGGCCTCCTGCCAGACCCGACGAGCTCGGCGGTAGTGGAATTGGACTGAAGGAACAGCAACCTCCATCTCCTGACTGGGGAATAGGGGGGGTTGAAAACCGTTAGAAACCATGAAAGGAGACATACCCGTAGCAGAGCTGACCAGGGAGTTGTGGGAGTACTCCACCCAGGGCAAGTATGTAGACCAGGAGGTTGGGAGACGTGCTGCCACACACCGCAGTGATGATTCCAGGCTCTGATTTGCCCGTTCCGTCTGGCCATTGGATTGGGGATGATATCCTGAGGTTAAGCTGGTCGTCACCCCTAAGGCTCGGCAGAAACCCCTCCACACCTGAGAAGTGAACTGTGGACCCCTGTCTGAAACAATGTCCTGGGGGATACCATGTAGGCGAAAAACATGTTGAACCAGGAGATCAGAGGTTTCCAAGGCCGAGGGGAGCTTGGAGAGTGCGACAAAGTGAACAGATTTCGAAAAACGGTCAGTGATAGTCAGAATAGTGGTGTTACCTTCAGAGGGAGGAAGGCCGGTGACAAAATCCACAGCAATGTGGGACCAGGGGCGATGTGGAATGGGTAAGGGTTGAAGGAGACCTGCTGGGGGGCGGTGGGAGGGCTTATTCCTGGCACAGACGGAACAGGCAGTAACAAACTCCCTCGTGTCTGAGGTAATGGTTGGCCACCAGAAGCGCTGCTGCAACAAGAAAAGAGTCCGGTGTATTCCAGGGTGACAGGCCACCTTAGATGCATGCCCCCACTGGAGCACAGGAGTTCTCATAGACTGGGGAACATACAGTCGTCCGGGGGGACACCCGTCTGGTGCCGTTTCCTCCTGCTGGGCCTCTTGGACCCTCTGTTCAATTTCCCACCTGGCCGCCCCGACCACACAGGATGACGGTAGGATGGTTTCTTCTGTGGCCTCCTCTTCTCCTGATGTGAACTGCCTAGAGAGGGCATCTGGCTTGACGTTTCGTGAGCCTGGGCGGTAGGTGAGGGTGAAGTTGAACCTTCCTAAGTAGAGGGCCCACCTGGCTTGGCGTGAGTTGAGTCGGCGAGCTGAACGGAGGTAGGCCAGGTTTTTGTGATCTGTCCAGACAATGAATGGCTGGACCGCCCCCTCCAACCAGTGCCGCCATTCCTGAAGGGCCAGGACCACCGCAAGTAACTCTCGGTTCCCCACGTCATAGTTCCTCTCAGCTGGAGTCAGGCGTCGGGAGAAGAAGGCACAAGGGTGAAGTTTGTGGTCAGCAGGCGAGCGCTGGGAGAGGACGGCCCCGACCCCTGAGTCGGAGGCATCAACCTCCACAATAAACTGGAGGCCTGGATCAGGATGAATAAGAACAGGAGCTGCAGTGAACTTAGTTTTTAGCTTATCAAAAGCAGCCTGAGCATCGGGTGACCATACAAAAGGTCTCTTTAATGAAGTTAACTGGGTGAGAGGGGCAGCAAGGCGACTATAGTTACGGATAAACCTTCTATAAAAGTTGGCAAATCCCAGAAATCTTTGTAATTGTTTCCGAGTGGTGGGAGCAGGCCACTGTTCCACTGCTCTGATCTTTTCAGGGTCTGGTTTGAGCTGCCCCTTCTCGACCACATAACCCAAAAAACTAATGGAGGCGGTATGGAAATCACATTTTTCTGCCTTTACAAACAACTTATTCTCCAGCAGTCTCTTCAACACCTGCCTGACATGGTCAACATGTTCTGCATAGCCACGAGAAAAAATTAAAATGTCATCAAGGAAAACAAAAACAAACCTGTTCAGCATGTCTCTAAGCACATCATTGACTAGAGCCTGAAAAACAGCAGGAGCATTTGTTAAACCAAAAGGCATAACTAAATATTCAAAGTGTCCCAAGTGCGTGTTGAAAGCAGTTTTCCATTCATCTCCCTCTTTAATCCTGATTAAGTGGTAAGCGTTTCTCAAGTCCAGTTTAGAGAAAATGACTGCATCGTGGAGTGGTGTGAAGGCCGAGTCTATCAGCGGGAGAGGGTACTTGTTTTTGACGGTGATGGCGTTTAGTTTGGTGTAGTCTATACAAGGTCGCAGAGTTTTGTCTTTTTTATCAACAAAAAAGAACCCCGCACCAACTGGGGAAGAAGAGGGACGAATGAGGCCCGCTGTAAGTGAATCATTGATGTATTTTTCCATAGACTCCTTTTCTGGTTTGGATAGGTTGTACAGTCTTTGTGTGGGCAGAGATGCACCAGGGAGCAGATCAATAGCGCAGTCATATGGCCGGTGTGGTGGAAGAGTGAGAGCTCGGTCTTTACTGAAAGCCTCTTTTAGATCATGATATTCACAGGGAATGTTTGTTAAATCTATGTTCTCAGGTGGTGTAGGCACAATGGTGGAGTGTTTGGAGATGGCTGAGAGAAGACAGTGTTGGTGGCAGTGATCACTCCAACTATATATGGAAGCTGTTGACCAGTCTATGTGTGGGTTGTGAGTTTGAAGCCAGGGCAGACCAAGAACAACAGGGGTTAAGGGGGATGATATGACATATAGTTCTGCAAGTTCATGGTGGTTACCTGATAAGGTTAGTTTGATTGGCTGGGTTTTGTGTGTGACGCTATCAATGGGTCTGCCATCAATAGCCAGAACTCTTTTGGGTTGGTCTAGCTGGTAAATTGGGAGATCATGTTCTTGTACCAAACCAATGTCTATGAAGTTGTCATCTGCTCCCGAGTCAATTAATACGTGTACGGGAAGAGTCTGCTGTGTCCAGTGTATCATACCTGATAATCTGATGCGGTTAGTGGAGGAAGCTGTGGAGATTTGGCTCACCAGGGTCCTCCTAGCTGCTGGTGAGCCTGTCCTTTTGGTGCCTCAGGACACTGTACCCGATAATGTCCCTCCCGGCCGCAGTAGATGCAGAGTTTGTTCGTGAAGCGACGCCGTCTCTCCTCTAGGGACAACTTAGCCCTCCCCAACTGCATGGGTTCCTCCACCATCGGGGAACCAGGGGAGCTGGTGTCTGCTCTGGTGTTGCAGAATGGGGGGCCAGTGGTGGAGGGGAATGACAACATTTGTTTGGCTGGAGCGGGGGCGTGGGAACGAAACCTCTGTCCCTGAGATCTTTCCCTACGTCTCTCCCTTATCCTGTTGTCCAATCTGATGGTTAAGTTTATCAACAATTCCAAACTATCAGACTCATCTTTGCGGGCCAACTCATCCTTTAATTCCTCTGATAACCCTTTAACAAATATCCCCTGTAGTGCTGTATCATTCCATCCACTTTCTGCGGCTAAAATGCGAAACTCAAGTGCAAATTGAGAAGCTGACTGGGATCCCTGCCTCAAGTCAAGCATACGGCTAACCGCCTCTTTCCCTTTAACAGGATGGTCAAAAAGCTTTCTCATTTCCTGGGTGAATGCTTGATAAGACTGAGTAAGTTCTGGAGAGTGAGTAGATAAAGCTAGCGCCCAAGCAGAGGCTTGGTCGGACAGGAGGCTCATGATAAAAGCTATTTTAGCCTGATCAGTGGCATAGGAACCTGGTTGTTGATGGAAAACTAATGAACACTGATGCAAGAACTGTGAGCATGTCCCTGGGTGACCGGAATACCTGTTGGGTGTGGGGATGTAAGGTTCACGGGCCATGGGCATGGGTGCCACAGCTGATCCTGGTTCAGGTGACGGTGTGAGCGGAGGGGGAGGGGCTGCACGAGGGAGAGCACCGAGTTGATCCGCAATGGCGTCCATCCTCCCTCTTAGCTCAGTAACTCCCGTGGCTAACTGTTGCAAGTGGTCCACCACTTGTCGTAGAGTGGAGTCATGTTCACTCACCAGAACGCTCTGTGTTGTGAGCGCTTGCATGAGGCGATCTTTCTCCGCTGGGTCCATTTTGGTCGGATGATTCTGTTGCGGCTGGAATGCAGGGTGGACCCAAAATGCAGAGATATCAGTTGGCAAGGTTTAACAAGTGTTTATATTCCAGTTCTTCAACACAAGGCAAAAAACTACAAACTCAAAATAGTCGCTCAAAGTAACAAAGCAAGGCAGGCGGCGACCGGAGGCTAGCAGACATCAGGGAACTGAAGCAGTAGAGAATGGAATCATCCGACAGTGGCGTCGAGGGTGAACTGGCTTTTATGGGGTGGTGATTGTGAGATGGAACTCAGGTGAGCTCTGCAGATCCTAAGGAGAAAGTGGGTCAGCCACGCCTCCGAGCCACCACCTGCACTGCTGGAGAAAAAGTAAAGGGAAAAACTGAAGAACACAAGACAAAAAACCTCAAACCATAACAGATAAAGTCACAGAAAGAAGCTAAGTATGAAGCTAAAGTAACAGAAAGAGGCTAACTGTAAAGCTAAAGTCACAGAAAGAAGCTAAGTATGAAACTAATTTCATAGAAAGAAGCTAACTAGAATAGAATAGAATAGAATAGAATAGAATAGAAAGCCTTTATTGTCATTATACACAGTACAATGAGATTTAAAGCAGCTCCTTAAAAGTGCACACAGTGCAATGTATAAATAATGTACTATAAAATAAAAACTATAGCTATAAAACACCTATGCGAAACCCACTCCAGTACAGACAGACAAATAAAAACAGATAACAACATACTTGATTCCAAAGTGGTGAGCAGCATGCAGTGTGGTAGAGGTAGTATAGAGGCGATATCAGTGCAAATATAGATGCAATTATGTCAGTTTGTTCAGTGCAAGTTTGAGTTCAGTATGGTGACAGCTTTGGGAAAGAAACTGTCCCTGAGTCTATTTGTTCTGGCAGATATGGACCTGTAACGCCTGCCAGAAGGCAACAGGTTGAAGAGATGGAAACCGGGGTGAGAATTGTCCTTTAGAATGTTCCTGGCCCTGCTGAGACAGCGGGAGTTGTAGATGGAGGTTATGGAAGGCAAAGGGCAGCCGATGATTTTTTGTGCGGTGTTGGTCACCCTCTGCAGTCTCTTCCTGTCAGCCTCTGTGCAGCTGGAGTGCCACACTGACACAGCGTAGGTCAGCAGGCTCTCGATGGTGGCACGATAGAAGGTCACAAGCAGGCTTGTGTGTAGTTGCTGCTTCCCGAGCACCCTCAGGAAGTGTAGTCGCTGCTGGGCCTTTTTAACCAGAGCTGAGGTGTTGACTGACCAGGAGAGGTCTGCAGAGATGTGGACCCCGAGGAATTTGAAGGACTCCACTCGCTCCACACGTTCGCCGTTGATGTACAGGGGGGCAGGGGCGGCTCTGTTCAGCCGGAAGTCCAGGATGAGTTCCTTAGTCTTGGTGATATTCAGTGCCAGGTTGTTAGATGCACACCACTCACTAAGTTTCAGGACCTCATCTCTGTAGGCCGCCTCGTTCCCCCCTGTTATCAGCCCCACCACCATTGCGTCATCAGCGAATTTGACAATGATGTTCTCTGGGTGGGCAGGACTGCAGTCAGATGTGTAGAGCGAGTAGAGAAGTGGGCTTAGCACACAGCCCTGGGGGGAGCCGGTGCTGAGAGTGCGGGCGGATGAGAGGTGGTGACCCAGTTTCACCTGCTGTGGTCGGTTGACTAGAAAGTCCTTAATCCATGAGCAGGTGGATGGTGGGAGCCCCAGGTTGGTAACTTGGGGATCAGAATGTCCGGTATTATTGTGTTGAAGGCTGAGCTGTAGTCGATGAAGAGCATCCTGACGTAGCTCCCCTGTTTCTCCTGATGGCTCAGCGCAGAGTGGAGGGTGATGGCTATTAAACTACTATTAAACCTGGTTCTGGTCCTTCATCCACTGAAGTCGTCTGGTAAAGGTGAGCAGGTTTACAGAGCAGTGCGATCCATCATAGTGATGATCTGAAGGAGAGACCTCTCTGTGTTTCCGTGGTAACTGTCAGAAAGGACTGATGAAAAGTTATAGTTTCACACCAAGGTTCAGTTTTCACTTGTTGATTTCTTTGGTTTCAGTAGGAGGAGGACGGACAGTGTGAATCCAGCTCTCTGCTCCATGTCCAAGTTTTCCAACATTGATGCTGCAGTTCTCAGATCATCCACAGGAGAGCAGGATGAGTCCAGTTCTGAACATGAGGGATTCATCATGTGACAGATGTTTAACTTCACGATAAAACACAGTGAATATATTTATGAAACCGAAGGAAGTTTATATAATTACAAAATACTGAGATCAACTTTCAGCATCAGCTGGACGGAGAACGGCAGCAGGAAGACAAGATGTAGAGGGAACATACAGTAGAAGCAGTTTGATGGATATGAATCTGTCTGGTGATACGGAAACCCGTCTTCTCTGAGACCTGGCTCACTCAGATCCTGAGCTCCAATCCTCTGTTTCGCTGACGCTGTACTTAACCTCGTTAGCAGCTAATCCTCATCAGGGCCACATTAACAGCTTTAGCATGCATCCGTCCCAGTGTACTGCAACCAAGAGGAACAGACAAACAAACAGAACCAGAACCAGGTTTAAACAAAGCCAGGTTTTAACTGAACCAGAACCAGAACCAAGTTTAAACTGAACCAAAGCCAGGTTTAAACAGAGCAAGGTTTAAACTGAACCAGACACAAGAATTATTTATTTATTATTATTATTCCAGTAAGAAGATATTCAGAGAGACAGGATCAAGTTAAAAACATTTCAAATAAATGCAGGGATGCTCTGTGCATGATGGGACGTCCCCCAGTAACCTAGACCTACTGCATGATGGGATGTCCCCCAGTAACCTAGACCTACTGATGATCAGAGAGTTTAGAGATAAGGACTTCTGTTTGAGCCTGGAAGGAGACAGTTACAGGTCGTCCTTTATGTCTTTAAGGAGTTTAACCAGCTGATAGATAAATAAAGCTGGGTGTCATCTGCACAGAGACGGAGGTTGATGTTTCCTGATAATATTTCATAGGGGAATCGTGTATAATCGTGTATAATACCTGGTCATCTATGTCACACATCTGTCTCTCAAACCCAAACAGCTGCTGGTCCGCCTGCAAAGGAGCTAATTCAGCTGGATGATCATAAAGTGGATTGAATTAAACACTAAAGTTCCTGTTATTTAGCCTAGCCCACTGACTACTATGTCAAAATATTAGGCACACTTGGTAGTTCAATAGTTCTACACAATGAAAACACAGTTATTAGAAACTAATGCTGAACACCAGAAGCAGAGCAGGACTGTTAGATTACAATCAAAATTAATCGTTTGACACAAATTATTTTTTAATACCACTGATTTTTAATTGATCTACACATGTTCTGTTATTATGACCTCGGTCTGACTGTCATTTGATAAACCAGGAAGTGATTAAAGCAGCAGGAACACTGTGGAAAGAAAGAAGAATCTAAAGTGTGGTCCCTATAGAGGGCTGTAATATGTAGGGTATAAACTGATCAAAAATCACAGAAGAAGAAGAAAGAAACGTAACGAGTAAAGGACATTCTTGATCTTCTTCTTGATCTTCTTCAGAGTCCTGTAAGTTCTCAACTAGAACTCAGTCATATTTACTGTGGATTTAAACTGAGTTACTAAACAGCTGATAAATGAACACGGAGATGCCTGGACAACACTATTCTGGACAGTATCTGTCACTGTTTTTGGTTCTCACAATAATACAAGGATCTTCCTCACTCCTATGTAGATGAGAGTAATGAAAAAAAAAAACCTTTAAGGTACATTTTGTGTTTTTAAAAGGACAATTAACTTAATATGTACCCCCGCCTCTCGCCCGATGACAGCTGGGATAGGCTCCAGCAGACCCCTGCGACCCTTAACAGGACTAAGCGGGTATAGAAGATGAATGAATGAATGAATTAACTTAATATGTTAACTTAGGAAATAATGCAATTAATCACATATATATTACTCATTCAATTACTAAAACTAAACTTTGGTATTAAAATAGAAACATCCTTAAATTCAGTTCACCACAACAAACCTCCAATGGATCCGAGAATTTTCAATACATAAAGTTGTAAGAGGTGAATTTATATACAAATATAACCTTATTAATTAATCTAACTGTTTGGGCCATAACATCATCTGCATAGAAACAGGCCCTAACACTGTGAACTCATGTTCGTCTGACCCCTCTGATTCTGGGAAGAAGAGGATTACTATAATCAGTCTTTCTGTCTTTTCTGACCATCGGCGGTTGCTGTGTAGAGGTTTCCCTTACGTCCATATTCTGAAATAATCTGAGTCTTGTCCCACTCTGTCCTGCTCTGCCCTTCAGTTCCTCAGTAATCCTGTTAGCAGAGTTCCTCTGTAATCCCAGCACAACATTCACATCCTCCAGGTCTTCACGGCGTCTTGACTGCAGCTTTGTGGGATGCTGCTGGATCCCGACTAAACAACTCAGGTAGGACAGAACACAGACGACACTTACACCGACTACACCGCCTACACCACCTAGACCACCTTCACCACCTACACCAACTACCCCCACAAACACAGCTTGACCCTGTATTCAGCTTTGGTAGACGGAGGCAGTTCCTGGCTTTGGTTTTGTTTGATCTAACCAACATGTGCAGAGGTTTGGTGTTTGGATGAAAGCATGAATTTATGATGTTTTTGAGGTCATAACATGTTTGTCCCACTTACAATCCTGGGGTGTAGCTGCTTTATGGACCCGTCCCATCTTGTTATAAACTTATTGCTCTGACTGTTGTCAGTGCCTTTACGACCTGTGAACTGCTCAGAGGTTGATATATCAGGTATCAGGGGGAGTTTGGGGTCTCGTGATTGTTTAACTGAGGCAGAGATAAAATACTGAATGTGTAGATTATTTAAAAATTGGAGCATTAGCATTCTAACCTAGCCCTAACCCTCTGTTTGCTGTGAAGGCAGTTAAACTGTTGACTGTAAAACCCACTGAAGGGAATTTGAATGTTTGGACACAGGATGAATCATTATCTGCAAACCACAACCTAAATCCATTTAGAGACTCTAGTGGTTTCACTAAAAGTCCTAACAAGGCAAACCAGGTGTGGCAGCTACAAGTACATCAGGCCGGTCCTCAGCTTCCATTGGGTTGTTTAGTACTGGAACCAGGCCAAGGCTACTCAGCCGAGACGAACATCTTAATCTACAGTTAATGGACTGAAAGTCTGAAAGGCTCTACACAATAACAGCTGATTTACCAGCTGGTTATCTGCAGCCCAGCTGATTGACTAAATGAGTGAAGGATTGGCTAGTTCGCTAACATGCTAGCTGACCAAAGAGCTGACTACATGTTTGAATCACCCCCCAGCTTGTTATCTGGTTTCCCGACCAATCTGTCAGGTTCCTAACCTCCTCACCTGGAGACTATGAACCAGCAGCAGATCTTCAGAGGGCAGTTTTAAATAATAACTGTCCAACTTGTTAACTGATTAATTTTCTATTACACTAGCTGGAAGCTTGTTAACCACTGACCCAGTTAGCTGTAACACCCGACTAACAGTCTGGTCACCCAGCTGACTGGTTGAACCACCAAACACTAAATGACTAAGCTGGCCGGCTCTACAGTGACTGGCTAAATGGCTAATTACCTAAGAAGACAGTGAAAGTGACAAACTGGACACCAGTTGAGATGGGTGGATGTCCAGTGACACAGCATCCTCTGAATCTGCCAGACCTCCTGCTGGGGGATTAGGGTCATGAGCAGTCAGCTCTAATTGAGACTGACACTGAGCCAGACTTGATCTAAACTCCATTAAGCAGAGCACAGTGAGAAGAGGGTCAGTTGTAAACTCAGCACAGATAATAGCTCAGTATTACCAGCCACCCTTATAAGTGTATGTATGTGTCTGTCACACTACAGGTGTAAATAATAAAACAGTATTTAGTTAAAAAATCAGAACCCTGTAAATACGAGGGACAGTCAAAATGGAACATATCATTACCCACAATCCTCTCTGCTCCACTCTGCCATGCTGGGTGTCATCAGAAACTAGAGAAGCTGCTCTATCCACTGATACCAAGCATCAGATAGCTGGAGCTAACCAGCTAGCCTCGGCATGGTCCTTTTAAGTCTACATCAACTACATGGTGACTTGCCTGACAGAATCTGGTGGATAAAAAAGGTGTATTACTAATTAATCAGACATAGTAACAGCCACAATGTTCCTGACACTGGGGATCCATGTCTGACCTATCCATAGAGACTAGGGTGGTGAACATGGACCTGATGGTTCTGGTTTCCTGATATTTTATTATTATCTGACAGAATAATGTTTCCAGATCAGTCACAGTGTCTCCTTGTGTGTTTCTTCATCGAGGATGTTGATGAGTTGGGTAGCGAAAGTTGTTCCTCAGCCACCTGAACCTCCACCCAAAAAAGCTGAAGAGAATGATGGGAAACCTGCTGCTGCTCCGCCCCCAGCAGTTGCTCCGCCTCCTGTTCCTGCCCCGCTCCCTGAAGTGGCCCCACCCCCTGTTCTTGTAAGCCACACCTTTTTTTTTGTTGAAATGTTTCCTTTGAAAGTCACTGTTGTATTTCTTTAGTATCAGTCAGTGGAGTGTAATCATTTTTATAAACTATGGCTTTAAATGTAGATAGATAGATAGACAGACAGACAGACAGACAGACAGACAGATAGATAGATAGATAGATAGATAGATAGATAGATAGACAGACAGATAGATAGATAGATAGATAGATAGATAGATAGATAGATAGACAGACAGACAGATAGATAGATAGATAGATAGATAGATAGATGGATAGATAGATAGATAGATAGATAGATAGATAGATAGACAGACAGACAGACAGACAGACAGACAGAGAGATGGATGGACGGACGGACGGACGGACGGACGGACGGACGGACGGACGGACGGACGGACGGACAGACAGACAGACAGACAGACAGACAGACAGACAGACAGACAGATAGATAGATAGATAGATAGATAGATAGATAGATAGACAGACAGACAGACAGACAGACAGACAGATAGACAGATAGATAGATAGATAGATAGATGGATAGATGGATAGATAGATAGATAGATAGATAGATAGATGGATAGATAGATAGATAGATAGATAGATAGATAGATGGATAGATGGATAGATAGATAGATAGATAGATAGATAGATAGATAGATAGATAGATAGATAGATGGATAGATGGATAGATAGATAGATAGATAGATAGATAGATGGATAGATAGAGTGCTGTTATTATTGTTGTTTGCATTAATTACCTGTAAATGATGAAGGTTTATGTTTCAAACAGGAAAAGAAAGTGACATTTCAAGAGGAGTGTAAAAATGAAGGTAAACTCTTTCACACAGTGGACACTATGAGCTCAGGTCTGATCTTTACTCTAAATGTTTCTCTAAATCTATCTATCTATCTATCTATCTATCTATCTATCTATCTATCTATCTGACAGCTCCAAACGTTGACAAACCCAAACAGGAAGTCCATGCAGCAGCAGGGAACGGGTGAGTTCTACTGATATACTCTGGTGTTTAACAGCATCAGCCACTATGTTAGCCTAAAGATTGTTAGCCGCTACATTAGCCTAAACCTAAAGTCAATACAAGTAGGGCTGCCTTTAAAGGAGGTCATGATTCTGGATTAAGACGACAGGCAACCTCTGAGGTTATTACAGATTATTATAGTTCCACGGAAACATAGATTTAATTAAGTTTGTGTAAACTTTTCATTTTATTATATGTCTGAGGAAAATGTTGATAGTGCCCTCATCCTCTCAGTATGTCTTTTGTTAGCTTGCTAACCATTAGCAACTGTGAACTGAATTATGACTTTCTCATCAGCCCGGCTCCCTGCTCTCAGTCCGGCGTTCTCACGTGGATCACTGGCGCCCTCCCTCAGCCAGCCACCTCACCCAAACTGAGCCGAGCCAACTCCACCACAAAGGTACTGAGACCAGCTACTGAGATATTGAGACCAGGTACTGAGACCAGATACTGAGATACTGAGACCAGCTACTGAGATACTGAGACCAGATACTGAGATACTGAGACCAGGTACTGAGACCAGGTACTGAGATACTGAGACCAGATACTGAGACCAGCTACTGAGACCAGATACTGAGATACTGAGACAGTATCTGAGACCAGATACTGAGACCAGGTACTGAGACCAGGTACTGAGACCAGGTACTGAGATACTGAGACCAGGTACTGAGACCAGGTGCTGAGACCAGCTACTGAGATACTGAGACCAGGTGCTGAGACCAGATACTGAGATAATGAGACAGTATCTGGTACTGAGACCAGATACTGAGATACTGAGACCAGGTACTGAGACCAGATACTGAGATACTGAGACCAGGTACTGAGACCAGCTACTGAGATACTGAGACCAGATACTGAGACCAGATACTGAGATACTGAGACCAGGTACTGAGACCAGGTACTGAGATACTGAGACCAGATACTGAGACCAGCTACTGAGACCAGATACTGAGATACTGAGACAGTATCTGAGACCAGATACTGAGACCAGGTACTGAGATACTGAGACCAGGTACTGAGACCAGGTTCTGAGACCAGCTACTGAGATACTGAGACCAGGTGCTGAGACCAGATACTGAGATAATGAGACAGTATCTGGTACTGAGACCAGGTACTGAGATACTGAGACCAGATACTGAGACCAGCTACTGAGATACTGAGACCAGGTACTGAGACCAGGTACTGAGATACTGAGACCAGGTACTGAGACCAGATACTGAGATACTGAGACCAGGTACTGAGACCAGCTACTGAGATACTGAGACCAGGTACTGAGACCAGATACTGATATACTGAGACCAGCTACTGAGACCAGGTGCTGAGACCAGATACTGAGGCCAGATACTGAGATACTGAGACCAGATACTGAGACCAGGTACTGAGGCCAGATACTGAGATACTGAGACCAGGTGCTGAGACCAGATACTGAGATACTGAGACCAGGTACTGAGGCCAGATACTGAGATACTGAGACCAGGTGCTGAGACCAGATACTGAGATACTGAGACAGTATCTGGTACTGAGATACTGAGACCAGATACTGAGACCAGATACTGAGACCAGGTACTGAGATACTGAGACCAGATACTGAGACCAGGTACTGAGACCAGATACTGACCAGATGTTTACTTGTCTTTCCTTCATCACATTGTCATCGTCTGCTTCCAGGAGGAACCTCCAGCAGTCAGGTAAATATCTGAATCTGTTCACCCAGGATTAATGTCTTATTGATTGATGATGTCTGATCCTGATCAGAACCGGATGGATAATTTATTGAGGTGTGTTCTCTACGACAGTAAACCTGAAGATGAGTGAGTAACAAACAGTCAAATAGTGAGCTGCTTCTTTAACCAGTCTACAGGCAGGGTGCCAAATAGTGAGCTGCTTCTTTAACCAGTCTACAGGCAGGGTGCCAAATAGTGAGCTGCTTCTTTAGCCAATCTACAGGCAGGGTGCCAAATAGTGAGCTGCTTCTTTAACCAGTCTACAGACAGGGTGCCAAATAGTGAGCTGCTTCTTTAACCAATCTGTAGGGAGGGTGCCTGCTTTATAATGCCACCACTAATGAGCTTGCCAAATACTGAGCTGCTTTGTTAACACATTACCACTGAGCTCTGTGGATCTTCAGCACCCTCTAGTGACAGCATCCTGACCTGACTGTGTCTTGGGATTGTTCCACAGGAAAGGGATGATAGCTTGGATCTCTCAGGGTTTAGAGAAAGTCGTTCCTCTTCCGGATCTGAAGAACAAAGAGTCTGAAGCTGAGCCGACAATGCAGGTACGGGGAAGGGTTCAGGTGGAGAAGGGTTAAGGTGGAGAAGGGTTCGGGTGGAGAAAGGTTCAGGTAGTGAAAGGCTCAGGTAGAGAAGGGTTAAGGTGGAGATGGGTTCAGGTAGAGAAGGGTTAAGGTGGAGAAGGGTTCAGGTGGAGAAGGGTTCGGGTGGAGAAGGGTTCGGCAGGGCGTCCCTTCATAAACTCTGAGTTGAGTCAAAGGGACAAACTCCTGTAACATTTCAAACACTCACTGTTAAACATCATTAATTTACTTTAAATCAAGTTTAACTGATTTAAAGTCTGTCCTAACATATTTATATTCTAATCTCTTATTCCCTTAAAGACAACCAAATCTAGAATCTTGTTTCCTTCATTTCCCATGATGCAATGCACCTGCTGAAAAGGTTGCAGCCCCCTGAATTCCCTGCTGGTCATGTGACCTGGTCTCTCTCTAACCAGTCTGTGTTTGTCCTCAGGTGTGTCAGAACACTGCTGCTCCAGGTGAGAACACATTTCTGAAGCACATTTAAAAACAACAAATGTTGGCCAAAGTGCTGAACAGAGTACTGTGGTCATTTAATCTTTCAGCTGATGCTCAGGTCAAGGTGAAAACAGAGTCAGACCAAGAGGACAACCCCTCTTTGCCCCCCAGGTGAGTGTAAACCGTATTTTCAACTAAAATCATCACCTACCGTCACAATATAATTTAATTAAACAGTCAGTTGGTTTTTTTTGTTGCTTTATATACACTACCAAAAAAAGGCTCCACCTGGATTTAACTAATCAACAGGTATTCACCTCCTATTGGATAATTACTGCATGGGTGATTATCTTTCAGCTGACAACAAGTTATTTAAGCCCAACTGATGCAATGAGTAGCTTCTCATTTCTTCAACAACCATGTCTAAAGACACATCCTGTGGTCGTCTGTTTGAGAAGGGTCAAATCATTGGCATGCATCAAGCAGAGAAAACATCTAAGGAGATTGTAGAAACTACTAAAACTGGGTTAAGAACTGTCCAAGGCATTATTAAAAACTGGAAGGATAGTGGAGAAGCATCAGGGTAAGAAGAGAGGCAGATGAAGTGATGCACCCATCATGCCTAGTGTCTACTGTACAAGCCTGTGCTATGGGGCAGTGCTATGATCTGGGGTTGCTGCAGTTGCTCAGGTCTAGGTTCAGCAACATTATGAGGTCAGCTGACTACCTGAATATACTGAATGACCAGGTTATTCCATCAATGGATCATATTCCAAGATGACAATGCCAGGATTCATGGGGCTCAGATTGTGAAAGAGTGGTTCAGGGAGCATGAGACATCATGTCCACACATGGATTGGCCACCACAGAGTCCAGACCTGAACCCCATTGAGAATCTTTGGGATGTGCTGGAGAAGGCTTTGTGCAGTGGTCAGACTCTCCATCATCAATACAAGATCTTGGTGAAAAATGAATGAAACACTGGATGGAGATAAATCTGGAGACATTGGAGAAGATTATAGAAACAATGAGACAGAGAATGAGCTGGAATCAGAGATAAAGGAGGATATTTGCTGGAGCACAGAACAGAGAGACTTAACTTTTCTATACTACATATCATTGGTCTGACATCTCCAATCAATGAAAATTATCAAACATGTTCAACCTTTTATTTCTTTTATTCGGTGACTCCTCTTTACGCCTAAGCATGAGAAAATCACTCCTGAACTACTAGGTGTTTGTCTACCGGACGTCCAGATGAGGATGAGAATAAACTGGAGTTACATGTGTTTGTTTCTCAGTATGATCGGTTGGATCAAACAGGGAATAGAGAAGGTGGTTCCTCAGCCAGAGATTCATGTTCGCTCAAAGACGGATGGAAATGAGAAGAGTGACGCTTCTACTAAAGGTCTTTAAACAAGAACACATATTTGTTTCTAAAGAACTAGAATAGTTTCCACTGATCTGATTGTTTTATGTTCTTCTAAATAGCTGAAGCTCCTCCAGCAGCTTCTAAACCAGCTCCAGACACTGAGAAGTAAGTGAATGAACACACTTCTCTAGAATACAGCCTCTGTACCTCAGGTTGGATTAAAACTGTAATAAATAATATTTAATAAATATCACCAACCAAACCACCAGAGACAACTAGCGAACTACCATCACACACTCTCCTCCTCTTAAATAAATTGGACTTGGTGTTTTGTCCTCTCAGGTCCAACAACAAGGAAGCAGAGCAGCAGCCCAAGTAAGAACAAACTTCAGCTTCAGCTGTTCATCATCTAACTCCAGATGATTCACCACAGTTCAGTGTTCTTCTGTTATAAACATGTGTTAGTAGCCACAGGCCCAGTGTCATGTTAGCTATTATATATACTGACACTACCAGTCAAAAGTTTGGACACACCCTCTCATTTAAGGTTTTTTCTGTATTTTCATGATTATTTGCATTGTAGATTCTCACTGTAGACATCAAAACTACTAATGAACACATATGGAATTATGTAGTAAACAAAAAAGTGTGAAATAACTCTAAATGTGATTCATATTTATAGTCCTCAAAGTAGCCACCCTTTGCTTTGTTGACAGCGCTGCAAAACCTTGGACTTCTCTCAATGAGCTTCATGAGCTTGTTTGGGCTAAGAAACACAAGGAATGGACATTAGACCAGTGGTAATCTGTGCTTTGGTCGGATGAGTCCAAATTTGAGATCTTTGGTTCAAACCGCCATGTCTTTGTGCGATGCAGAAAAGGTGAACGGATGGTCTCTACATACATGGTTCCAACCGTGAAGCATGCAAACACACTTCCAGGCTGTGTAAGGGCTATTTGACCAAGAAGGAGAGTGATGGAGTGCTGCACCAGATGACCTGGCCTCCACAGTCACCTGACCTAAACCCAATGGAAATGGTTTGGGATGAGATGGACCACAGAGTGAAGGCAAAAGGGCCGACAAGTGCTCACCATCTCTGGAAACTCCTTCAAGACTGTTGCAACCTCATGAAGCTCATCCAGAGAATGTCAAGAGTGTACAAAGCAGTAATCAAAGCAAAGGGTGGCTACTTTGAGGACTCTAATATATGAATCATATTTAGAGTTATTTCACACTTTTTTGTTTACTACATAATTCCATATATGTTTATTCATAGTGCTGATGCCTTCAGTGAGAATCTACAACGTAAATAATCATGAAAATAAAGAAAAACCATTAAATGAGAGGGTGTGTCCAAACGTTTGACTGGTAGTGTCTATATAAACTCCATCAAATATCTCATTTAAGATCATGTTATCTACAAGCAGCTGGAATCAATTAGATAATTAGATCATTGCGTATTAGTGACGACCTGAGACCCAGAGGAAATGATCCAGTAATGTGTAAATGAACTGATTATAAATGAGATGATGTCAGAACACACTGTTCTTACAATACAACACTAAAATGGTGGACAACAGCAGCGCTGGACCACACAGCTATCATATCATAATATCATAATCAAAGTTTATCATTTCCTACCACTGGGGCACTGTCCTGAATCTGACACACAGATTAAAATCAAAGAGGTTGTTAATGGTTTGAAGAGTCTCTTATCCTGGAAAAAGGGTCATAGTTAAGTGTTTGGTCTGAAAGGTCGCCTCGTGTTTTAATATCTTCTGCTAAACTCAAACATACTGCATGTAAAGATTTTAAACTGATGGTTGTTGTGTTTAGTATGATGGGCTGGATCGTCAACGGGCTCGGTCGCATGTTGCCTCAGCCGATACCGAAGCAGGTGAGTTTCTGATCTAAACAAACATCAGCGAAACATGTCCAGTCCTTGTCTCACCTTCGTTCGTTCATGAACATGCTGTAGATATGTTGGGTCACTTGATCATCACTGAATGTCTCCTCTGTTTCCTTCATGCAGGAAACAGGAAGTGACGACGTGCAGACCCGTAAGTTCAACCTTTACTCCACTAAGTATAACAATCCAACTGGAGTCACCTGGTTTATTAAGAATAGGAAGGAGTTTAACTACGTCTGAGTTTAACTACGTCTGAGTTTAACTACGTCTGAGTCTGAGTTTAACTACGTCTGAGTTTAACTACGTCTGAGTTCAACTACGTCTGAGTTCAACTACGTCTGAGTTCAACTACGTCTGAGTTTAACTACGTCTGAGTTTAACTATGTCTGAGTTTAACTACGTCTGAGTTCAACTACGTCTGAGTTTAACTATGTCTGAGTTTAACTACGTCTAAGTTCAGGTCACTGTGGAGTTTACAGTATTCCCTCGTCTATCGCGGGGGTTACGTTCCAGACTCCCCCCGCGAAAAGAGAATCCGCGAAGTAGCGACCACATATTTATTTTATTAATTATACTGTTCTATATGTATTTTAAAGCTTTATGAACCCTTCCCACACTCTTATTAACCTTTTCCATACTCTTATAAACACTTTCTACACTCTTAAACATACTGTGGCGTCGCAAACCTTTCTTTTATTACATGAACCGTAATAGTTACTGTCGGCCATAACTTCGCCAAAACAACAACAATGACAGTTAACTTGTCTGACAGTTCTTCCTCTGCTCCTCACTCATACCCTCTAAACACACAGGACTCTCTCTTCCTCACCTCACCCCGCCCCCTCGCTTTCTCATCCAACCACATACCTGCCCGATACACATTCACAAACATTATAACAAGAACATTACTGCAGGGTCGCCACACTACGAACATAATAATTCTAACAACAAAAAAATATATATATGTAATAATTTTAACAACAAGGGAGGCGTCGTAGGGCTTTAAATTAATTAATTAACTACAACACTGTTACCAAAAGTTCACACAACACACAGAAACACTACGCGCAGCATGATCACAAGGTGAAATGGACATGGCCAGATGCTGAACGCTTGGTGTATGCGCAGGATGATGCAGTTTTATTGCCTGTATTTTCCCGTGATATAGCGAAATTTCCACGATATAAAATTATATATGTATGAATTAAAAACCTGCGAAGTAGCTAGTTCGCGAAAACTGAACCGCGAAGTGGCGAGGGAACACTGTAAACCAAAAACCTTTGAGGTTGGAGGTTGGACAGGTGGTGACTGTTGACATGAGAAGAACTGGTGGTTGTAGGTTTAATATTTAGCATCAGGGTACCTCGGTGTGAGAACACATAGTCTGAACAGATTCACATTTACCAAAACCAACTAGTTAGTTCTCATCTTCCAGCCTTTGATAAAACAAAACTCTTCTTTTTGCAGTTTCTTTAAGAAAACTTCTTATTTATCATTTACCACCATGTGATGTGTCCATCATCTACACTGTGTTCTGTTAATAATCCCAAAGGGAACATTTATACAGAGCTGCTGAAAAGTTAATGATCTAATCATTTTCTACATTTCAAGTCCTGAAAGTAGACAAAGAGAACCCAGTCAAACACACGGAACAGAAATATTAGACTAGTGTGTATTATTCAGTAAAGTGAGCCAATATTACATATCAGAGAGGTGCTCCTCTTGGATCCAATCAGAGTCCATGTGTTCAGAAGTGTTTCCATCAATGTAATGAGACTCAGGTGTGGTTCAGTTCCTGGTTTAGTTTGAATCCACTGAACAACCATGGTGTGATGGACAAAGACACTGCTCTCCAAAAAGAACATTTCTAAACATCATGTGGACAAGACAGAAGACTATTGGGACAATGTTTAGTGGACAGATGAGACCAAAGTAGAATAGTTTGGTTTAAATGAGATGAAACAACACTGCATCATTCCAGCATCAGAACCTCATCCCTCCATCAAACATGGGGGTGCTAATGTCCTGGTTTGGGCCTGTTCTGCTGCATCTGGACCAGGACGGCTTGTCCTCATTGATGGACCAATGAATTCTGAATTCTACCAGTGAACTCTAAAAGAAAATGTCAGGACATCTGTCCATGAGCTGAATGTGAAGAGAAACTGGGTCATGCAGCAAGACAACGAGAACCAAGAACACAAGTGGTTCTACAAAAGGAGGTCACAACAGATACTGGAAACAAGGAGACGCTGATATGTAATATTGGCTCATTTTACTAAACAATTAAACACTCTAGTACACTCCTGATCAAAATTTTAAGACCAGTTGAAAAATTGCAAGAATTTACATTTTGCACTGTTGGATCTTAAGAAGGTTCTAAGTAGTGATTCAAAATGCAAAAAGAAGAAATGGGAGTGAGACAAGAAAAAACTTTGAGTAAGCAATTTATTGCAAACAACCATTAAACTGAAATAGGCTGTTCCATCAGCTGATCAAAAGTTTAAGACCACATCTAAAAAAAAAACTAAAAAAACCCTAAAACAGAAATAAAAATTTCAAAAAAGGACTCAGTAATAATGAGTAGCTGCGCCATTCGTGTTAATCACCTCAAAAATTCGTTTCGGCATCATGCTTGATGCTAGTGTTTCCGGGAGGCTAGTGGGAATGTTGCTCCAGGTGATGAAGATGGCTTCAGGGGATCCACTGTCTGGAATTGGTGTCCATTTTTGTAAACTTCCCTTGCCATCCAACCCCAAATGTTCTCAATTGGTTTAGATCAGGGGAACACACAGGATGGTTCAAAAGAGTGATGTTATTTCTCTGGAAGAAGTCCTTTGTCAGGCGGGCATTGTGACCTGCAGCGTTGTCCTGTTGAAAAACCCAGTCATTACCACACAGACGATGGCCTTCAGTCATGAGGGATGCCCCCTGCAACATCTCCACATAGCCAGCTGCCATTTGACGCCTCTGCACAACCTGAAGCTCCATTGTTCCATTGAAGGAAAAAGAGCCCAGATCATGATGGCGCCCCCTCCACTGTGCCGTGTAGAAATCATCTCAGGTGGCATCTCCTTGTCATGCCAGTAATCAGGACCGTCAAGGTTAATTTTTTTCTCATCAGAGAATAAAACTTTCTTCCACCTTTCAATGTCCCATGTTTGGTGCTCTCGTGCAAACTACAAACGGGCAGTTTCGTGCCGTTGAAGGAGACGAGGTCTTTGAAGAAGTTTTTTGTTCTTAAAACTCTTCTCTCGCAGATGGCATCTAATGCTTATGGGACTGCAGTTGGCACCAGTGACAAGCTTAATTTGGGCAGAGGATCGTCCCGTGTCTTGACGGACAGCCAATTGGATCCTCCGGCTCAGGGCCAGTGAAATCTTTTTGGGTCTACCACTTGACTTTTTTTCCCCATAACCCTCAGGATCTTTTAAGAAGTTTAAAATGACTGTCTTACTGCGTCCAACCTCAGCAGCAATGGCACGCTGCGAGAGGCCTTGCTGATGCAGCTCAACAATCCGACCGCGTTCAAAGAGAGAAAGCTTTTTTGCCTTTGCCATCAGGAGGTCATGACAGTGTGGGTACCTGACAGAAAATGACACTGAATCCACATTTTTGCGAAGATTTGGGCTTTTAAAGGCTGTGGTCTTAAACTTTTGATCAGCTGATGGAACAGCCTATTTCAGTTTAATGGTTGTTTGCAATAAATTGCTTACTCAAATTTTTTTCTTGTCTCACTCCCATTTCTTCTTTTTGCATTTTGAAGCACTACTTAGAACCTTCTTAAGATCCAACAGTGCAAAATGTAAATTCTTGCAATTTTTCAGATCAGCCTCAGAATTGATCAGGAGTGTATTTCTATTTAATGTGTTTGATTGGTTTCTCTTTGTCTAATTTCAGGACTTGTTTGAATAGGTTTTAGAAATGTTGAACATTCTGAGCAACTCTGTTGATGCAAAAATGATGATTTAAGTCTAAACAAACTACTGAGTGAACATGTTAGTGTTATAGAGGAAGTAGTGGTGAGTCTTAAACTAGAGTCAGAGAGACCTGCAGTAGAAATTTACTTTCAAACCTGAGAACAAACTTTGAGAGTTAAACAGATTTCGAAAGGGTTAGGGTTAGTGTAATTGAACAATTATTATTATTTATATTATTTAGAAATTTATCCCGAGTTGATGATTGACACACAACAGTAGAAACTGCACTAATCAACCATGGAGACTGAACTGAGTTCTGCTGTGCTGAAAGGTTACAGGGCCAAATAAAAATGTAGATAAAACTGTACCTGATGGCTCATGGTCTAACATCAGCGTCCTTCTGAACTTATCAGAACATTCTTTAACTTCTTTTGTTGGATGCACATTTTGATTGATGTAGAAGCCATGATTGTCGACAACAGCATCCAAGAGAAACATTTAAGAGTCTAACTACAGACAACAAGATGGTTTGAAAGTGGATTAATTGAACTAAGAGTATTTTACACATTATTAGTATATTTATATATAAATTCATGTTTTATTTCATCTATCGCTGACTGCAGCTCAGTTAGTTTTCGTTCCAGCAGTAACTTTACAGCCCCCAGAACTGATGATGGGCTGATGGGTTGACTAGTTGACTGGTTGACTGGTTGGAGAGTTGATAAGTTGATGGGTTGACAGGTTGACTGGTTGTTGGGTTGAAGGTTGGACAGGTTGATGGGTTGACGGGTTGACTGGTTGATGGGTTGATGGGTTTACGGGTGGTTCTGGCTCGGTGCTGATTGGCAGGTGTTGGTGTCGGTGGTGAGGCGGACTCTAACCGGGCTGCTCTTCTCCTTCTGTTTCAGAAAAGGCGGCCAGAGCCCCTTAAAATAAAAGGAGAGGGGGGAGCGGGACAGAGTCGCTCACACTGACACTGACAGCAACTTTATCCGACCTCACATGATGCTCCACGCTGATGCTCTGCTTTCACTTTGATCCACAGCCATCATCGATAACGCTTTAGTTTACTGTCATCAGTAACATTAGTTCCCAAACTGATGATAATCATTAGCACACGTCTCAGAAGCTAATGGTAGCACACCTGTTCTCCACTACTAATACTGCTTCTTTATTTTTATTGCTTACATAAAGGCAGCAAACTCAGTGCACACATCTCTGAAAAGTTTGCAATTTGCAGAATATTTGTGAAAATAAAAACATTATTTGGGAACAAAATGGTTGTTCTGTTGAGTTTTTGTTGGAACAAATGTCAACCTGTCAGCCAACTAATCAATGAACTAATCAGTCAGTGAGTTCCTGTCTCTGTAGAAGACAATGTTTCTGTAATTGTCCACAAAATCAAACGTGTTTTTTGAGATCTAAAGTGTATTTACTCCAGATTCTGGACCAAAGAAAAAAAGTTCTCTTCTAACATCTTGGTGAATTTCCAGGTGTTTTATTTCATATTGATGATGTTTGTTGTAGCGTTAATGAGCTGAACATGGTCATCTGTTTGAAAGATTCTGATTAATGAGCTCCTCTACAGTTAAATCTCAGCTAACTTACTGAGCTAACTGTTTAACCACCACTCACTTGGGGGGAGGAGGACAAAAAAGAAAGGGACTGAATGACTTTTTTAACTAACCTGCAACAACATGACTGCAACAGTAAAGTGCAATAACAATATGCATCTGGTATTTTTCAATTTATGCAACAACCATGTATGTACAGTACAGTCACAATATTTATTATTACTATTATTCTTTTCTGGGTGTTTGGTATTTGGGTTTATAATTCGTGTACATGTATGTCTGACAGTGCTGTATGCGATGGAGATGTCAATTTCCCTGCAGGAACCTCCCAAAGGGATCAATAAAGTTGTCTATCTATCTATCTATCTATCTGAACCAAACTCAATGATATCCTGCTTTGTAGCCACAGAACACCTGTCTGCAGAGATAAACGGGCTTTATAAAAGCCTCAAATCTTCATCTACACTTGACACAAACACATAGATGCAGATAACTGTTAACCCTCCTCTTCCATTATGTGCTGTACAGTCAGCCTTGGACAAAAGATGGACCTGGTTCTGGAGGACATGGAACAGGTCAATGACAAGAACCAAGAGAATGAGGTGAGCCTCACTGGATCCTGATCATTACACAACAACAAACACAGCTTCATGGGAATGCTGCCAGCTGTGGCGATGTCCAACCTTTCATTCACAAACTCTTCAGTTAATATAGGAAATCTCCATCTTCTTCTGGATTGTATAATGTGCACAATGGTAGAATGTGATGATGTCCAGGCTAAATAAAATGTCCAAAGGTTGAATTGTGTGTACGTTGCCTCCTGTAGTGGAATCAGTAGGATTTTGTAGCCAGATTCCCTTTCAAGAGGTAAGAACCCAATGTGGAACACTTTGGGTTCTTTGGTTCTCCAAATATCCAAATGGAGAGTGGGCCTGGTTCTATTTTTACTAGAACCTTTCTAGAATATGTGTGCTTTGTGGAATTGGTTTCAAGGGGTTGCTTAATGGGTTCAGTGGTGAGTCCATGCTGTGCCTCAAATAACCAACCAGATCCTGTCGTTCACTGAAAAAAATAGATCACATTAAAGTTATCGGGAATGTCTGTTTGAACAGGGTCCATGGAGAAAGGACAGTAAATTCAGATTAACTTGAAAGCATCAGAACACTCGAGGAGAGGATTGGACTAGACATTGAGCCCTTATTTGTGCCTGGAACCAAGGCAACCACCATGACAGTTTAAAGGGAACCATGACAGAACCAGAGTCAGAACCAGAAGACATCAAAGGGTTGTGGCTTAGATTAAAACGATGTTCCTCTTTGTGTCTGGTTTCAGGTAGAAGGTGGACATGAACGGACACCACTGATGGACAGCATCCAGAAGGAGGCTGAAGACTCTGTCATAGCTCACATGAAGGAAAGGTTAGCAGCTAGCCTCCACAGTTTGTCACACAAGGATTTAAATTTAGTCTCAGGTGCAAATGAAGAAGAGAACTAAGAACTGACTGAATTTTTACAGTTTTAATTCAATTCAATTCAATTTTATTTATATAGCGTCAATAACAATACAAATCGTCTCGAGACGCTTTACAAAAACCCGGCCTGAAACCCCCAGAGCAGCCTGAAGGCAACGGTGGCAGGAAAAACTCCCTTTTAACAGGAAGAAACCTCGAGCAGAACCCAGCTCATATGGAGGAACCCATCTGCCTAAGGCCAGCCGGGTACAGACAGAAGAAAGAGAGAAGAGAACAGCAAGATAAACATCCATCTGTCATAGATACACATATCTGACTAAAGCGTACATGTGGAATCTTATGATACAAACTGATGATGTTACATGACAGTTTGAAAATGTAAGAGGAATCATAGGCAGGTTGGAGAATTGTTCATTCAGGTAGGAGTGGATAACTGCAGGATTCCATGAAGACTGGGCAGGCTGATGAGACCACGACAACAGATGTAGTATAGAGCTCCACAGGAAACACACCACTCCAGGCCAGAGATACTCACAAGAAGAGGGGGGAAGAGGGGGAAGGGGGGTGGGACACACACACACACACACACACACACACACATACACACACACAAACACACACACACACACAGCAGTAAACATTCTACATAGTAATAGCACAGAATTGCATGACTAGTAGTAGATAGGATATTAGAGGACAAGAGCTCTGTGCCAGAGAAAAGAAAGTGGAGGATGCGAGAGAGGAAAGCGAAGAAAGAAGGACACGTCTCAATTAACATAAACTACGTTGTGATGGTGTTAAGGTTCCAGGGTGAAACTCATCTTCAGGGATCTTTAGTTGTGTCTGGGTCGGACATGTTCACATCACATCAGTGATGTTAAACAGCAGTAACTGAACCCTGTCTGCCCTGTACTGATTTATTATCTATGGCTAGGACTCATTCATCGTTCAACACGTTTGTGTTTTGACAGATAATAAAACCGTGCAGGACAACTGTTATCCACAGAGGACTGATCTGGAATCGATAAACTGAGTTGACAGTTGCAGTGATGTTAATCAGATTTAATCAGTTCTCTAATAACGTGTCATCCTCCTTGTTTCAGGCTGCAGCAGGAGCGTCTGGAGGAGGCCCGTGTGGCCGAGGAGATGGCCAGGAAGGCAGCAGAGGAGGCCGTCCGACTGCTGGAGGTGGAGCATTCGGCTAAGATCGTCATAGAAACACTGCCAGAGTCCAGCGAGCAGTAAGTCAAATAAAAACATGATGCATGATCAGAAATACCCTGGATCCATAATACTACTCAGACCTGGTTCTGGAATGATACTCAGTTCAATAAAAATACTCAGTTCACACCTGACGTTTAAATCCGTCTCCAGATCTGATCTCAGTGTGTGTGTCTGTAAATCAGCAGCGCCATCATGTGGTCAGTAGAATATTGTACCAGCTGCTGTCTCTAATGGATCTCTACCTACCGCTGGATCAGAACCATCAACAGCTGCTTGTTGACTTGGAGACATGATCCAGATGTTGGAACCAGATGGAAAGACTCTCACATGTTAAGATCTGATTGATTTTAGAGACAAAGACTCAGATTAGACCTGAACCCTGAAGCTTCATCCTCAGAGGAACCAGGTCTCTGCTGAGAAACAAACATCTGTGATGAAGGAGATAAAGACATCAGGGGCCTCATGTACGAAGACTTGCGTGGATTTCCTTCTAAAACATGGCGCACGCTCAGATCCAAAGGCTGCACCCAAACATGTGCTACATCCCAATTGAGCGCACATGTTGTACCCGACCCCTCCCTGTCCACGCCCCCTTTTAAATATGCAAATTATATTTAAATCGACCTGCACCTGACATTCACATTGATGACAGTTTCCCAGCATCACCTCTAAGTGTCCCCTAAGGATCAACAGCTGTAGAAGCCAGCGTACGCCAGACATGACGTTGGTGAAGGAACGGACAAGTTCATGGATTTCTCTTGATACATCTGAATTTTTCCATGAACGAGTAGAGGCGCGTGGAGGACAGCTGTCAAAGAGGACATGTTTGTCTCCACTCCAGTGGAGGACGGCTGTCAAAGAGGACATGTTTGTCTCCACTCCAGTGAGTAGCGTCTCCAGTTCTCTTTCTGTGAAGTTCTTTTTTCCTGTCCTCCTCATTCTTATGTTTCCATTTTCTGATCATGCAGAGAGGGGAATCTCAGGTGGAGGGTCAATTTAAATATAATTAGCATATTTAAAAGGGGGCATGGACAGGGAGGGGTCGGGTACAACATGTGTGCTCAATTGGGATGTACAAAGGAAATGTGCTTCTCGATCTGAGCGTGTGCCATGTTTTAGAAGGAAACCCACGCAAGTCTTTGTACATGAGGATCCAGATCTGAATGAGGCCTGAGTCTAAGATGGACAAACACTTTGAATCTCCCAAAGTCACAAGTTCACGTTGAATCTTAAACTCCATTCAAGTCAGTCTCTACCGTTTGTTGTCGACAGACTGCCCAACATCCTGGAGGAGGAGAACGAGGATGAACCAGAGTAAGTCCATGAAATCAAACACAAACCTGTTTCTGCCTTCGCCTCTGATGCTAACGCTGCTGCAGCTCTATGCTAACTGAAGCGATACAGAACATAGTGGAGCAACACTTCACCTTGTTTTACTTTCATTTGGAATAAATGTGCAAGCAAGAGAAAGTGATGAAGCTCCAGACTCTGTAGCAGCTGAAGCTTTCTGACTGGATGAGCTGATGTTTCTGACGCAGACTCTCCATCTTGTTTGTTATTTGCTGCACACATTCAGGTTGCTAAACCTGCAGGAGGACAGTGACGACAGCACAGACAATCCTGAGGAGAATAAAGTAGCAGAGGATAATAACAAGAGCACTGTTGAGGAAGAGAAAAAAACTCATGTGTAAGTTAAAGTTGAATAGGATGGACGGATAGAGCTCAGTCAGCTCCATATGAGACATCAGTATATGTTGTTTTCATACTTCCTGTGCAGTGAGAGCTTTGGCTTTGGTACCTTCACCTCATCTATGCTTTGACTTCTTCAGAGCTTTTTAGTACCAAGTTGTGCTGTCTTACTGACCTGGGGCCTCATGTACGAAGGTTGCGTGGGTACAAAAACGTTCCGTACGTACTCGCTCACGGAAAAGTTCCGATGTATCAAGAGTGAAATGTCCGTGAACTTGTCCGTTACTTCACCAACGTCATGTCTGGCGTACGCTGGCTTCTACAGCTGTTGGTCCTCTGGAGACACTTAGAGGTGATGCTGGGAAACTGTCATCAATGTGAAAACTATTAGTCCGACCGGTCGACCCTGAGCAGAGCCATGCCAGCCGTGTGGGGCGGAGTTATCCTCATGTCAGCCAGGTGTATCAAATACCCACAATGCATCTGGACAGGTCAACATTAAAGAGCCGGTTCTCTGAATGTATCAGAGCTATGGACTGGACACACATTGATATAAAAGAACCATCACATGATGAAACATGTTCATTCATCAATGATCAGATCAGATGTGATGCTTCATTAACCAACATGGTGGGACGTGGAGGACAGCTGTCAAAGAGGACATGTTTGTCTCCACTCCAGTGGAGGACAGCTGTCAAAGCGGACATGTTTGTCTCCACTCCAGTGGAGGACAGCTGTCAAAGAGGACATGTCTGTCTCCACTCCAGTGGAGGACAGCTGTCAAAGAGGACATGTTTGTCTCCACTCCAGTGGAGGACAGCTGTCAAAGAGGACATGTCTGTCTCCACTCCAGTGGAGGACAGCTGTCAAAGAGGACATGTCTGTCTCCACTCCAGTGGAGGACAGCTGTCAAAGAGGACATGTTTGTCTCCACTCCAGTGGAGGACAGCTGTCAAAGAGGACATGTTTGTCTCCACTCCAGTGAGTAGCGTCTCCAGTTCTCTTTCTGTGAAGTTCTTCTTTTTCCCGTCTTACTCATTCTTATGTTTTCATTTTCTGATCATGCAGAGAGGGGAATCTCAGGTGGAGGGTCAATTTAATATAATTTGCATATTTAAAAGGGGGCGTGGACAGGGAGGGGTCGGGTACGCTCCATTGAAATGTACAAAGGAAAAATGCTTCTAGATCTGAACGTGCGCCACGTTTTAGAAGGAAATCCACGCAAGTCTTTGTACATGAGGCCCCTGGTACCTGCTGCTACCAGGTCGTCATTAAAACCTGGTTTTAGATGTTCTGATCTGGTCCTAAATGTCCTAGAGTTGGTCTCCTGTGTCTTCCTAGAGTCTGTCCTTGTCTTCCTTGTCTTCTCCTAGAGTTGGTCTCCTGTAGCATCCTAAAGTCTGTCCTTGTCTCCCTTGTCTTCTCCTAGAGGTGGTCTCCTGTGTCGTCCTAAAGTCTGTCCTTGTCTTCCTTGTCTTCTCCTAGAGTTGGTCTCCTGTGTCTTCCTAAAGTCTGTCCTTGTCTTCCTTGTCTTCTCCTAGAGTTGGTCTCCTGTAGCTTCCTAAACTCTGTCCTTGTCTTCCTTGTCTTCTCCTAGAGTTGGTCTCCTGTGTCTTCCTAAAGTCTGTCCTTGTCTTCCTTGTCTTCTCCTAGAGTTGGTCTCCTGTAGCTTCCTAAAGTCTGTCCTTGTCTTCCTTGTCTTCTCCTAGAGTTGGTCTCCTGTAGCTTCCTAAAGTCTGTCCTTGTCTTCCTTGTCTTCTCCTAGAGTTGGTCTCCTGTAGCTTCCTAAAGTCTGTCCTTGTCTTCCTTGTCTTCTCCTAGAGTTGGTCTCCTGTAGCTTCCTAAAGTCTGTCCTTGTCTTCCTTGTCTTCTCCTAGAGTTGGTCTCCTGTGTCTTCCTAAAGTCTGTCCTTGTCTTCCTTGTCTTCTCCTAGAGTTGGTCTCCTGTAGCTTCCTAAAGTCTGTCCTTGTCTTCCTTGTCTTCTCCTAGAGTTGGTCTCCTGTAGCTTCCTAAAGTCTGTCCTTGTCCTCCTTGTCTTCTCCTAGAGTTGGTCTCCTGTGTCTTCCTAAAGTCTGTCCTTGTCTTCCTTGTCTTCTCCTAGAGTTGGTCTCCTGTAGCTTCCTAAAGTCTGTCCTTGTCTTCCTTGTCTTCTCCTAGAGTTGGTCTCCTGTGTCTTCCTAAAGTCTGTCCTTGTCTTCCTTGTCTTCTCCTAGAGTTGGTCTCCTGTAGCTTCCTAAAGTCTGTCCTTGTCTTCCTTGTCTTCTCCTAGAGTGGACTGGATTCAGTCCAATAAATCTTTCAGTCAAAGTTAATGTAGTGTGGAGAGGGTAGCTGGTACCTTGTGTTCTCTACTCCAGAAATGTTCTGGTCATCCAACGCTGCCATAAACTCCCTAACCCTCTCTGGAAGATGTTTCTCCTTGACGCTGTCTCCAGGAAACTTTTCTCTTCTTTTAAACGTTCAGTGTTTGTTGTTGTTGTTTGGGTGCAGCCTTTGACTGAGTGGACTCCATGGATTCTGTTTAGATCATCAACTACTACCACCTCACCACACATCCACACTACACTAGTCACTGACTAACAGAGGACGACCTCCATTTAGACAGCACACATGGATACACACTGGATTCTTTTTCTTATTATTATTTTTCTGTTTCTTCTTCTTCTGACGCTATTAAAACAGTGGAAGAAGACGTCTTGATGCTAAAGGGACGTAGTTTTGGTTCATGGCAGACTAAAATAAATGTCTACAGAAGAACTGATCTGATGAGGACATCCATAAAACCTGGACTAATTCCAAGACAAAGCAAGTTGATCTCTGTTGATAAATTACTAGATGAATAATCGCATTCAACACTAACCCTAACCCCTAACCCAAATTTGGGTATTTAGGTCACCTCCATTAAATAAATAATTCACTATATATGTCCATGATCCTGAACCAGGGCTGCTTCTGAAACACTTCCTGGTGATTCATTATTTCACTCTATCCTGTGTTGTTGTTGTTGTTGTTGTTGTTGTTGTTGTTGTTGTTGTTGTTGTTGTTGTTGTTATTTTTGGGGTTATTTTTTGCAAACTGTTCTTCTGTGATTCAGGACAAATGTCAAAAGGTAGGTCAGGGTCTAGTTATTGGATCACATCCTGTCTCATGGTCATTTTAACCAACATGTTTGTTCCTGAAAAATCTGCATTTAGAGAAACTGTCTTTGAGGTTTCTACCTGATCGGCCTTAAGCCAATGTTTCCTCCATATGATCTGGTTCAGGCCCTGGTCCTGGTCCTGGTTTCTTCCTTTTAAAAGTATAAATAAAGCTTAACTGAACTGGAATAGGAGAAAGACCCAATCACAAGACACAAGGAGGTAGGAGGCATGTTCCAATAATAAACGCCCAGTTTAAATCTATCACTAATTAATCAGACATAGTAGCATTACTGACACTGGGACTGGGAATCCATTCTGTTCACAGAGACCAGGGTCATGAACATGGACCTGGTAGTCCTGGAGATATTCATGATTTATTTGGACTTTTTTGGTTGAGTTTAACCTCCTTAACCCTCGTGCTACCCTCTTGCATAATCTCTCTCTCTCTGTCTGTCCATTTGCTTGAGGTCCCAGAGACCCCAAAGGTAGCACGAGGGCTAACCCACCCCACCCCACAGCAGCTGCCCCTGGTTATGGACTCATGGTTGGTCTGTTGTGACACCTGTCCTCCCTCACCAGGTGTCTGGTGGATGTCTGTCTGGCTGAAGATGAAGGAAAACCTGAAGTCACTCCTTCAACGGTGTCAGGGAGGAGAGACCTGGCGAGTCCAGACACTCAACAACCTGCAGAGGCCTTGTCCTCCGGGGATCAGGTAAAACACATTAAATCTAAAGCTTCAGTTAATTATCTACCCAGTGCTACTCTGACAAATGATCAGACTTACTGTACTGTTGAGTTACTGTTTGAAGATGTGTAATTCAGTTTTTCTTTGTTCTTTTTCTCAGACCCGAGCAGCTGCAGAAGAAGAAGGTGGATGTGGAGGTGAGAGCTGAAAAACTAAAGATTTGTTGCTTTGGTTTTTATTTTAGGGTTCATTTATTTTCCTGCTGTTGTTTTAGAAATGAGTTTGTTTCTTTGTCCTGTTTCACTTCTTACTGGTAGGACCTTGTTCTCATGTCGATGTTTCTCTACCCAGTTCTCCACATTTGTTCTCCGATAAAGAGCTTTCTGCTTCGATTCCCTGGCGCTGCTGACTGTCTGGAGAGCTGCAGGAAACTGATGCATGATCATTACCTCACCCCTCCCACGCTGTTCATGCCGGCGCCGCCTCCAGAGCTCGCCCAGCTGACCCAGCAGGGGCTTGACTGCTGCCCGACCATCTTCAGCCGCTTCAGAAGCCTTCAGTCCAACTCCCAGCATCCTCAGCAGCCTTAACCCCAGAGCCCTAGAAAACACCCCTAGACACCTCCTGTAGATCAACCCTCAGAAGTGCCAAACAAAACTCATGCTGACATCTCCCACATCCTCCTCAACATCACTCCCATCAAGCTTTGCAGCTTTGCTTCACCACCAGCTGCCAGCCGGCTGCTCGTCACTTGATCTTGGAGGTGGATATTTGATCTGTTTAGACAAAGAAAACTAATCATGTCTTAGTTTTGGTTAAAGAGCATCAAACTGTAGACGTCGGCGTCCAGCAGCAGATTATAGAGACTCGCTCAGATGCAGGAAGACATCACCTCCAACAGTTTTCTTTCTTGTTGTGTGAAGCTCCGCTGCTGACGGTGGAGGACATGGATCAGGAGGTGGGGCAGAGAAAAGCCCTGAACATCCCCCAGATTATCACAACTCCAGAACCAAGGTCCATCGCTCTGTTGACCCCAAAGACCAGGTACCAGACATGCATGCTGCAGCTCACAGGCCTGAGGGGGGCACTGATAAAATCAGACATGAGGAAATCCACCAAATAAAAAACAATTGAGCAGCATCTCTGACAGATTCATTAGTCACTGAATGATTCTGTTTCGCTGAAAACAACACCAGCCTGGAGTTTACTGGCTGATCTATTCCACATTTAATAAATGTTCCCTGTACTCAGATCCATGAAGATCAGCTTTCATCTATTCTTCTTCATGTCTTCAGTCATGCAGGTGACGTGTCTGCAGACGAGGAGGATGAGGAACTGCTGGGAGTCGGTCCAAAGACCTGGTCCAATCAGGGAGACCATCTGACTGCAGACGACGAGTGAGAGACACAAAGACACGGCGTGAGCTTCCTCCATGTCCTCCGTGTCCTCCCCGCCCTAACCTCTCTGTCGTCCTGCAGGATACGTCCTCTGTCTGCAGCCAGCGTTGGCAGCGTCGTGGTCCAAGATCGCCTGAGCGAGCTCGTCAGGCTTTTCAGAGGTCGGACAGAACGGCAAAAAGACCGACTGGTGGACCCGGACGAGTCAGAGGAGGAAAGTCCGTCAGCCTGTACGTCTGTCTCTGTCCTCGTCAGGTCGACATGTCTCTGTTTTCTGGATGATTCACTTTACTCTTTAAGTAAAAAAGGCAGAAAGTCTGTGGAGGTTAATCAGGTCATGATATAGATTAAAGAACCAGATGAGACAACGACGTCTGGACTAGAAGACGTTTCCTCCAAGTGTTCAGCTCTAAATGACTGGTGGGGAGTTTAGGTTTTTATCACCTGAAGGTCACATGACTAGAGTCTGGTAATGACCTGATACTCACCTGGATCTGGACCTGGAGGAACCTGTTCACATTAACCTGCTGGTTTTAACGTGGTTCACAAACTGTCCAACAAATAATCAGTCATCAGACCACGTCCATCAAAATAATTATGATCTTATCTCTGCAGCTCCGACCAAGGCTCCACCTCCTCCTCCTCCTCCCCCACCTCCCCCAGGAGAGGAGAAGAAGGATGACACAACAAAAGCAGCAGCAGAAGAAGAAGAAGAGGAGGAGGAGACATTGTTCCAGTTTGAACTCCTGGGTCAGCCCGTCAAAATCCCCAAACCGTTCAAACTTCCCCCGATGCCGGACTGGCTGCGAGGCATCCTGGAGTACCGCTTCCCTTCCAGCATCGACCCCTTCACCGGTCAGCTGATCAGCCGTCTCACATTCAGGATGTTGACAAATAAACTCATAGATGTCTCCAAGGGGCTCTGATGAGATCTGAGTTTATTTCTCCGTTCATGACAAATGCTTGACTCATTGACTCAGGATTAAAACTCTAATCTGACTGATTTTCTTTTTGGAAAGATGTTGCTAAAATGTTTTGGACTGAGTAGAGGAGATGTTGATGAGTCTCAGGTTTTCATCAGAGAAATAAATAATCTGACAAAGTCTGAGACTAAAGATCAACATTTTATTAATCATCAGAAACTTGAGCACATAAAGAAGATCACGCTGTCTGATGGCCATGTTGACCTCTGCCCCCTTCTCAGACCTGATCTATGTAATCTGGCTCTTCGTCGTTGTGGCGGCTTGGAACTGGAATGTGTGGTTGATCCCGGTCCGCTGGGCGTTCCCTTACCAAACCCCAGAGAACATCCACCTATGGCTGCTGACCGACTACACCTGTGACCTGATCTACATCACTGACATCCTGGTCTTCCAGCCCAGACTGCAGTTCGTCCGTGGAGGAGACATCGTGGTGAGCAGAATAAAGAATAAATCAAAGCACTTCTTGATTTGATCTCTTTAAGTTTAACTCGTCTTTAACGTGAACGTCTATTTTCCAGTGTGATAAAAAGGACATGAGAGAGAATTACATGTCCACTGAGAGATTCAAGGTGAGAACATCGATCAATCAACAGCTTTTATACAGAATATAATGTAGCTGGAAGTGTTGATTCATGTATTCATTAACATTAATGACGGTCTTATAAGGGCGGCTCATTAAACGTCTGAAGAATGAAGATACAGTCAAATTTTAACTAGCATCATTAAATCTGTTCAGTCTAAGAAAACCATGTGTTAAAACATGGATCGTGAGTCAGATGGAGATCAGATGTTCAGATTATGTTAGAGTTTCTCTGATCAGAGGGTTTTCTGTTTGTTTCCCAGATGGACGTCATCACTCTGTTTCCCTTGGAGATCTTTTACTATTTCACTGGAGTGAACTCTCTGCTGAGGTTCCCTCGTCTGCTGAAGGTCAGGAGGTTTCTGAGCTTCGTTCATGTGTCTCTGGCCCAGTTTTTAGAATAAACGGTTGTTTCTGTCTCTCAGTACATGGCTTTCTTTGAGTTCAACGACAGGATGGAGGCTGTGATGAAGAAAGCCTACATCTACAGGTGTGTCTTCTTCAGATTCTTTTAAAATGTTCCTTCATGTCCATAACAACAGCTTTTAAACTCAAGATGAGGGGATTCAGGATTCAAAGAGTGTATTGTCATGTGCTCAGTGTAGAAACATGTTTCCCTGTACAATGAAATTCTTCTTTTGTAATATATACATTATAAAAAACTATAGAAATAGAATATAACACATACGTATAATACAAATGAGAATGTAAGCAATGAACTGAAAAAGTGACCAGTTAGTCCATGATTGTAGACCCCTGTCAGCTGTTGAGGAGTCTGATGGCAGTGGGAAAAAAAAGACTTCTTCAGTCTCGAGGTCTGACATTTCACATATAAATAAACATAATAACATATAAATAACTCCAGATGTTTCCCTCTATGGTAGAGCAAAGAAGAACAAGATGAAAATTGTTCTTCTGGGCAAATTCAAAATGCTTTTGAATTTGCCCAGAAGAAGGCCACAGAGGCCGAAACATGTTGGCATTTTTAATGGATAGCCAAGTTTAAATAAAGGCTTTTTAATTTATATTCCTTGTGAGTGCCTCAGAATTAATTTATTTGGGAAACATTTTTTGATCTCCACGCTGAAGAGCACCAAAGGAATACAATATAACAGAGGAACACCCAAGTAGCACTCCTAGAAACTCGCTTGTGGAAACAAGATGAAAATGTTTAACTTTTCTTTTACAAAACATCAGCTGTTTGGTTCTGGTCTCAGTGTTCTGTCCAGAACTCTGACTAAAACAGAGCGACACCTGGTGGACAAATCAGGAACAGGCACACACTTTATTGAAGAATTGCAGTTGATGTCTTTGATGTAAAAACAACAGCATGACAAGATAAAAAAACAATAAGATGAAAATCTGCCCTCATGAGATCAGAGTGTTCTATTTCTATATATTTATATTCCGGCTGGTAATAACTCCTCCAAAGGACCCAGTGTATGTGATTAAAATAGTAGTTTAACCAAAGTAACAGCTCCAGATAAGCTCCTTGAGGAACTCCACATATGATTGTCTTTGTCCTGTTACTATTGTTGTGGTGTTTGTGGTGAATCAGGGTGATCCGGACCTCCACCTACCTGCTCTACTCTCTGCACATCAACGCCTGCCTCTTCTACTGGGGCTCCGACTATGAAGGACTGGGATCCACCAAGTGGGTCTACAATGGAAAAGGCAACGCGTAAGAACCTCCGTCATCTCTGTTATTACATCCTGTTACTACGGCTACTAAAAGAGATACAGCAAAGGAGAAATGATTTTTACTATAATCAATAAGGAAAAGAAGACTTTAGCAAATATAAGACAATATAATAAAAATGAGTCAAAAATTTTCACACAAGTCCTGAAAGTTGACAAAGACCCAAATCAAACACACGAGACACAAATATTAGACTGAAATGAGCCAATATTACATATCAGTGAGGTGCACCTCTAGGATTACAAGTTCAAAGGTCAAATCAGAGTCCATGTGTTCAGAAGTGTTTCCATCAGTGTAGTGAGACTCAGGATCAGTTCCAGGTTTAGTTGATGTTTAGTTGTACCGGTATGTTTTAAATCCGATTTTAAATTTTTGTAAACACTTTTAATGTTGATCTGAAAAGTAACAAAGATTATTATTATTATTATTATCATTGTTGTTGTTATTATTATGTAGCTTGATTCTAGTTCTCCCTGTTTTTAGATTAGAGCAGATCAATAGTTTTATAGTTTTATTATCTCTGGATTAGAGCAGATTAATAGTTTCATTATCTCCGGATTAGAACAGATTAATAGTTTTATTATCTCTGGATTAGAACAGATTAATAGTTTTATTATCTCTGGAATAGAGCAGATTAATAGTTTTATTATCTCTGGATTAGAACAGATTATCTCCGGATTAGAACAGATTAATAGTTTTATTATCTCTGGATTAGAACAGATTAATAGTTTCATTATCTCTGGATTAGAACAGATTAATAGTTTTGTTGTCCCACAGTTACATCCGCTGTTACTACTTCGCTGTGAAGACGCTGATCACCATCGGAGGACTTCCAGACCCCACCACAGTCTTTGAGATCTGCTTCCAACTCATCAACTACTTCGTTGGTGTCTTCGCTTTCTCCATCATGATTGGTCAGGTCAGTCGGCCAGCAACATGTCCGGGGTTCTGGTTCCCTTTGACTAACCCAGACCCAGACCCAGACCAGACCCAGGACCAGACCAGACCCAGACCCACACCCAGAATCAGAATCAGAATCAGATCCTTCCTCTGGCTTTAATATGATCCTGGTTTTGATAGATGAGGGACGTGGTCGGAGCAGCCACTGCTGGTGAGAACTACTACCGGGCCTGTATGGATAGCACTGTCAAGTACATGAACTCCTACAACATCCCCAGCGAGGTCCAGAACCGCATCAAGACCTGGTATGACTACACCTGGAAGAGCCAAGGCATGCTGGGTAAGAACCGGCTAGTGAACAGGTAAAATGTGTCTGTCCAAGAGACAAAAAAGCTTGGCTTAATGTTTCTCCATCCTTATCAGTGACTGGGGTCAGAGGTGAACTGTTTCCATAGAGACCAAATAAATACATGTGTTTACATCACAACGTTAAAAGAGATTCTGATGAAGAGGAGCATCACATCTACTGGAAATAGAACAGAAGAAGAAGTAGTATGTCCTCCTCCTCCTCCTCCTCCACGTCCTCCTGCTCCATGTCCTCCCGCTCCATGTCCTCCTTCTCCATGTCCTCCTCTACGTCCTCCTCCTCCATGTCCTCCTCCTTCATGTCCTCCTCCACGTCCTCCTCCTCCATGTCCTCCTCCACGTCCTCCCGCTCCATGTTCTCCTCTACGTCCTCCTCCTCCATGTCCTCCTCCTTCATGTCCTCCTCCACGTCCTCCTCCTCCATGTTCTCCTCCTCCATGTCCTCCTCCATGTCCTCCTCCACTATGTCCTCCTCCATGTCCTCCTCCAGTCCTGAATGTGTAGAGTCTTAGACGACGACCAAGATGTCTCCACGTCTGCATGGTCTCTGTCCACATGGATTCCATCTTGGTTCATCTTGTTTTTCTACCTCCATGTTTCTGTCCCTCCTGGAAACTGGAGGATGGAAAGATGATGTTTAGTAAAGGTTACCATGGTTACCACCACAGCCTCTACTCTTCTTCTCCCACTTATTGGTTTAATACTAGACTCTGGTAGAGCTGTGGAGTTTGGCTGATGTTCTTCCACTGAGGGTCAACAGAAAGATGTGATTTATATATCTACTGTATGGACCCTGAACGTCTCGTGGTGCATTCATAGTCTGATCTGTGATGTCTCTGCAGATGAGCAGGAGCTCCTGGTGCAGCTTCCTACTAAGATGAGGCTGGACATCGCTGTGGACGTCAACTATGCCATCGTCAGTAAAGTTGCTCTGTTCCAGGTCAGACTCAGACGCTGGAGACTTTTATTCTGAAAGGATGAAACTGATCAAACTAAATAAATGTGTTTGTGTCTCAGGGCTGTGACAGACAGATGGTGTTCGACATGTTGACCAGGCTCAAGTCTGTCGTCTACCTTCCTGGAGACTTTGTCTGCAAAAAGGTGAGGACTTACCTGAGGGTTGACCCTGTCACTGACCTTTAATCCTGTCACTGACCTCTGACCCTGTCACTGACCTCTAATCCTGTCACTGACCTCTGACCCTGTCACTGACCTCTAATCCTGTCACTGACCTCTAATCCTGTCACTGACCTCTGACCCTGTCACTGACCTCTAATCCTGTCACTGACCTCAGTTCCTGTCGCTGACCTCTGACCCTGTCACTGACCTCTAATCCTGTCACTGACCTCAGTTCCTGTCGCTGACCTCTAACACTGTCACTGACCTCAGTTCCTGTCACTGACCTCTAATCCTGTCACTGACCTCAGTTCCTGTCACTGACCTCTGACCCTGTCACTGACCTCTAATCCTGTCACTGACCTCTAATCCTGTCACTGACCTCAGTTCCTGTCGCTGACCTCTAACCCTGTCACTGACCTCTAATCCTGTCACTGACCTCAGTTCCTGTCGCTGACCTCTAATCCTGTCACTGACCTCAGTTCCTGTCACTGACCTCTGACCCTGTCACTGACCTCTAATCCTGTCACTGACCTCTAATCCTGTCACTGACCTCTGACCCTGTCACTGACCTCTAATCCTGTCACTGACCTCTAATCCTGTCACCGACCTCAGTTCCTGTCACTGACCTCTGACCCTGTCACCGACCTCTGACCCTGTCACCGACCTCTAATCCTGTCACTGACCTCTAATCCTGTCACTGACCTCAGTTCCTGTCACTGACCTCTGACCCTGTCACCGACCTCTAATCCTGTCACTGACCTCTAATCCTGTCACTGACCTCTGACCCTGTCACTGACCTCTAATCCTGTCACTGACCTCTAACACTGTCACTGACCTCTAATCCTGTCACTGACCTCAGTTCCTGTCACTGACCTCTGACCCTGTCACCGACCTCTAATCCTGTCACTGACCTCTAATCCTGTCACTGACCTCAGTTCCTGTCACTGACCTCTGACCCTGTCACCGACCTCTAATCCTGTCACTGACCTCTAATCCTGTCACTGACCTCAGTTCCTGTCACTGACCTCTAATCCTGTCACTGACCTCTAACACTGTCACTGACCTCAGTTCCTGTCACTGACCTCAGTTCCTGTCACTGACCTCTAATCCTGTCACTGACCTCTGACCCTGTCACTGACCTCTAATCCTGTCACTGACCTCTGACCCTGTCACTGACCTCTAATCCTGTCACTGACCTCTAATCCTGTCACTGACCTCTAATCCTGTCACTGACCTCAGTTCCTGTCACTGACCTCTGACCCTGTCACTGACCTCAGTTCCTGTCACTGACCTCTAATCCTGTCACTGACCTCAGTTCCTGTCACTGACCTCTGACCCTGTCACTGACCTCTAATCCTGTCACTGACCTCAGTTCCTGTCACTGACCTCTAATCCTGTCACTGACCTCAGTTCCTGTCACTGACCTCTGACCCTGTCACTGACCTCTAATCCTGTCACTGACCTCAGTTCCTGTCACTGACCTCTGACCCTGTCACTGACCTCTAATCCTGTCACTGACCTCTAATCCTGTCACTGACCTCTAATCCTGTCACCGACCTCAGTTCCTGTCACTGACCTCTGACCCTGTCACCGACCTCTGACCCTGTCACCGACCTCTAATCCTGTCACTGACCTCTAATCCTGTCACTGACCTCTAATCCTGTCACTGACCTCTGACCCTGTCACTGACCTCTAATCCTGTCACTGACCTCTGACCCTGTCACTGACCTCTAATCCTGTCACTGACCTCTAATCCTGTCACTGACCTCTGACCCTGTCACTGACCTCTAATCCTGTCACTGACCTCTGACCCTGTCACTGACCTCTAATCCTGTCACTGACCTCTAATCCTGTCACTGACCTCTGACCCTGTCACTGACCTCTAATCCTGTCACTGACCTCAGTTCCTGTCGCTGACCTCTAACACTGTCACTGACCTCAGTTCCTGTCACTGACCTCTAATCCTGTCACTGACCTCAGTTCCTGTCACTGACCTCTGACCCTGTCACTGACCTCTAATCCTGTCACTGACCTCAGTTCCTGTCGCTGACCTCTAATCCTGTCACTGACCTCAGTTCCTGTCACTGACCTCTAATCCTGTCACTGACCTCAGTTCCTGTCACTGACCTCTAATCCTGTCACTGACCTCAGTTCCTGTCACTGACCTCTGACCCTGTCACTGACCTCTAATCCTGTCACTGACCTCTAATCCTGTCACTGACCTCTGACCCTGTCACTGACCTCTAATCCTGTCACTGACCTCTAATCCTGTCACCGACCTCAGTTCCTGTCACTGACCTCTGACCCTGTCACCGACCTCTGACCCTGTCACCGACCTCTAATCCTGTCACTGACCTCTAATCCTGTCACTGACCTCTAACACTGTCACTGACCTCAGTTCCTGTCACTGACCTCTAATCCTGTCACTGACCTCTAACACTGTCAGTGACCTCTGACCCTGTCACTGACCTCTGACCCTGTCACTGACCTCTGACCCTGTCACTGACCTCAGTTCCTGTCACTGACCTCTGACCCTGTCACCGACCTCTAATCCTGTCACTGACCTCTAATCCTGTCACTGACCTCAGTTCCTGTCACTGACCTCTGACCCTGTCACCGACCTCTAATCCTGTCACTGACCTCTAATCCTGTCACTGACCTCTAATCCTGTCACTGACCTCTAACACTGTCACTGACCTCAGTTCCTGTCACTGACCTCTAATCCTGTCACTGACCTCTGACCCTGTCACTGACCTCTAATCCTGTCACTGACCTCTGACCCTGTCACTGACCTCTAATCCTGTCACTGACCTCTAATCCTGTCACTGACCTCAGTTCCTGTCGCTGACCTCTGACCCTGTCACTGACCTCTAATCCTGTCACTGACCTCAGTTCCTGTCGCTGACCTCTAATCCTGTCACTGACCTCAGTTCCTGTCACTGACCTCTAATCCTGTCACTGACCTCAGTTCCTGTCACTGACCTCTAATCCTGTCACTGACCTCAGTTCCTGTCACTGACCTCTGACCCTGTCACTGACCTCTAATCCTGTCACTGACCTCTAATCCTGTCACTGACCTCTGACCCTGTCACTGACCTCTAATCCTGTCACTGACCTCTAATCCTGTCACCGACCTCAGTTCCTGTCACTGACCTCTGACCCTGTCACCGACCTCTGACCCTGTCACCGACCTCTAATCCTGTCACTGACCTCTAATCCTGTCACTGACCTCTAACACTGTCACTGACCTCAGTTCCTGTCACTGACCTCTAATCCTGTCACTGACCTCTAACACTGTCAGTGACCTCTGACCCTGTCACTGACCTCTGACCCTGTCACTGACCTCTGACCCTGTCACTGACCTCAGTTCCTGTCACTGACCTCTGACCCTGTCACCGACCTCTAATCCTGTCACTGACCTCTAATCCTGTCACTGACCTCAGTTCCTGTCACTGACCTCTGACCCTGTCACCGACCTCTAATCCTGTCACTGACCTCTAATCCTGTCACTGACCTCAGTTCCTGTCACTGACCTCTAATCCTGTCACTGACCTCTAACACTGTCACTGACCTCAGTTCCTGTCACTGACCTCTAATCCTGTCACTGACCTCTGACCCTGTCACTGACCTCTAATCCTGTCACTGACCTCTGACCCTGTCACTGACCTCTAATCCTGTCACTGACCTCTAATCCTGTCACTGACCTCTGACCCTGTCACTGACCTCTAATCCTGTCACTGACCTCAGTTCCTGTCGCTGACCTCTGACCCTGTCACTGACCTCTAATCCTGTCACTGACCTCAGTTCCTGTCGCTGACCTCTAACACTGTCACTGACCTCTAATCCTGTCACTGACCTCTAATCCTGTCACTGACCTCAGTTCCTGTCACTGACCTCTAATCCTGTCACTGACCTCAGTTCCTGTCACTGACCTCTAATCCTGTCACTGACCTCAGTTCCTGTCACTGACCTCTGACCCTGTCACTGACCTCTAATCCTGTCACTGACCTCAGTTCCTGTCACTGACCTCTAATCCTGTCACTGACCTCAGTTCCTGTCACTGACCTCTGACCCTGTCACTGACCTCTAATCCTGTCACTGACCTCAGTTCCTGTCACTGACCTCTAATCCTGTCACTGACCTCAGTTCCTGTCACTGACCTCTAATCCTGTCACTGACCTCTAATCCTGTCACTGACCTCAGTTCCTGTCACTGACCTCTGACCCTGTCACTGACCTCTAATCCTGTCACTGACCTCAGTTCCTGTCACTGACCTCTGACCCTGTCACTGACCTCTAATCCTGTCACTGACCTCTAATCCTGTCACTGACCTCTAATCCTGTCACCGACCTCTGACCCTGTCACCGACCTCTAATCCTGTCACTGACCTCTAATCCTGTCACTGACCTCAGTTCCTGTCACTGACCTCTGACCCTGTCACCGACCTCTAATCCTGTCACTGACCTCTGACCCTGTCACCGACCTCTAATCCTGTCACTGACCTCTAATCCTGTCACTGACCTCAGTTCCTGTCACTGACCTCTAATCCTGTCACTGACCTCTAATCCTGTCACTGACCTCTGACCCTGTCACTGACCTCTAATCCTGTCACTGACCTCAGTTCCTGTCACTGACCTCTGACCCTGTCACTGACCTCTAATCCTGTCACTGACCTCAGTTCCTGTCACTGACCTCTGACCCTGTCACTGACCTCTAATCCTGTCACTGACCTCTAATCCTGTCACTGACCTCTAATCCTGTCACTGACCTCTGACCCTGTCACCGACCTCTGACCCTGTCACCGACCTCTAATCCTGTCACTGACCTCTAATCCTGTCACTGACCTCAGTTCCTGTCACTGACCTCTGACCCTGTCACTGACCTCTAATCCTGTCACTGACCTCAGTTCCTGTCACTGACCTCTAATCCTGTCACTGACCTCTAACACTGTCACTGACCTCTGATCCTGTCACTGACCTCTAATCCTGTCACTGACCTCAGTTCCTGTCACTGACCTCTGACCCTGTCACCGACCTCTAATCCTGTCACTGACCTCTAATCCTGTCACTGACCTCAGTTCCTGTCACTGACCTCTGACCCTGTCACCGACCTCTAATCCTGTCACTGACCTCTAATCCTGTCACTGACCTCAGTTCCTGTCACTGACCTCTAATCCTGTCACTGACCTCTAACACTGTCACTGACCTCAGTTCCTGTCACTGACCTCTAATCCTGTCACTGACCTCTAATCCTGTCACTGACCTCTAACACTGTCACTCACCTCTAACACTGTCACTGACCTCTGACCCTGTCACTGACCTCTAATCCTGTCACTGACCTCAGTTCCTGTCGCTGACCTCTAACACTGTCACTGACCTCTAATCCTGTCACTGACCTCTAATCCTGTCACTGACCTCAGTTCCTGTCACTGACCTCTAATCCTGTCACTGACCTCAGTTCCTGTCACTGACCTCTAATCCTGTCACTGACCTCAGTTCCTGTCACTGACCTCTGACCCTGTCACTGACCTCTAATCCTGTCACTGACCTCAGTTCCTGTCACTGACCTCTAATCCTGTCACTGACCTCAGTTCCTGTCACTGACCTCTGACCCTGTCACTGACCTCTAATCCTGTCACTGACCTCAGTTCCTGTCACTGACCTCTGACCCTGTCACTGACCTCTAATCCTGTCACTGACCTCTAATCCTGTCACTGACCTCTAATCCTGTCACTGACCTCTGACCCTGTCACCGACCTCTGACCCTGTCACCGACCTCTAATCCTGTCACTGACCTCTAATCCTGTCACTGACCTCAGTTCCTGTCACTGACCTCTGACCCTGTCACCGACCTCTAATCCTGTCACTGACCTCTAATCCTGTCACTGACCTCTAACACTGTCACTGACCTCTGATCCTGTCACTGACCTCAGTTCCTGTCACTGACCTCTGACCCTGTCACCGACCTCTAATCCTGTCACTGACCTCTAATCCTGTCACTGACCTCAGTTCCTGTCACTGACCTCTGACCCTGTCACCGACCTCTAATCCTGTCACTGACCTCTAATCCTGTCACTGACCTCAGTTCCTGTCACTGACCTCTAATCCTGTCACTGACCTCTAACACTGTCACTGACCTCAGTTCCTGTCACTGACCTCTAATCCTGTCACTGACCTCTAATCCTGTCACTGACCTCTAACACTGTCACTCACCTCTAACACTGTCACTGACCTCTGACCCTGTCACTGACCTCTAATCCTGTCACTGACCTCTAATCCTGTCACTGACCTCTAACACTGTCACTGACCTCAGTTCCTGTCACTGACCTCTAATCCTGTCACTGACCTCTAACACTGTCAGTGACCTCTGACCCTGTCACTGACCTCTGACCCTGTCACTGACCTCTGACCCTGTCACTGACTGAGGGTGTTGTTTCAGGGTGAGATCGGCAGGGAGATGTACATCATCAAACAGGGTGAGGTTCAGGTGGTGGGAGGTCCTGACCTGCAGACAGTGTTCGTCACCATCAGAGCTGGCTCAGTGTTTGGAGAGATCAGGTCCGAGCTCCTTCTTGTCTTCCTGTCGTCCTTTCGTCATGTCTTCCTGTCTTCCTGTCTTGCTGTTGTCCTTTCATCCTGTTAATCTAATTAAAGCGCTGTATGAGATACAGTTATGTCAGGTGTAGTTCAGTTTATTGAAACACTAATGTGTTCTTTTAGTTTGTTTTAGTATAAAACAATGTTCAGATTAAATCACACTATAACCTGTTATTAAAAACCGAGCAAACCCTCTGCTGTGTCTGTCAGGCACAAGTCTGCAGCATGACATCAAGTGTTAAACCTTCAGTTCCCTTAACGTCCACTAGAGCACCACCATAGACCTCCATGTTAAATCAGTGTTTTTATTTATATTTAATCAAACCACCATCTTTCCTGAACCTCAACCAAACACTGCTCCTCTCTGATTGGTCAGCCTGCTGGCGGGAGGCGGAGGAAACCGGCGTACAGCCAACGTGAAAGCACACGGCTTCGCCAACCTCTTCATCCTGGATAAGAAAGACCTGGCGGAGATCCTGGTTCACTACCCTGAGTCCCAGAAACTGCTCCGCAAGAAGGCCAAGTAAATACCTATAATCCATCATTTTATATATCAACCATCAGTTTATCTATAATCTATACAACAACCATCAGTTTATCTATAATCTATACAACAAGCATCGGTTTATCTATAATCTATACAGGATCAACCATCAGTTTATCTATAATCTATACTGGATCAACCATCTGTTTATCTATAATCTATACTGGATCAACCATCAGTTTATCTATAATCTATACAACAACCACCAGTTTATCTATAATCTATACTGGATCAACCATCAGTTTATCTATAATCTATAATGTTCAACCATCAGTTTATCTATAATCTATAATGGATCAACCATCAGTTTATCTATAATCTATACAGGATCAACCATTAGTTTATCTATAATCTATACTGGATCAACCATCAGTTTATCTATAATCTATACTGGACCAACCATCAGTTTATCTATAATCTATACAGGATCAACCATCAGTTTATCTATAATCTATACTGGATCAACCATAAGTTTATCTATAATCTATACAACAACCATCAGTTTATCTATAATCTATAATGGATCAACCATCAGTTTATCTATAATCTATACTGGACCAACCATCAATTTATCTATAATCTATACAACAACCATCAGTTTATCTATAATCTATAATGGATCAACCATCAGTTTATCTATAATCTATACTGGACCAACCATCAGTTTATCTATAATCTATACAACAACCATCAGTTTATCTATAATCTATAATGGATCGACCATCAGTTTATCTATAATCTATAATGGATCGACCATCAGTTTATCTATAATCTATACTGGATCAACCATCAGTTTATCTTTAATCTATACTGGATCAACCATCAGTTTATCTATAATCTATACTGGATCAACCATCAGTTTATCTTTAATCTATACTGGATCAACCATCAGTTTATCTATAATCTATAATGGATCAACCATCAGTTTATCTATAATCTATACTGGACCAACCATCGGTTTATCTATAATCTATACAACAACCATCAGTTTATCTATAATCTATACTGGATCAACCATCAGTTCATCTATAATCTATAATGGATCGACCATCAGTTTATCTATAATCTATACTGGATCAACCATCAGTTTATCTTTAATCTATACTGGATCAACCATCAGTTTATCTATAATCTATAATGGATCAACCATCAGTTTATCTATAATCTATACTGGACCAACCATCAGTTTATCTATAATCTATACAACAACCATCAGTTTATCTATAATCTATACTGGATCAACCATCGGTTCATCTATAATCTATACTGGATCAACCATCGGTTTATCTATAATCTATACTGGATCAACCATCGGTTTATCTATAATCTATACTGGATCAACCATCGGTTCATCTATAATCTATACTGGATCAACCATCGGTTTATCTATAATCTATACTGGATCAACCATCAGTTTATCTATAATCTATACTGGATCAACCATCAGTTTATCTATAATCTATACTGGATCAACCATCAGTTTATCTATAATCTATACTGGATCAACCATCGGTTTATCTATAATCTATACTGGATCAACCATCAGTTTATTTTTAATCTATACTGGATCAACCATCGGTTTATCTATAATCTATACTGGATCAACCATCAGTTTATCTATAATCTATACTGGACCAACCATCAGTTTATCTATAATCTATACTGGATCAACCATCAGTTCATCTATAATCTATACTGGATCAACCATCGGTTTATCTATAATCTATACTGGATCAACCATCGGTTTATCTATAATCTATACTGGATCAACCATCGGTTCATCTATAATCTATACTGGATCAACCATCGGTTTATCTATAATCTATACTGGATCAACCATCGGTTCATCTATAATCTATACTGGATCAACCATCGGTTTATCTATAATCTATACTGGATCAACCATCGGTTTATCTTTAATCTATACTGGATCAACCATCAGTTTATCTATAATCTATAATGGATCAACCATCAGTTTATCTATAATCTATACTGGACCAACCATCGGTTTATCTATAATCTATACAACAACCATCAGTTTATCTATAATCTATACTGGATCAACCATCAGTTCATCTATAATCTATAATGGATCGACCATCAGTTTATCTATAATCTATACTGGATCAACCATCAGTTTATCTTTAATCTATACTGGATCAACCATCAGTTTATCTATAATCTATAATGGATCAACCATCAGTTTATCTATAATCTATACTGGACCAACCATCAGTTTATCTATAATCTATACAACAACCATCAGTTTATCTATAATCTATACTGGATCAACCATCGGTTCATCTATAATCTATACTGGATCAACCATCGGTTTATCTATAATCTATACTGGATCAACCATCGGTTTATCTATAATCTATACTGGATCAACCATCGGTTTATCTATAATCTATACTGGATCAACCATCAGTTTATCTATAATCTATACTGGATCAACCATCAGTTTATCTATAATCTATACTGGATCAACCATCAGTTTATCTATAATCTATACTGGATCAACCATCGGTTTATCTATAATCTATACTGGATCAACCATCAGTTTATTTTTAATCTATACTGGATCAACCATCGGTTTATCTATAATCTATACTGGATCAACCATCAGTTTATCTATAATCTATACTGGACCAACCATCAGTTTATCTATAATCTATACTGGATCAACCATCAGTTCATCTATAATCTATACTGGATCAACCATCGGTTTATCTATAATCTATACTGGATCAACCATCGGTTTATCTATAATCTATACTGGATCAACCATCGGTTCATCTATAATCTATACTGGATCAACCATCGGTTTATCTATAATCTATACTGGATCAACCATCGGTTCATCTATAATCTATACTGGATCAACCATCGGTTTATCTATAATCTATACCATCGGTTTATCTATAATCTATACTGGATCAACCATCAGTTTATCTATAATCTATACCATCGGTTTATCTATAATCTATACTGGATCAACCATCAGTTTATCTATAATCTATACTGGATCAACCATCAGTTTATCTATAATCTATACCATCGGTTTATCTATAATCTATACTGGATCAACCATCAGTTTATATTTTATTTTTATTAATACTTAATTTAGTTTCATAATGATAATAATAATAATAGCAGATGTGTCTGTTCCCTTCATAGCTTGTCCTTCTGCCTCTTCTTCTCTTTCTTTTCCTTCTTCTTCTTGTCCTTCCTTCTCCTTCCTTCTCCTTCTTTTTCCTTCTCCTTCTTCCTTCTTCCTCTTGTCTTTCTTCTTTTCCTTTTTCGTCCTCCTTCGTTTTCTTCTTCTTCTTCTCCTCATCCTCCTTGTCCTTCTTTCTCTTCTTCTCTTTCTTCTTCTCCTTCTTCCTCTTGTCTGTTTTCTTTTCCTTTTTCTTCCTCCTTCGTTTTCTTCTTCTTCTTCTACTCCACGTGTGGTGTGTGGTTGAGAGGAGAGGAGAGAGAGATTATATATATACATTACTTTATTTTCCTATTTTCTAACTGTTTGTTTATTGTATGGTCATTGTTAACATTGTGCAACTTTTGTTTGTTATAGTTTAGTGTTAGTTTATTTATCTTTTCAGTTTTGTTGTTGGTGTCTCCGTGTTTCCTTGGCGGGGATGGCGTCCACCGAGACGCCGTCCCTGTCTCTGAAGCATGGAGTGCGCATTGTTCCTCCGTCAGATACGACGGTGGAGCAGGTGCTGTTGGTGGTGGGAGACCAGGTCGGACACCGGAACATTACCTTCGCTTCCCGCATGAACAAAGCGGTGGTTGTTTTTTATGAACGATCAGGAGCTAGTAGCTCAGCTCGTAGAGAGCGGCCTCGTGTTAAACGAGGAGTATGTGCCGGTGTCTCCGCTGGCGGTCCCATCCACCAGGATCACGGTGTCCGGGGTTCCCCCGTTTGTGACCAACGAGGCGCTGGAGAAAGAACTGAAGAGGTTCGGTAAGTTCGCCAGCGGCTTTCGATCGGTGGGTCTGGGGTGTAGAGACGCCAAACTGAAACACGTCCAGTCTTTTAGGAGGCAGGTGTTAATGTTTCTAGACTCACCCACTCAGACACTGGATGTTTCTTTTCGTGTTAAACATGAAGACAGTTTCTATATGGTGTACGCCAGCTCTGGGAGCATTAAGTGTTTTGAGTGTGGAGACGTGGGACATAAGCGGATCGGCTGTCCGCACAGGCGGAGGCCGCCTCGCCGGTGGCGGGGGTCGCTGCTGCGCCGGTGGCGGGGGTCGCTGCTGTGGAGGTCTCTGAGACTGAAGCGGGGGGGTCGAGTGCGGGCCCCGCGGCGGATGCGGTTTCCGCGCCTGCGGCATGGTCCGCGGCGGCTGATCGGTCCGCGGCGGCTGATCGGTCCGCGGCTGCGGTGGATGCGTCTTCCGTGGCTTTTCCGGAGCCTGAGGTCGCCGCTGGCCCCGCGGCAGTGGGTTCCGACGTTACTGGCCCGGTGGTTGGAGCCGGTAACGGGGATACTGAGGGGACAGGACAGGAGGTGGGAGGAACCACTGAAAGCCAGAAAGAGGCTGATGTGGTAAAAGACAACATGACCAATAACAGTGTTTTAGACATGGAGTGTGATTATGACTCTGACTGTGCTTCTGTGGCTGACAGTGTGTCTCAGAGCGCTGATTTATACTCTTTAGATGAGATAAATCACTTTTTAGACGACACCTTTGGTAAAACAGCCAGTGTCTTTGAATATTTTCCAGATGGTAGAAAGTTTATTGAAACCGCAAACACTTTGCAACGAGTTGTTGATTTTGACTTGTTAGATGAAAAAAAAATGTTTTCGTCTCAAAAAGTACATCACCACAGTTAGAAAAAACTTAAAGATAACTGAAAGGAAAAGAGCAAAGAAAATGAAGGTCTAAGAAAAAGTAAAATCATGACCATACAACACTGGGTGTTTTCTTTCTGCTTGGCTTTTAGATGTGTCCTTTTTCTGTCTATGCTCTCTCTCTCTCTTCTATGCGGGTTTTAAAGGTTGCCTCTCTTAATATCAACGGGGGTAGAAACGCACAGAAGAGAGCATTAATTAGTGAGACAATAAGCCAGAAAAAACTTGATGTAGTTTTCATTCAGGAAACACACAGTGATTGTGTGAATGAGTCGGATTGGAAGTTATGGTGGGGGGGGGCAGCTTGTTCTTAGTCATGGCTCCAATGTCAGTGCAGGAGTTGCTGTTTTATTTTCTCCCTCTGTCAACGTAAACATTTTAAATAGCACAGAGGTTGTGGAGGGAAGGATCCTCTCAATAAGGGCAGAAATAACCGGCTCTGTTTTTACCTTTATCAATGTTTATGCCCCCAGTCGAGGCCCAGAGCGCTCAGTTGTTTTTAACACATTAAAAAAACCACCTAACAACGTGTGGTCAGGGGCAGTGTGTAGTCATGGGGGGGGACTGGAACTGCTGCACAGACCCTATAGATAGGACTGGTCAGGAGCTACATCCCCAGTCAGCTGCAACCTTACACCAGTTATTGAAAGAGGCAGACCTAGTTGACGTGTGGAGGACGAAGCAGCCTGCAGTCCGGCAGTTCACCTGGGTAAAGGTAGTGGGAGGGGTGGTCAGTGCCGCCAGGTTAGACAGGGTTTACCTGTCAGCTGATTTTATGAACAGAGCTGCTAAGTGTTACACCCTCCCAGTGGGGTTCTCTGACCACCATGTGGTCTGCTTAGAGTTGGTTTTATCAGCCAACAGCAGCACAAAATCTTACTGGCATTTTAATGTTAAACTCTTATTGGGCCGTGTTTTTTGTAAAAATTTTAAACTATTCTGGGCTTACTGGAAGTCAAGAAAACACCTTTTCCCCTCCCTGAGTCAATGGTGGGAGGTAGGAAAAGGCCAAATTAAGGTGTTCTGCCAAAAATATACGGCCTATTCTACCTCAAAAATTAAAGCGGCTGTGCAGAAACTAGAAGCAGAAATATTAAACCTAGAGAGGGCCTCAGGTCAACAGAGCAACCTGCTACAATGCAAAACACAACAGCTGAGCACCTTCCTGCAGGAGAGAGCTAAAGGGGCATTAGTCAGAGCCAGGTACACACAATTAAACAACATGGACGCACCAACTAAATACTTCTTCAGCCTGGAGAGGTCGGTGGCACAGAGGAAGCAGATGGTGTGTCTCCAGCTGCCTGATGGGAGGCTGACATCAGACCAGATCCAGATCAGGAGACAAGTGGTGGCTTTCTACACCGACCTGTTTGGAGACGAAAGCTGCGACATGGACGCTGGTGCTGAACTGCTAAAAGACCTTCCTCAGCTGAGTCCAGATGAGCGAGGTGCCCTAGGAGCAGACATCACGCTGGAGGAGTTATCCATCGCTATGTCCCAGATGGCTGCAGGAAAAGCTCCAGGAATCGATGGATTACCTGTTGACTTTTTTAAACATTTCTGGACAGAGCTGGGGCCGGACCTCTTGGATGTTTTTAAAGAATCTTTTATGAAAGGTTCTCTACCAGCTTCCTGCAGGCGAGCAGTGATATCACTGCTGCCTAAGAAAGGAGATCTAACATCCTTGAAGAACTGGCGACCGGTCGCTCTACTATGTACTGACTATAAGATTCTCTCCAAGTTTTTATCAAACAGACTGAAGGTTTTTATTGAATTGCTTATTGGCGTAGATCAGTCATACTGTGTCCCAGATAGGTCCATGCTAGACAACTTGTTTTTAATGAGAGACAGCATTGACGTATGTAACCAATACGGACTAGATGTAGGTGTCGTCTCCATTGATCAGGAAAAGGCCTTTGATCGCGTGGACCACTCCTTTTTATTTGCCACACTGACAGCTTTTGGTGTTGGGGAGCACTTTCTGTCATGGGTGAAACTGTTATATAGTGAGGCCCATTGTGTAATTAAAGCAGGGGGAGGTCTCACTGTTCCGGTCCCAGTGAGGAGGGGGATTAGACAGGGTTGCCCCATCTCAGGCCAGCTCTACAGTTTGGCCATAGAGCCACTCCTCCACAGATTGAGGTCCCGGCTGAGGGGTCTCTCTCTACCGGGGATGGCTGACTGCCCTACTGTGGTCATATCAGCCTATGCTGATGATTGTAATGTTTTTATTCGTGACCAGGGGGATGTTAAAGGTCTGGAGAGGGCCCTAGTACTATATCAGAGAGCCTCCTCAGCTAAGGTTAATTGGGTGAAAAGTGGAGCTTACCTGGTGGGGAGGTGGGTTTCAGAACGTCCCCCTACCCTTCCAGGGAACCTAAGTTGGGAGAGAGGAGGGTTAAAAACACTAGGGATACACCTAGGAAATGAGGTCATAGAAAGAAGGAACTGGGAGGGAGTGCTGGTAAAGGTTGAAGCCAAGTTGTCTAAATGGAAATGGCTGCTCCCCCAGCTGTCCTACAGGGGAAGAGTTCTGGTCATTAACAACCTCATTGCCTCTGCATTGTGGCACAGACTTCAAGTCCTCGTTCCACCACTGGGCCTTGTGGAAGCACTTCAGAGGCTGCTACTGGACTTCTTCTGGTCAGGTCGTCACTGGCTGCGGGCGTCGGTCCTGTATCTCCCTGTGGCAGAGGGCGGGCAGGGCCTGGTAGACATCAAGTCCAGAATAGCAGCTTTTAGGCTCCAGGCTGCTCAGAAGCTGCTGTACGGCTGCTCTCCCTGCTGGCTGGCTCCGGCTCAGCTCATCCTCAGGAAGGCCGGAGGGCTAGGACTGGACAAACACCTGTTCCTGCTGGATTCCCAGTGGAGACACTGCGAACTCACACCTTTTTACAGGTCAGTGATGGACTCCTGGAGGAGTCTGGACGTCATCCGACCTCCTGACCCCAGACCTGGAATGTGGTTGTTTGAAGAACCACTTTTTAATAACAGCTTCCTGCCCAGTAGGGTGCTGACATCGGCTACAGTGAGATCTGTTTTTATCAAGGCTGGTATCGTCAAACTGGGCCAGGTAATGAAGGTAACACCAATTTCACTGGCTGAGTTTTTAAACGTCCGGTCCTCCAGGCTGATGGAGAAGGCTGTCACCGAGCTGCTGTCGTCCCTGTCTGCTCCACTGAGGGCTTTTGTCCAGGACAGGGTCTTGGTCGACCAGTGGAGCCAGGGCTCGGACTATGTCTTCCCATCTGTGTCCGTCAGACCTACAGTGGGAGAGTGGACAGAGAAAAAAGGATTCCTTCTCTCCATGAAGACTCCAGTTCTGGAGAAGTTCATCTCCTGTGGGAAGAAAAATCTATACCATAGCTGTGTCAAGGTGCTGAACTTTGATTCGCTCTTTGAGATCAGAGAATCAAAATGGACTGAGGTCTTTGGTCCAGACTCTTCCCCTAAAGACTGCTGGCGGCTCCTGTATAAGGCCCCTGTTGAAAAACGGATGGCTGACCTCCAGTGGAGGATTATACATGGAGTGATAGCTACAAACAGATACAGAGCTCACCTGGATCCCAGCACTGGGGAGGGATGTCCCTTCTGTGGGCAGACAGAGACGCTAGAGCATTTGGTGGTCACCTGTCCTCGCTTAGGAGGCTTATTTAGTTTTTTGCAGGGGTGGGTAGCGGCTCTGGGAGAGGTTTTTTCAGTGTCAGTGTTTGTCTTTGGCCTGAAATATACAGTCAAAAAGAAACGAACATTGGTTTTAATTAACTTCCTGTTGGCTAATGCCAAGCTGGCAATATGGAAGAGCCGCAAAAACCGGGTGTCAGGTGTGGGCTGGACAGAGCCGGTCCTCTGTCTGAAGGCTTTGGTCTCTGCCAGGCTAAAGATAGAGCAAGCGTTTTATAGACTGACCGGTAACCTGGGTGTTTTTAAAGATGTGTGGGGCGTCAGGCAGGTCCTGTGTTCAGTAAGGGAGGATGGGTCATTACAGCTCAGTTTTTAGGGTGTGTGTGTGTGTGTGTGAGTGTGAAATTTGTATGCATGTATATTTTGTTGTAATGTATTATTGACAATGAAAAAATGACTTTAGAATTAAAGTTTTCTTAAAGTCAAAGTCTTCCTCTTCTCCTTCTTCTACCTGCTTTCTCTTCTTCTTCCTCCTTTTCTTCTGCTTTTTCTCCTCCTTGTCCTCCTTCTTCCTCTTCTCCTTCTCCTTCCTTGTCCTTCTGTTTCTCCTTCTTCTTCTTCTCCCTCTTCTCCTCCTCCTTCCTCCTCTGTTTAATCTGGTGTCCTAACCAGGATTAGTGTCTAATGGGATCAGTCTGTTGTTCTACTTCCTGTTGTAGAACCGGGTCAGCTCAGCTCTGTGAAGCTCCTCCTCCTCTCTGATCTGACCAGTCCGACAGTAACTCCTGTGTCTCTGTACAGTCACACTGATATACCTCTGTCTCCGTAGGACGATGCTGACCAAAGACAAGAAGCCTGACGAGAAGGGGGCCGGCAAAGGGGCGGCAGAGGTCATCCCCCCCCGACCTGACACCCCCAAAATGTTCAAGGCAGCGCTGAAGGTGACGGAGCAGGCCGGGATCGAGGGAACATTCGCCAAGCTGAAGAAGGTCTACAAAGAGACTGGAGAAGAGGTAAGGACGGGGGGAAGGAGGGAGGAAGGAGGGAGGGAGGGAGGAAAGGATGAAGGATGACTGAAATAAAGAAGCATGTGATCATCTCCTCCCTCTTCCTCCTCAGGCTCCTCCCTCCCTCTCTCCGGCTCCGCCCCCTTCTCCGATGCACCGGCGCTCTCCGATCCCTCGCACTCTGGCTCCAGACGATGGACACGACACCGTGGTGGAGGCTGCCGACAGCTCCATGATCATCAGGATGACACCACGGAGGGAAGGGGAGGAGCTACTGAGCGTGGAGGTGGCGGGGGACGAGAAGAAGGAGTGAGCTTAGCCAATGAGGAGATGAGATGTGGAGGACCCGGTTCTTCTTCTGTGGTGGATTCTCCATCCATCAAAGCACACAGAAAAGCTTCGTCTTCTTCTCTTTATCAGTTCTTCCTCTTGGTGTAGTTTGTTCTTCTTCTTCCTTCTCACAGTCACATGACAGGAAGAGACTTCTTCTTCTTTTTTTTTTATTTCTTAACCTGTCATCAGCTCTGACTCAGGTGAGCTGCAGTATCGTCTTCGGCCCCAAAGCCAGACAGCATGTATGAGGGGCGCTGTTTGACCAGGAAAGTGTCTGTTAGAAAAAAGAGAAACACAGTTTCCCAGAATCCCCAGCTTCTGTCTCGCAGCTTAGTCACTGACTGAGGCCTTCACTGAGCTGATGAGCTTTTAGAAGTAGTGTTGGTGCTGTTGATCAGATGATGATCAGTCTTCCTGTTCCGTTCTTCTGGTTTCTGTTTCCTCTGGGGCGCGTTCAATACCTCTGATCATTCAGCTCGTTCTTCTCTGTGTGTTTATGGCTGATAATGGTTTTTGAGCAGCATTTAAACTTAATAAAGTCGCAGTGAGCGTTGAATTCAACGTCTGCAAACATTAATTTAAAGTAAACGATATTATTATAGTAAAAGACTTTGATTTTAATGTCATTGCATCAAAACAAGGGTCACAACATAAAGTGACTGTGACATATTCACATCTTTTCTTTCCCTAGTTTCTACGTCAGTCAGATGTTTTTATTCCAACATGTCGACACCGTTGGAGGACGTGTCGTACATCGGCGTCATGGTTGATATCTCTTACTTTCCTGCAGCGTGCTGGACGGACGCAGAACTTTGTGTAAAACCTCCTCTGACTGTTTTTGAAACACTGAAGTAATTCCTGTTCAGCTTTGCCTCAGCTGATTGGTTGACATGCTGCATCTTTAAAATGAGAGGCGACGCGTTAAACAACCATCAGATGAATAGTTAAAGCTTTAATGGGAGAGGATGGTGAAGGTTTCACTGAGTGCTCTCAAACTATAAAAGTTTTCACTTCCTGTTGGGCTAAGATTCATTTCATTTAACTTTAATTACTGAACCGTAGTTTAGTAAACCAGGAAGTGATCAAAGCAGCAGGAACGCTGTGGAAAGACAGAAGAATCTTTAATGTGGTCATCATAAATAATTTACCATGTAGAGGGCAGTAATAATACGACTAACAACGCTAGGCTAAACTGATGAAAAGCACTGAAGAAGAAGAAGATGAAGAAGAATCTAACCGGCAGAAACAGATGAAGGAATGTGGATGTGAACCGAGTTCTGAACTGAGCAGATGTTGATGAGTATTATCATCCATCAAGGTTCATTTAAAACTGATGAATAAAGTGCCATTCATTTGCATAAACTCTGGAACTCATACAAATAATCACAATTCATTAATATTTAAACAATTAATTAATATTAGTGAACAATTAAATATTTCCCCCGTGACCCCTAACAGGAATGAGCGGGTACAGAAGATGAATGAATGAATGAATGAATGAAATATTTAAATCTATTGACAGCTCAACAGTTAATTCATATCACGCACTAAACAAACCTGAAAACGATGAACGCCTCGTTGACCTCCACTCATTTACACTGTTTACTGCCGGGGGGGGGGGGGTAGAGGAAAAGCCTCAGGAAGAAGCAGAGGAAGCGTTCATTGTGTTGCTCTGAGAGGAAATCATCCCATTGAAAAAAGGCGGGAAAGCAGAAAGGGAGCAGAGTTCTGCTACGGGACAGGAAGCTGGATGATCACTAAGAGTAGAAGAAGAAATGTGTAGCAGCTCTGCTTCTGTCCTCTGACTCTACGTTATGTCTAAACAGACATTTAAATGTGTTTCTACTGGAGCACTGAAGTCACTGTGAGATGTAACAAATAATCAGTTTGTAAATAAAACTGTTTTAAAGGAGCTGTGTGTGCTTCACTGAAGATCAAACTATTTTAACATCATTCAATAAACGTTTAGACACAGGTCAGAGGTTGCAGGGTGCAGTACCGTTTGTCACCACACAGACAACACATTGACCAGCTACTACAGCCCAGGGGGCGCTGTTTCACCGATGGGAACTGACTCAAAGTTTTTTAACCTGTACATGTTCACAGGACTCTATTTCCCAGAGTCCCTTGCTTCTGTTGTGTTGATGTTTACCCCTCTACTGCGTGACTTATTATTTTAACACGATACAAACGTTTTGTGTTTTAATATTTAAATAATGTAAAAATGTTCAGCTTCAGTTTCTAGAAGGACTAGAAAGACTTCACTGGTGTTCCTAATGATCTGGACAACAAGTGTGCCAGCGGTGTGTTCAGGTGATTCTTTTTGGAAGCTTTTGTACAAAGCTGAAAAGTTTTTTATTCACAGTTGATTTTTTCTTTCTTTCTTTTCCTGCTGTCTGTAGATTTACCCTTTTAGAGATTAGAATACATTCACCAGTGTACCTAATGAAGTGGACATTATTTACATTAGAATACATTCACCAGTGTACCTAATGAAGTGGACATTATTTACATTAGAATACATTAACCAGTGTACCTAATGATGTGGACATTATTTACATTAGAATACATTCACCAGTGTACCTAATGATGTGGACATCATTTACATTAGAATACATTCACCAGTGTACCTAATGAAGTGGACATAATTTACATTAGAATACATTCACCAGTGTACCTAATGAAGTGGACATCATTTACATTAGAATACATTCACCATTGTACCTAATGAAGTGGACATCATTTACATTAGAATACATTCACCAGTGTACCTAATGAAGTGGACATCATTTACATTAGAATACATTCACCAGTGTACCTAATGAAGTGGACATTATTTACATTAGAATACATTCACCAGTGTACCTAATGATGTGGACATTATTTACATTAGAATACATTCACCAGTGTACCTAATGATGTGGACATCATTTACATTAGAATACATTCACCAGTGTACCTAATGATGTGGACATCATTTACATTAGAATACATTCACCAGTGTACCTAATGAAGTGGACATCATTTACATTAGAATACATTCACCAGTGTACCTAATGATGTGGACATTATTTACATTAGAATACATTCACCAGTGTACCTAATGATGTGGACATTATTTACATTAGAATACATTCACCAGTGTACCTAATGATGTGGACATTATTTACATTAGAATACATTCACCAGTGTACCTAATGAAGTGGACATTATTTACATTAGAATACATTCACCAGTGTACCTAATGATGTGGACATTATTTACATTAGAATACATTCACCAGTGTACCTAATGATGTGGACATTTACGTTAGAATACATTCACCAGTGTACCTAATGATGTGGACATTTACATTAGAATACATTCACCAGTGTACCTAATGAACTGGACATCATTTACATTAGAATACATTCACCAGTGTACCTAATGAAGTGGACATCATTTACATTAGAATACATTCACCAGTGTACCTAATGATGTGGACATTATTTACATTAGAATACATTCACCAGTGTACCTAATGAAGTGGACATTATTTATATTAGAATACATTCACCAGTGTACCTAATGATGTGGACATTATTTACATTAGAATACATTCACCAGTGTACCTAATGATGTGGACATTATTTACATTAGAATACATTCACCAGTGTACCTAATGAACTGGACATTATTTACATTAGAATACATTCACCAGTGTACCTAATGATGTGGACATTATTTACATTAGAATACATTCACCAGTGTACCTAATGATGTGGACATTATTTACATTAGAATACATTCACCAGTGTACCTAATGATGTGGACATTATTTACATTAGAATACATTCACCAGTGTACCTAATGAAGTGGACATTATTTACATTAGAATACATTCACCAGTGTACCTAATGAAGTGGACATTATTTACATTAGAATACATTCACCAGTGTACCTAATGATGTGGACATTATTTACATTAGAATACATTCACCAGTGTACCTAATGAAGTGGACATCATTTACATTAGAATACATTCACCAGTGTACCTAATGATGTGGACATTATTTACATTAGAATACATTCACCAGTGTACCTAATGAAGTGGACATTATTTACATTAGAATACATTCACCAGTGTACCTAATGATGTGGACATTATTTACATTAGAATACATTCACCAGTGTACCTAATGATGTGGACATTATTTACATTAGAATACATTCACCAGTGTACCTAATGATGTGGACATTATTTACATTAGAATACATTCACCAGTGTACCTAATGAAGTGGACATTATTTACATTAGAATACATTCACCAGTGTACCTAATGATGTGGACATTATTTACATTAGAATACATTCACCAGTGTACCTAATGATGTGGACATCATTTACATTAGAATACATTCACCAGTGTACCTAATGAAGTGGACATCATTTACATTAGAATACATTCACCAGTGTACCTAATGAAGTGGACATTATTTATATTAGAATACATTCACCAGTGTACCTAATGAAGTGGACATTATTTACATTAGAATACATTCACCAGTGTACCTAATGATGTGGACATTATTTACATTAGAATACATTCACCAGTGTACCTAATGATGTGGACATTATTTACATTAGAATACATTCACCAGTGTACCTAATGAAGTGGACATTATTTACATTAGAATACATTCACCAGTGTACCTAATGAAGTGGACATTATTTACATTAGAATACATTCACCAGTGTACCTAATGAACTGGACATTATTTACATTAGAATACATTCACCAGTGTACCTAATGATGTGGACATTATTTACATTAGAATACATTCACCATTGTACCTAATGATGTGGACATCATTTACATTAGAATACATTCACCAGTGTACCTAATGAAGTGGACATTATTTACATTAGAATACATTCACCAGTGTACCTAATGATGTGGACATTATTTACATTAGAATACATTCACCAGTGTACCTAATGAAGTGGACATTATTTACATTAGAATACATTCACCAGTGTACCTAATGATGTGGACATTATTTACATTAGAATACATTCACCAGTGTACCTAATGATGTGGACATTATTTACATTAGAATACATTCACCAGTGTACCTAATGATGTGGACATCATTTACATTAGAATACATTCACCAGTGTACCTAATGAACTGGACATTATTTACATTAGAATACATTCACCAGTGTACCTAATGAAGTGGACATTATTTACATTAGAATACATTCACCAGTGTACCTAATGAAGTGGACATTATTTACATTAGAATACATTCACCAGTGTACCTAATGATGTGGACATCATTTACATTAGAATACATTCACCAGTGTACCTAATGATGTGGACATTATTTACATTAGAATACATTCACCAGTGTACCTAATGATGTGGACATCATTTACATTAGAATACATTCACCAGTGTACCTAATGAAGTGGACATCATTTACATTAGAATACATTCACCAGTGTACCTAATGAAGTGGACATCATTTACATTAGAATACATTCACCAGTGTACCTAATGAAGTGGACATTATTTACATTAGAATACATTCACCAGTGTACCTAATGAAGTGGACATCATTTACATTAGAATACATTCACCAGTGTACCTAATGATGTGGACATTATTTACATTAGAATACATTCACCAGTGTACCTAATGATGTGGACATCATTTACATTAGAATACATTCACCAGTGTACCTAATGATGTGGACATTATTTATATTAGAATACATTCACCAGTGTACCTAATGATGTGGACATTATTTACATTAGAATACATTCACCAGTGTACCTAATGATGTGGACATCATTTACATTAGAATACATTCACCAGTGTACCTAATGAAGTGGACATTATTTATATTAGAATACATTCACCAGTGTACCTAATGATGTGGACATTATTTATATTAGAATACATTCACCAGTGTACCTAATGATGTGGACATTATTTACATTAGAATACATTCACCAGTGTACCTAATGAAGTGGACATTATTTATATTAGAATACATTCACCAGTGTACCTAATGATGTGGACATTATTTACATTAGAATACATTCACCAGTGTACCTAATGATGTGGACATTATTTATATTAGAATACATTCACCAGTGTACCTAATGAAGTGGACATTATTTACATTAGAATACATTCACCAGTGTACCTAATGATGTGGACATTATTTATATTAGAATACATTCACCAGTGTACCTAATGATGTGGACATTATTTACATTAGAATACATTCACCAGTGTACCTAATGAAGTGGACATTATTTACATTAGAATACATTCACCAGTGTACCTAATGATGTGGACATTATTTACATTAGAATACATTCACCAGTGTACCTAATGAAGTGGACATTATTTACATTAGAATACATTCACCAGTGTACCTAATGATGTGGACATTATTTATATTAGAATACATTCACCAGTGTACCTAATGATGTGGACATTATTTACATTAGAATACATTCACCAGTGTACCTAATGATGTGGACAAGGAGGGTTTGTTGTGATTACATTCTGTTACGGTTTAAACACATGATACAGATGTTAATATACGAAGCATCAGTTTAAAGTTAAATAAATTCAGAATAAAATCTAAACGTCACACCGTCAAGTTCATCGTTTGATCAGTTATTTAAACACATCGCGTCTCATGTGATCCTCAGTGACCCGCCCTCCTCTATAAGAGCGCTGCTTTTTTTTTTTTTTCTCCTCTCTGGATTCTCACATATCGGACAGTCCGTGAACGCAGCACCGTCACCGTCAGTCTTGACTTCTCAGCGGAGAGACCTTCAGGGACCCACGGAGCCGAGTTTAAACTCGAGACCAGGTCCGAGCAGTGGGAGGTTGTTCTGAGTCAGTCCGAGAGGATTTACCGTGAGGAAGGAGCGGGGAGAGGAAGAGGAGGAAGAGGAGGAAGAGGAGTCGGGACCAGGAGGTAAGCAAAGTCTGCACCCTCCAAACTTTCCCCTTGCTTGCTTCCGTCGGTCGGTGTCCTCGGTGTGTCCTCGGTGTTTACCGCCGCTCTGCGCCTCTTTTCATGGGCCGTCCAGCAGCTTCCACCGCTTCAAAGCTCTTTTCATTGGGACAAAAGAACCGCGGCCTCACCTGCTCGACACCGGCCGTTTCTATGGTGACGACGGGGGGAGGCCAGCCAGCTGTCAATCAGTGTGATCGGTTCATGATGAGTTCAGTCTGATCGACCAATTAATCAATCAACTCGGTATCCGTTCAATAAACCAAGACTCGAACTGGAAGCTGATTGGTCGATTAATCGATGCAGCTGGAATCAATTTCAATCAATGTCGTCACAGAGTCAGCTGATTTTACATTTTTTTATTAATCTGTTGATTATTTTATAATTCGCCCATTAATCGTCTAATTAATCACTAAATAATAAACTTTAATTCAAACATACCTGAGCATTATATCTATGAACATTTACCACGTGACTATAAAAGTTTATTCTTTAGTTCAGATGTTTTATTTCTCATCCTCTGATGTAATTATTGATCAAAACATCTGCCTGGTTTAGTTTTAGAGCTCGATATGAGCAGAAAGCACAGCTGACATGCTAGCTGTTAGCTTCATCATTAGCATCGCCATTAGCATTGTGTTCTACAGTCTCTCTGTTGGGAACTGATTCTGCTCCAACAAAGATCTATCGGGCCAATCAGATCGTGTGGGCGGGGCTTAATGTGGTGATGGACAGAAGAGTAACAGCAGTTGTACAAGTCACCTGATTAGTTTAGATGTCTGTGATTGGTTGGAGGACTGTCCAGGTGATACAGATGATTCTATTTTATCCAGATGGAGAGAGTGACAATAACTCAGGCTGGATATGACAGGATAGTGATGCTATGCTAGCCACTAGCATCTCCGTTAGCATCTCCACTAGCATCTCCTCTGGAGTCTTTGTAGAGTTCTTGTCTGAAGCACAGCGGCGTCTCCCAGGCTCTGCTCACTAACCAACCATCAGACTAAACTCTAGGATAGTTCAGATCCTCTTAGTGGAGAGAGGTTTCAGTTTTAAGAAACGTCGAACTTCTAAACAGTAGCTCTTCCTAGCTTCCTAGCCTCTCAGCTAACAGTAGCTCTTCCTAGCTTCCTAGCCTCCAAGCTAACAGTAGCTCTTCCTAGCCTCCAAGCTAACAGTAGCTCTTCCTAGCCTCCAAGCTAACAGTAGCTTTTCCTAGCCTCCTAGCTAACAGTAGCTCTTCCTAGCTTCCTAGCCTCTCAGCTAACAGTAGCTCTTCCGAGCTTCCTAGCCTGTCAGCTAACAGTAGCTCTTCCTAGCCTCCAAACTAACAATAGCTCTTCCTAGCCTCCAAGCTAACAGTAGCTCTTCTTAGCTTCCTAGCCTCCAAGCTAACAGTAGCTCTTCCTAGCCTCCAAACTAACAATAGCTCTTCCTAGCCTCCAAGCTAACAGTAGCTTTTCCTAGCCTCCTAGCTAACAGTAGCTCTTCCTAGCTTCCTAGCCTCTCAGCTAACAGTAGCTCTTCCGAGCTTCCTAGCCTGTCAGCTAACAGTAGCTCTTCCTAGCCTCCAAACTTACAATAGCTCTTCCTAGCCTCCAAGCTAACAGTAGCTCTTCTTAGCTTCCTAGCCTCCAAGCTAACAGTAGCTCTTCCTAGCCTCCAAACTAACAATAGCTCTTCCTAGCCTCCAAGCTAACAGTAGCTTTTCCTAGCCCCCAAGCTAACAGTAGCTCTTCCTAGCTTCCTAGCCTGTCAGCTAACAGTAGCTCTTCCTAGCTTAATAGCCTGTCAGCTAACAGTAGCTCTTCCTAGCTTCCTAGCCTGTCAGCTAACAGTAGCTCTTCCTAGCCTCCAAGCTAACAGTAGCTCTTCCTAGCTTCCTGGAGTTCAGAAATCGTTCGTAGTTCCAGTCACATGATGGACATGAAGCAGCAGAGATGATTTATTCATTTAACTATCGTCACTAGAGCTGGAAGTTCTAGTTCTGAAGCTCAGTGTGGCGTCTTTGTCTAACTCCCAGAGAGGTGGAGGTGAGGGTAAGGACAGCTAGTTAACTAGGAGGACACCCACCTGTCAAAGAGGCCACGCCCCTTCATTCTGCAGAACTTTAAACCTTGATCTGATTTAATTAGGTGAGTTCTAGAAACGTTGTTCCTCATGAACCAGAACATGTTGATTTAACCTGGAGGTCTGTGATGGTGAGGCCTCTAGAGGACGTTGGAGGAACTGCAGGTTAGCGTTAGCTTCATGTTTCAGACCTGGAGGTTTATTCTTGGATCAGTTTGATTATGTTAATGTGTCTAAACATCTAAATAATCTACCGGCCGCGGCCACGGTAGCTCTGAGGTTATTATTCATTAGCATTCCTCAGCTAGTTTGACACAGATGTTGGAGACAGATGTTGGAGGACTGTGGCTGTAGACTGACTTCCTGTGTCTGAGCTGTGATGGCGGTAACGTCAGGGTGTGTCTGCTCCACATGTTCTATAAATACTCTGGTTTTCTTCTTTACCGACGTGGAACAAACTGAACCTCTGTTTTAACCCTTGAACCTCCAGCCTTCCTCCTTTCCTCTTCGCATTTATTCAGAAACTGTTTCAGTCTGATGACAGACGAGCAGAAACTTCCTAAGTGTGGAGACGGCTTCAGATTCATATTTTGTCAGGACTGATGGATTATTATCCATTATTATTCGTCTGTCAGTTAGTGGTTGAGGGTTCTCTCAGAATCAAAAGTTCATCTTTTCTCAACTTGAGGATCTTTAAAAGTTTAAAATCAAGGTTCAGAATGTGAGTGCGTGTTTAAACCTGAGCTCAGTGTTTCACTTTAAAATCTCCCCACAGATCTCAGCTGCAGCAGAGACTCCAGATTAAAACTCTGTTTAACTGAATGCCAGCGAACGTCTCATTTCTGCAGCTCCAGCTGTTTATCAGAGAAAGTCTCCTCAGCCTGCAGACTGGAGGAAGATAGAACCTGTTAGCCTAGCCGTTAGCCTAGCCGTTAGCCTAGCTGCTACATTAGCCAGGGGCCACTGAGTGTCCACTAGGGAAGTGTCTCTATTTTTGTCATTTTTTTTGTTATTTAGAACATGATGGTAATAATAATAATAATAATAATCAACTGTATCATCAGTGGTTCAGTTTGAAGTTGTATTTCACTAAAAGTTGAAATTAAAACACTGAAACTTCAGGAGGTAACCAGTCCTTGTCCTTAATTTCGTTGTACCACAATGGCAAAAAAAGACATTCTATTCTATTCTATTCTGATGGTGACTTGGTACAGCCAGGTATCCCAGAATGCACTGCTGCTTATCCAATGTCAGAGTTTAACTGGTGGAGTCTTACTTGTTGTAGATAAATGTCCTGTGTTAGCTTAGCTGGTAGCTAGGTATCTTATCTTGTCTTTTAGAGAATATTAAAATGAGGAGTGTAACGTTCACCCTGAAGAGACCTGTACTAAAAGCCTGAGGAACTTTTCAGATTCATGTCTAGAGTCTAGCATTAGTTTGGACTGTTGTAGTTTTAAAGGAAGCGGTCACTGAGGAGCTTTAATGCAGTTAAGCTCCATGAATAACGTCACATGTCTCTGTTGAAGGACAGTCGGGTTTAAACTGCTGTGTCCATCTTTGAGTCAGGCTGAAGATTTAGAGCAGATGTTCAGAGACGCTCAGTGAAATCTGCAGCACGAGGTTCAGAGGAAATCGTATTTACTGCTTCACCTCCGAGTTCAGACAGAAAGCTGCAGCAGAGACGACCAGCGGCATCACGTCTGGTCCTAAAAACGTCTTCTTAGCGTCTGTTCAAAGGTTCAACCTGAAGGTTTCTAGTTTTAAATGACATTTGAGAACCAGTACATCCTGATCTAACTAATAGTAATGAATAACTATATGTTAATCAAAATAAGAACTGCTCTCTAAAGTTAAAGGAGTTCTGTGTATTTACTACATAGATTTGAAAGAAGACGCTGCTCCTCAGAGATGTGGAGCTGAACTCAGATTCCTTCCAGCTGTGATGAAGATGATCACATGTTGTTGTTCTTTAGTGACTGAACAGCTGAGACGTTAATTATTCTGCAACATTTACATGATGTTGGTTGATAAACATGGTCTGAACTAAAATCAAATTATTTTCAGTGGTTGTGTGATTAAAGATCCAGCAGAGGGCGCTGTCGCTGCTAGAAGCCATAAGGACATGATGATCAGTTCTAGACTGAACTGCTCATTACATCTAAACTGACAACCTAAAGGTTCAGTGGTGCGTTCACTGACCAGGTTTGATCTTTTGTGTTTAAATCTCAAAGTATTGATTGCTCCCTCCAGTCTTTAAGCTAAGCTAAGCTAAGCTAAGCTTTTCCTCCATCAGACTTTGAGTTGTTGGTGTAAAGCAGGAACAGAGACTGAACAGAAACTCCTCCTCTACTTCTTTCTTCTCCTTCAGTTTTTCCTGCAGTTTTTCTATTTTCACTCGACTGACGTCGTCGGTCACTCGTCTGTTTCAGAGTTTCCGCGCGGCTGCTCGCCTGTAATTTCCTCCTGAAATAACTCGAAGCTGAAGTTTTGGTCAAACCACCGAGAAAATAAAGACATGACAGAAAGAAAGAGATGGAGAGAAGGCAGAACTAGCCCTTTTTATTTGTTAGAATTCTGCTGTACAGGAAAATACAGCAACCCCAACTTAGATTTAAAAAGACACAAGAAGCATTTACAAATGCACGTTCCCTCACACCTGATTTTAAGATTATTTACATTGTGTGTGTTTAATTGAGGGTTACATCTTTTATCCTGTTTCTTGAAAGACAGAGTGAATGTGAAAAAAGCCAAAGTGCAGCTTGTAATTGCAGTTTTAATGGCTTTTATTGGGAGTTGTTTTTTAAATCTGACACTACAAAAAACCAACAAATCCATCTAAGTCATATCATTATATCCACATATCCAAGGCTCTAATAATCCCCCCCATGAAAAATCCACTTAGCATTTATTGAAAAGATGTTTTTTTAACAAAATGATGATGATGCCATCACAAACACTGGTCAGAAATTAATCAAGCTTTTATTTATTAGGACCGAAGTGGATTAAAAGATGTAGAGAAATATATTAACCTGCTGTTTTCATGGCGTTTTTGAAGAGGACACGTTTGTCCCTTAATGGTGACGATGAAACAAATTAGGTTACACAGTGTAAAAATGGAGTATTATGGGATGTGAGTTTAAAATATAAAAATTTGCGAATAAAACACAGACCTTTGCTAAATGTGATCGCGAAAAGCATAACCACCACTAAGTTGACACCTTTGTCCCGTTTCATTGATGTACTTTACTGCTGCAGACCCCCCCCCCCCCACAGGACAAACACACCCCTGCACCGCCCCCTACAGGACGAACACACTCCTGCACCGCCCCCTACAGGACGAAACACACTCCTGCACCGCCCCCTACAGGACCAACACACTCCTGCACCGCCCCCTCCAGGACCAACACACTCCTGCACCGACCCCTACAGGACCAACACACTCCTGCACCGCCCCCTCCAGGACAAACACACTCCTGCCCCCCCCCCCCAGGACAAACACCTGGAGTCAAACCTGATCTGTAATAGAAATAATTGTTAAATGTTAACCAGAGTCTCTGTTGCATAACAGAAATAAATGTTTACCTCAGCTGTATAACTTGAATTTCCGACATAAAACTATAAATGTAATCGTCCGACCCTACCCACATTCAGATCTGCTAACTGACGCACATTCCTCCCTCTCCACACCCTTTTATAGTTTTATTTAGAGCGGTTACTGTTTGATGTAGCTGGCACGGCGTCCTGCAGGATGTTTGGTGTTATGTCAAGATGGATGAGGCCTTGCATGGAGAAAAATAAAAAGCTGCACCACATCAGAGTGTCAGAAAGGACAGAAGCTAAGCTAACAGCCCCCACTTTTCAATCTTTGTGCCCAACAGTTCTAATCCTTGTGCTAAGCTAGGCTAATGGTTGAAAACTGTGGGAAACCACTGAGCAAGCCTAGCTCAATGTGTGTGCTAAGCTAGGCTAATGGTTTCGCCCTAGTTTCTGGTCTTTGTGGTAAGCTAGGCGAACAGTTTCCCCTTGTTTCTTTTGCTGTGCCAGGCTAACGGTTTCCCCCTTGTTTCGTTATGCTATGCTAGGCTAACAGCGTCCCCTCATTTCTGCAATCAAATCTAGGCTAGCTGTTTACACCCTGCTTTCAGTCTGTGCTAAGCTAGTTAACAGTTTGTCATAGATTATATGCTGTGTGTAAGCTAGGGGGACAGTTAGCCTAGCTTAGCACGAAGCTAGACTTGTGCTGCATCTGCATCAGACTGAGTTTAGAGTAGACCCCTTCTCCGTGACCCCTGGATCATTCTCAGGAGTCATGTGATGAAAACCTGCTGAGGCTCCGCCCCCTTTTATTAAGACCCTGAAAGGACTCGTCGTAGTGGAAACGACTCCTTTTGTCTCCAGAAACAGTCTCAGCTCTGTTTACAGTGGGACGGGTTAGCGCTGTCTGGTCTGAGCATGCTCAGAATGTCATGTTTGCAGGGGGAGGGGAGAGGGGGGAGGGGGGGTGGACGTGTGAGTAATGTAAAAGTTGGTTCATGGAACCTGTTTCCATTAATGCAACATGAAAAGTTAGAGAGAGGTTACGTCACAGCGAGCGTCCGCCGTCCTCATCGGGTTTACCCTGAACCAACAGATGGTCCCAGGACGAGGAGGTGGGGCGAGAGAGTTGCACTCAGACTGGAGCCCTCTCTCTCTCTCTCTCTCTCTCTCTCTCTCTCTCGTTCTCGTTCTCGTTCTCGTTCTCTGATGGAGGTGAAGACCTGACAGAAGAGTAAGATTTAATGTCATCGACCTGCAGCAGGAACTAAGATGGACGATCCTCCTTCAGCAAGACACTCGTTCTCTGACTTTCTTGAATCACTGCAGAACATTTAGTCCAGCCTTGATCATCGTTACTAGTTTCATTTTAGTCTTTCTACTTCACACTTCAGTCCCTGTGGTTTGGTTGAGGCTGTGAACACGTTGGACGTTTTATTTTCCAGTGAGTCTTGAGTTACAGTGAGAAACTCTCGTCTCTGGTTACCTGTGGACTACCTGTGGTCGTGACGGCAGCAGCAGCATCGAGGCCAAGGTTCAGAGGTTTATCAGTTCTGTGGAAATGTGATGTGGACGGGAGGGCGGGATCCAGGACAGAGGTGAAGCAGGTGAGACAAAAGCAGAGAGGGAGGAGAGGATTAAACAAACTGAACTCAGCAGCAGGATTAAAACCAGCTGATGAGGACACGGAGTCCTGTCGGCTCTGGAGCCAGACGGCCTTGATGAAGCCAAACCTCCCGTCACAGCAGAAGAAGAAGTAGTCCAGAACCTGAGACGCTCTGTGGAGACAGGGTCATGTACGTCCTGTGCACCCTAGCCGTCCTGACGCTGCATAGCCTCTTCAAGAACCGCCGCTACAAGGAGGACGGCCCAGAGGTTGAGAGAGAGGACGCCGGACGGAGGGACGCTGGATGGGTGGATGGAGGCTTCTCTGAGGGTGGAGGGATGTCCAGGACTGGAGGAGGTGGAGGAGGTCTGGTGAAAGCTGTGGATGGAAGAGGTGAAGGGAAGAGTAGGCGAGGGGTCGGACGTTGTTACCCCCCTAACAGGAAGAGAGTCCAGGTGAGGAGACGGAGGACACTTCAGAGACGGACGTTAAATTTAGATGTTAGATTAAAAACGAAACAAACTACATTTATACATTACATTTATATAACAAACTACATTTATACATTACATTTATATAATCCATTACATTTATCCAGTAAATGATATTATATAACAAACTACATTTATATAATAACGGGGACATCTCTGTCTCTACATTTAATCCTTCCCGTCTCTTTCCCTGCAGCTGATTTTATTTAACCTTCCTGTGTTTGGTCAGAGTTTGAGTTTGAGGTTTGAGCTAAACGTGTCTTCATCTACTGAGAACAACAACACACTGATGTAAATGCAAGGATTCATGAACAAACAACCTCCATGTTGTTAATGTATTAGAAACATTTAACTCAGGTCAACAACAATAAGAATCATTAACTTGAACTGAACAGCTGAACCAATAAATAAATAATAATTAGGTATAAATATTAAATGAGAGAACTCTACAGTTCTTGGTCAGCAGTGAGTTCAACTCCAGGCTGTTCATGGTTCATCAGTAGAAAGTTAATTAACGACTAATACTGAGCATATTTACACTTAATGAGTTATTTTAATTATTTCTGTTTCTCTGGTCGGACTCGACTGAGAATGAAAAGACCGTCTGGAGCCAAATAATAAACTTTATCAGAAGTGAAAGTAGATTTAAAACCACACTAAACTTTAACCATTAACCTTTTACAGTGTTTTTATGAGAGGAAGCTGCTGCTCTTTGATTCAGACGTCAAATAAAACTCAACTCTTCTGTTATTGGTCAAATCCAACGTCGTTGTCTTCGGTCTGTCGGCTTCATCTGGAAGTTCTGCTCCGAATCCACCTTCACTGTTTCCCTTGGTCTAGTTCTTTTTGTAGTTCTTGGTGTAGTTCTTGGTCTAGTTCTTGGTCTAGTTCATTTGTAGTTCTTGGTCTAGTTATTTTTGTAGTTCTTGGTCTAGTTCTTTTTGTAGTTGTTGGTCCAGTTGTTGGTCCAGTTCTTTTTGTAGTTCTTGGTCCAGTTCTTGGTCTAGTTATTTTTGTAGTTCTTGGTCTAGTTCTTTTTGTAGTTGTTGGTGTAGTTCTTGGTCTAGTTCTTGGTCTAGTTCTTTTTGTAGTTCTTGGTCTAGTTCTTGGTCTAGTTATTTTTGTAGTTCTTGGTCTAGTTCTTTTTGTAGTTGTTGGTCCAGTTCTTTTTGTAGTTGTTGGTCCAGTTGTTGGTCCAGTTGTTGGTCTAGTTATTTTTGTAGTTCTTGGTCTAGTTCTTTTTGTAGTTGTTGGTCCAGTTGTTGGTCCAGTTCTTTTTGTAGTTCTTGGTCCAGTTCTTGGTCTAGTTATTTTTGTAGTTCTTGGTCTAGTTCTTTTTGTAGTTGTTGGTGTAGTTCTTGGTCTAGTTCTTGGTCTAGTTCTTTTTGTAGTTCTTGGTCTAGTTATTTTTGTAGTTCTTGGTCTAGTTCTTTTTGTAGTTGTTGGTCCAGTTGTTGGTCCAGTTGTTGGTCCAGTTCTTTTTGTAGTTGTTGGTCCAGTTGTTGGTCCAGTTGTTGGTCTAGTTATTTTTGTAGTTCTTGGTCTAGTTCTTGGTCTAGTTATTTTTGTAGTTCTTGGTCTAGTTCTTTTTGTAGTTGTTGGTCCAGTTGTTGGTCCAGTTCTTTTTGTAGTTCTTGGTCTAGTTCTTGGTCTAGTTATTTTTGTAGTTCTTGGTCTAGTTCTTGGTCCAGTTCTTGGTCCAGTTCTTTTTGTAGTTCTTGGTCCAGTTCTTGGTCCAGTTCTTTTTGTAGTTCTTGGTCCAGTTCTTGGTCTAGTTCTTGGTCTAGTTCTTTTTGTAGTTCTTGGTCTAGTTCTTGGTCTAGTTCTTGGTCTAGTTCTTGGTCTAGTTCTTTTTGTAGTTGTTGGTCCAGTTGTTGGTCCAGTTGTTGGTCCAGTTCTTTTTGTAGTTCTTGGTCCAGTTCTTGGTCTAGTTCTTGGTTGATGTCTTTAGAAACAGTACAGAAGCTGTGATGAAGGTTTTCGGGGGGGGGGGGGGGGGGGTGCTACCACACTGGGAGCTGCTGCTGGTCTACTGACGGGGGTGCTGTCCTGTGGGCGGCTCTGACCCGGGGGGCTGGAGGGCTCTGCACCTTGGTGGGGGGCCTCCTGTCTGCCTGGGTCGGGGCCGTCTCTATGGCGACGCTCCCTGTAGTCGTGGGCTGGAGGCCCTCTCAGTGTGGTCGGCCCCCAAAGGTGGTTTCCTCCTTGCTCCAGGTCTCTGTGTCCAGCCATGTCATGGTTGGGTTTTTGTCTTTGCTGTTTGTGGCCTCTGTGAGACACTTTGTAGCTTTTAAATATGAAAAGTGGCATATAAACAAAATTAGATTTGATGACTAGAGTCTGGTAATGACCTGATACTCACCTGGACCTGACGCACCCACTGAATACAAAGTCAAAATATTAGGAACACGTGTCAGTTCAGTAAAACACGTTTATTATCAACTACTGCTCAGTACCAGAACTCAGATGTTTACACCAGTGTACCTAATGAGGTTAGGGTTAGTGAAGAACCAGATCAGCTGTTCTTTGTTTTTCCGTCATGAAACATGAAATCCTCTGGAGTCTGTTAGATAACATGCATGTATTCATGGTTATGAGAGGATGATGACCTGAGCTCCTCTGACCTTCATCCTGGACCTCACACTTCTTGTAAAACCTTTAAAGGTCTCGGATGGTTTCAGTTTGTTTTTACCTGACTTAAAACTAAAACACCTGAAACATTAGATCTGATTCTAACCTGGATCCAGAAACAAACCAACCGTTGATTATCATTAAGATAAAATAATCCTTTAATATTCAGCTCTAAACTCTGAATGAATGGGGAGGTGTTTTCTCTCAGTTCTCCAGCTTTGAATGAATCTGTTGGTGATTGACTTTAATACACATGAAGAAGAACATAACAAAGATAAATATAGCCTCAGTCCAACCTTAAATTAATCACAACTAACATTAAAATAACCTTAACCTAACCCTATCTAAAATAACCTGATCTCCTCTCTGACAGCCAATCAGGAGTGTTCAGTCTCATCATGTGACTGTGTGCAGCTGTCCTCACAACATGAGGAATCCAAGCAGACACACACTGTGTTGAATATTTCAGTGGGGGGGGGCTCCTCTCACTGAATCTACTGATGGAGGAGGGGGAGGGGCTACAGGAGGTGTGATGCTGCTGTGCTGTTACTAGGGAAACAGAGGGAGGAGGCAGGGGGGTCGGTGGGTGGTGTTGACGCTAACCCTGCTGCTGAGTGTCGGCCTGAAGCTGCAGCAAAGATGGAGGGATGATGTGGACGAGGAGGCCGCAGGGAGGGAGGTAGGAGACGGGCACAAAGAGGAGGATGGAGGGTGGAGGGATGGAGGATGGAGGGTGGAGGATGGATGCAGACGTGTTGAACACAGATGGAGGTCTGACTGTAACCTGATGCAGACGCTTGTTTCTCTGATGACCTGATTAGACTCGACAGCTCTGTCTCTGATGACGATCCTGTGTTTGTCCGTTAACGTTTTATCTCTGTTTGTCTGTTTTCTGCTCGTTGGACGCGTCTCCATCTCTAAAGCAGCTGCAGCTGATTTAACTGAACGTGTCTTTGTTAAAATAGGTCAGAATCACACTGAGACAATTTAAATGACTGAAAATCATTTATTAAATCTCTGGAAGCTTCATTATCATTATTATTGTTGTTATTTCTTCTCGTCTGTTGTTTCATGCAACCTCCTGCACAAAATTAGATTCTTATTGGATTTTTTATTATTTGTCTGTAAAGTGTCAAAATGAACAAAAGGAAATATTTAAATATTTACCCTCCAGTTATTGAGTTAATGATTAAATATTATTCATTCATTCATCTTCTGTAACCTCTTGTCCTCTGGCGGGTCCTGGGGGCGTGGAGCCTATCCCAGCTGTCATTGGTCTAGAGGGGGGGGTCCACCCTGGACAGGTCTCCGGTCTATCCCAGCTGTCACTGGTCTAGAGGGGGGGTCCACCCTGGACAGGTCTCCGGTCTATCCCAGCTGTCACTGGTCTAGAGGGGGGGGTCCACCCTGGACAGGTCTCCAGTCTATCCCAGCTGTCACTGGTCTAGAGGGGGGGGGTCCACCCTGGACAGGTCTCCGGTCTATCCCAGCTGTCACTGGTCTGGAGGGGGGGTCCACCCTGGACAGGTCTCCGGTCTATCCCAGCTGTCATTGGTCTAGAGGGGGGGTCCACCCTGGACAGGTCTCCAGTCTATCACAGGGCTAACACAGAGAGACACTCACACCTACGGCCAATTTAGAATCACCGATGAACCTAACCAGCATGTCTTTGGACGGTGGGAGGAAGCTGGAGAACCTGGAGAGAACCCACGCAGACACAGGGAGAACATGCAGACTACACAGAGAAAGGAACCAGTTGGTCTGGATTAGATTAAATATTAATATAATTTTACAAAAAAAACTCATTTAAATATTAAAGTAGTAATAAACACATTAATATACTGCTGAGTAAAATCCTGCAGGCCGTTAATGGAACAGACATTAATTAAACTAAACTATGAACGCATCTCAGACGAGATGCTAAAACGTTAGCGTAGCAGTTAGCTTTAGCAAACTAAAACATTAGCCTAATAAGCTAAAGCTTTAGCCTGATATGCTAAGACATTAGCCTAGATGGTCTGACCCAGTTTAGGAGGAGGAGGATCGTAACGTCTCCACCAGTTAAACCCAGAGAACGGTTCAGACTCTAGTCAGTGACTAAATCATTAGTTTCTTTTATATGTTGGTTCTTTATTCTCTGTGTTTTCACGTAACGCCTACATTTCTATGTCAGAAAACGTCCCCATACGTGGTGGTGATGGTGGCTTCAGTCTCGTCTCAGAAGTTTCAGTTTGTCTTTTGAGAATCCACAGTTGTGTTTGTGCTCAAGTGGAAGAATAGATTTACTGACGTCCACCTGGATCAGAACCGCTTAAATCTGAGTCTGACTCTGACTGTGGTGATAAGAGGTGAAGTGTCAGCAGCTATCAACGTTAATAATATGTCAGCATATGTGTGGTTTTATTCAGACTCACTAACTTTCTGAGGGTGAAGAGTGAAGGTGTCAGTTTAGAGTAAAGAGCACGACTAAGCAGTAGAACAGGTGTACCTAATGAACTGGACGGTCTACAGTAAATTCTCTCTGTCCTACCCAGATGTCTCCAAGTTTCCTCATTAAAGCATGAATTAAAGCATGACCTTGTCTGTGTATGGACTACCAAGCAGATTTAGGGCCCCTGGAGGCCCCTGGTGGCCCCTGGTGGGCCCTGGTGGGCCCTGGAGGCCCCTGTTGGCCCCTGTTGGGCCCTGGAGGCCCCCGGTGGCCACTGGACTTAAAAACAGAGCAATAAGTTGACAGAGATAAGTTGAAGGAGACTGACTGGTGGAAAAGTCAATAATTAATTAGTTCATTTCAGGTTTAGTTGAATTCAAATGTGGCCCCTCGGTGGGTGGGGTTAGGGAAGCTCCCTCTAGTGGTGTGAAAGAGAATCACTTTATTAAATATAAATAAAATAAATTTAAAACGTGAAATACTGTCCAACATATTAGAATAGATGAAAATATCTAATCAACCGATGAAAAGAAAATGAAAGGAGATACAAATTAACTTGATAGCCTACTTAGCCTAGCTTCTGGTACGTAGCGTTCCCACATAGATGTACAATGTTTATTTAACTTTTATGTTATATTTTATTTGATTCATTAAGTCCAGTTTTTTTATTTTCCTATATTTAAGCAGTGTTACTGTTAAAACTGCGTGTAATGTTACAGTGACCAACAATATTAAATATACTTGTAAATGTACAGTAAGTATTCTTGTTTTTAATGAATACTTACTGTATTCTGAATTTGGTCATTATGGTGGTACTTGGAGAGCCAAGTATTTTCTGAGGTGGTACTTGGTGTAAAAAGTTTGAGAACCTCTGTCTTATATTATATCTTGAATCATACCTGGAGTGTCCTCTCAGAAGAGGACGATGAGAGGCTCTGATGATGATCAGCTGTTGTCTGTTGGTCGTCGGGCGTTAACGAGGTCATCTGCTCTGAGGATTAACAGATTACAATCCTTCCTGATGAAACCTGGTCAGAACATAATTCTCTTCATGCTATGATGCTAACTGCTGCTAAAGGTTGCTAACATTACTGGAAATCTACCTGGTTTAGCTTCAGAGGTCTATATGAACAAAGACACACTGATGGGAAGCAGAACTGACATGCTAGCTATTAGCATCTCCAATAGCATCTCTGTCAAATTTGCATTACTAGTAGCATCTTCATTAGACTAGCCATTAGCATCTGCTCTGGAGTTCTTTATAGGGGGTGTGGCCTATTTATTTATTCATTGAAGGTGTGGTTTATTAGTTAGGAGGCGTGGATATTTTGTTTTATTAGTGAAGGGGCGTGGCTTCATTATTAGGGGTGTTGGTTATTTATTTTATAAGTGAAGGGGGCGTGGCCGTGCATTTATTAGTGGAGGGGGCGTGGCTTGTGTAATTATTAGCGAAGGGGTGTGGCTTTTTATTTATTAATGAAGGGGGCGTGGCTTTTAAGTATTAGTGGAGGGGGCGTGGCTTCAGGCCAGCAAGAGCAGCCACTGGGGGAGCTGTGGTGTCAGCCTGGTCCCTGTTGTGACTCTGTCCCTCTGTCTCCAGCCGGTCCAACCGTCCAATGCTCTGCTCAGCCCGGCGGTCATGTTCAGCACAAGAAAGACCTGGGACCTCGGCCACGCCCACTGCCTGCAGGAGCTCTGGAAGAACGACGTCTCATTGGACGGTGAGTCAGACGCTGCTGCAGAGGAGGGAGGGAGTGGAGGAGGGAGGGGGAGGAGGGAGGGGGAGGAAACCCCACCGTGGCTGCATTTTTCATGACAGCAGAGAGAGGTGAGTCATGAATGAATGGAGCTGCATGCAGAGAGGAAACCTGAGAGTCACTACGACCTGGTGAGTTTGTCTCTTCATGTGTTTGCTGCTTGGCTCTCAGCTGATCCGTTTACAGTCCCAGTAGAAAGCCTCAGGTTCACAAACACTGGAGCTATTGTCACATAGATGTTTTCTGCTGCTGTTACCTGTTAGAAAATCAGTCGTGTTATTTAGACCTTTAATCTGTAGGATGTGACACAGATTCAGAAAATAGAAGAAACTCTCCTGACACATCGTCTTCGCCCTCATCTCAGGATCCATCCTTTAGATTAGGGAGGAAAGTCTGGAGTTTCCAGTTACCTGGTTAGAGCGTCAGCTGGAGCTGCAGCTGTGTTATTATTATTATTATTATTTATTTTCTCATTTCTTTTCTTTTAGTCCGATTCAGTTACTGTCACAGAAACTAGAACGCTGAACAAAGTTGAAACCTTCAGACTCAGGCTGATCCTTGAACTAAAATCAACAAATGAAACTGAAACGAAACAAACCTGATAAAAGTGATCTAGTATCAGGGACGTTTGTGTTTTCAGATTAGAGCAGCATGTAAACGACATCACAATAAAACTACAATAATTCCTCTAAGACAGAACGATGAGGACGCCCTAACCCTAACCCAGCTACCCAACCCCCCCCCCCCCTCTTTTTTAACTACGATCTTTGGCATTTTTTATTATTTTTATGGGTCTTTTTATTACATTTATTACTTTTAACAGTTTCCCACTGTCTTTAACCAACCCTGGTTTATTAAAAGGAGCCAAACGAAGGTATTTTATACATTTCATTCCCCCGTGCCCATGCCCTTCTTCCCCAACCTAACCCTAACCCTCATCATCAGCTCAGTGACATAACACAGATGTCAGGACTGGAGCTGACAAACGATGCTTGCTAGGTTTGTTAGCTAGGTGTCAGGTTTTTTAGCTAGTTTTATTAGCTAGGTGTCAGGCTTGTTAGCTAGGTGTCAGGCTTGTTAGCTAGGTTTGTTAGCTAGGTGTCAGGTTTGTTAGCTAGGCTTGTTAGCTAGGTTTGTTTGCTAGGTGTCAGGTTTGTTAGCTTGGTTTGTTAGCTAGTTTTTTTTAGCAAGGTTTATTAGCTAGGTGTCAGGCTTGTTAGCTAGGTGTCAGGTTTGTTAGCTTGGTTTGTTAGCTAGGTGTCAGGTTTTTTAGTTAGTTTTAGTAGCTAGGTGTCAGGCTTGTTGGCTAGGTGTCAGGTTTGTTAGCTTGGCTTGTTAGCTAGTTTTTTTTAGCAAGGTTTATTAGCTAGGTGTCAGGCTTGTTAGCTAGGTGTCAGGTTTGTTAGCTAGGTTTTTTAGCTCGGTTTGTTAGCTAGGTGTCAGGTTTGTTAGCTAGGTTTTTTAGCTAGGTTTGTTAGCTAGGTTCGTAGTCAGGTTTGTAACGCTCTGATAAAGTAACTCCTGTTAAATTAAAATATTCTTAAAGCTGAACGACTACGTTATAATGTTGAATCAAATATTAGTTTTGTTTGTTTTACAAACTCCTTTAATAAAACATTAGGATGGAAGCAGTCGGACCCGATCAGATCATTGAACCTTCACTTTCTGCTCATGTATTGATGACCTGTGATTAAAGTCAGATGTCTCATTCTGCTGCAGTCGTCAGAGACTGAAATAATAATGAATAAATGAACGCTGTGTCCAGAAGCTGCAGACTCAGACTAATCCTGTTCTAATACTTCAGTGTTTGGTTTAAAGCAGGTTTATCTTCCATTAGCGAGTGTGTACTTATGCCTTTGTAAACATTCGATCCTCTTTGAAACTGAGTCTACAGATCAATGGGGAAAAACAAATGAAGCATAAAACATTTAACTCTTACATTTATTTGAAATGAATCATTTCTCAGATTGTCCAACTATCAGAGCGTCTGATTCCAGTAAAAGTCTACATCTCAGGATCCGCTGCAGAAACTACAACCGCCTCGGCTGATTTAAAGTGTTTCTCTGCAGCTGTTGGTGTCAAGGTGACACATCTACTGTTCTTCTTCTTGGTCCAAACAGAACAAAGCTACTGTTTGTCAGAGAATCAAACAGTCGACATGTTAGGAGCTTTTCAGGAGAAGAACCTGGTGGAAAAGTTCTGGTTGGGTTTCTTCTCTGCCTCAGAAACTGGGCAACTCTCAGTTCAACTCTGAATTCTGAATCAAATCAAAGAGGATGAACCTGAATACTAAACCTATCCACCAGAAATGGAGGGCTATGAGTGGATGAGTCAAAGCTTCCAGTGTGGATCTGAACCCAAATGTGGGGGATCTGAAACATGAAGAGAACTTCAGTGTCTTAAAACTGAAGGAACTGTTCTGGAAGGAAGGTCAAAGATAAAAGCCTGAGGCTGGAGGACAATTATTCAAACACAGGAGGTGATAATAGCATCTGATCCTGAAGGTGTCATTATCAGATTTATTTACAATAAAAGATTCAAAACATCATTTTCCTTGTGATGTTGTTCAGATGCTTCACCTTGGTCTGATCCAAGAGGATCAAATTATCAAATGAAATCAAATTAAAATCCTCATTTTAACTCCTAGTGGAGGTATTTGGTCCTGTGTTGACTGCATTCAAGGATTTTCTAATCTTTAGGTTGGGTAACAAGAAATAAACGACCAGAGACGCAAAGAAAGGAAACTTTTATGTGTGAGTTAAGTCGGTTTAATGCTCAGATTTCCCCACAGAGAGCAGATTGTTCTCAGGTTGATAAGATTTGAGGAAAAATGTGAGCATGCAGCAAAGCACCGGTACGAGCAGGTTAATGTGTCAGCGGCTGTTATCTGGTCGGACTGGTTTCCAGGTTTACTCAGGAGCTCAGTTCACGTTGTTTCTCGTTGTGTTCACTGACCTCAGTAATCACAAATCTGCTTAAAGATTACATTCACTGAGAATGTTCTTTCTCCTCAGGAAACACGTTGCCCCTCGACTTGAAGTTTCAGACATAAAAACACTTCAGCACGTGGCCTGGAGCAAATATTTTACACATCCAGGAAAAATAAAACGATGATAAACCTGAAGTCCTTTTAGCAAGGCAGCAGATGCACTGAGAACGTAACCTCCACATGACGCTGTTACAAACACAAAGTGTCTCTGTCTCTTTAGCGAGTTCAGTGGACTTCCTGATGAGTGATGTTGAAGACGACGGCTCCTTCCTGTCTCTGCCCACCGCCACCTTCTCACAGCGCCCGTCTTTAACCGCCGAGGTCAGCGAAACCAACGCACCCAGCCAGCAGCTGCTCATTCAGGTAAACACCAGAGTTTTAGCGACAGTAACGTATTGTCTCTGTGGAGGACAGTGTCTTTGTCTGAATATCAGGATCCTTTCTTTGTTTCTGTCTCTTCTTTTTTCTGTCATCCACTTTTGTCTCCATTTTTGTCCACGCTGTCTTCATCTCAGAAGGTCACCTGGTCGTGCTGGTGGACTTCTGCCAACGTAAAAACCTTCATTCTTCTTCTGTCAGTAGTTTCTTTTTCTTCTCTTCTTCGTTTAGCCGATATTCTTTACTTCCCTCAGTTGTGTCTTGCAGGTAGAGCGCGTAGTGTAGCGGCAATCTCTGAAGCTTCGAGAAGATGTCTGATGTCTTTCCTCCATGTGTCTCTGTGTCCAGACGCTGCAAGACAAAGTGTGTGAGTTTCAGGCTCGTCTTCGCTCTGAAGAAGTGACTCGTCACCTGCTGCTCCAGCAGCTGCAGCACAGCGTCCAGGAGAGGACAGCCGGGGGCGTCCAGGAGAGGACGGCTGGGGGCGTCCAGGCCAGCGGTGAGTGGGTCGATCAAAATAACTCGACTTAAATCTCCATGCAGCTTTAGAAAAACAGGAATCTAGACCCAGTAACTCCTCATCTGGTTTTCATTCTGATCCAGAAAATAAAATCCCTCTGCACCACCTGGATCCTCCAACATTTAGTTGGTCAGCCATACATGTCATCTGGTTTATTTTCCATCTTTTCCTCCACATAAAAACGACTGAGAAGTGTTTCTGACTTCCTGACTAATCTTCAATCTCACTTTAGAGAAACACGTTGATTTCCATCGAAGAAACTTTTATGTCTGACATAATCAACAACATATTCACTGTGTTAAAAAAAAAAACAAAGATTCAAATGAATCTTCATTTAAAGATCCATCAATTTATAAAATCCCCCAATTCATCTTTTATATCTCCTCCTTCTCCTTCGTCCTTCGATCAGAAGCTCCAGCTCTGAGAGCAGCGTCAGGATTTAAAAAGTCTGACAATAAAACCAAAGACGCATTGAAAGATGAAAGACTAGTTTGGAGGAAATCTCTTTCATAAATGAGAGAAACCAAGATATTCTCTGAATGAATCTCATCAGTGGTGACACAAGCTCTAGTACTGATCCACAGACATGTTAGGAGCTCTGTACCGTGCAGACTCGCCTTCCTCTGGGACAAAAAGAGTCTTCATCAACTAAATGATTCTGTTAATGAATGTTTAAATGAATCTGTGTGTAGGTGTGAGGGTGTTTCCACCCGGTGAACGTCAAGAAGAAGAGCAGCTCGTCTCTCGGCTGCGCTCGCAGGTACTGAATCACAGGACATGTTTAGTACATTTCATGTTCAAGTTCATACAAGTGGAAAAACTAAAATGTTTAACGATTAAACAAGATGTTTAAGAGCTGCATTTCTTCTTAGAGTAAATAAATCTATTATCTTATTCTGAACTATCATGTGATGCTATGTCTGCAGGTGGAAGAGCTGGAGGAGAAGCTGTTGGACCAGAGTCAGGAGGTGGAGAGACTTCGCTCTGAACTGGTGAGATGCCGCTGGACCAGAGCTCTTTAAAAAATAGAGCTGTTAGAGCATATAAATGTAATCCTTTAATTTAACCCCATCTTCACTTGGACGACGGTCACAAAGAGCATCCAGACACGATATGCATTATTAGAGCATCCAGACACTATAGGAGTTATTAGAGCATCCAGATACTATAGGAGTTATTAGAGCATCCAGACACTACAGGAGTTATTAGAGCATCCAGATACTATAGGAGTTATTAGAGTATCCAGATACTATAGGAGTTATTAGAGCATCCAGATACTATATGCATTATTAGAGCATCCAGATACTATAGGAGTTATTAGAGCATCCAGACACTATAGGAGTTATTAGAGCATCCAGATACTATATGAGTTATTAGAGTATCCAGATACTATAGGAGTTATTAGAGCATCCAGATACTATATGCATTATTAGAGCATCCAGATACTATAGGAGTTATTAGAGCATCCAGACACTATAGGAGTTATTAGAGCATCCAGATACTATATGAGTTATTAGAGCATCCAGATACTATAGGAGTTATTAGAGCATCCAGACACTATATTCATTATTAGAGCATCCAGACACTACAGGAGTTATTAGAGCATCCAGACACTATAGGAGTTATTAGAGCATGCAGATACTATATGCATTATTAGAGCATCCAGATACTATAGGAGTTATTAGAGCATCCAGACACTACAGGAGTTATTAGAGCATCCAGACACTACAGGAGTTATTAGAGCATCCAGATACTATAGGAGTTATTAGAGCATCCAGATACTATAGGAGTTATTAGAGCATCCAGACACTATATTCATTATTAGAGCATCCAGACACTACAGGAGTTATTAGAGCATCCAGACACTATAGGAGTTATTAGAGCATCCAGACACTATAGGAGTTATTAGAGCATGCAGATACTATATGCATTATTAGAGCATCCAGATACTATAGGAGTTATTAGAGCATCCAGACACTACAGGAGTTATTAGAGCATCCAGACACTACAGGAGTTATTAGAGCATCCAGATACTATAGGCGTTATTAGAGCATCCAGATACTATATGAGTTATTAGAGCATCCAGATACTATAGGAGTTATTAGAGCATCCAGATACTATACTTATTATTAGAGCATCCAGATACTATAGGAGTTATTAGAGCATCCAGACACTATACTTATTATTAGAGCATCCAGATACTATAGGAGTTATTAGAGCATCCAGATACTATAGGAGTTATTAGAGCATCCAGATACTATACTTATTATTAGAGCATCCAGATACTATAGGAGTTATTAGAGCATCCAGACACTATACTTATTATTAGAGCATCCAGACACTATACTTATTATTAGATCATCCATACACTATAGGAGTTATTAGAGCATCCATACACTATAGGACTTATTAGAGCATCCAGACACTATACTTATTATTAGAGCATCCAGACACTATGGGAGTTATTAGAGCATCCAGATACTATGGGAGTTATTAGAGCATCCAGACACTATAGGAGTTATTAGAGCATCCAGACACTATATGAGTTATTAGAGCATCCAGACACTATACTTATTATTAGAGCATCCAGATACTATAGGAGTTATTAGAGCATCCAGATAGTATAGGAGTTATTAGAGCATCCAGACACTATAGGAGTTATTAGAGCATCCAGATACTATACGTGTTATTAGAGCATCCAGACACTATAGGACTTATTAGAGCATCCAGACACTATAGGAGTTATTAGAGCATCCAGACACTATATGAGTTATTAGAGCATCCAGACACTATACTTATTATTAGAGCATCCAGATACTATAGGAGTTATTAGAGCATCCAGATAGTATAGGAGTTATTAGAGCATCCAGACACTATAGGAGTTATTAGAGCATCCAGACACTATACTTATTATTAGAGCATCCAGATACTATACTTATTATTAGAGCATCCAGACACTATACTTATTATTAGAGCATCCAGACACTATACTTATTATTAGATCATCCATACACTATAGGAGTTATTAGAGCATCCAGACACTATAGGAGTTATTAGAGCATCCAGACACTATACTTATTATTAGAGCATCCAGACACTATACTTATTATTAGAGCATCCAGACACTATACTTATTATTAGAGCATCCAGATACTATAGGAGTTATTAGAGCATCCAGATAGTATACGTGTTATTAGAGCATCCAGACACTATAGGAGTTATTAACCCCAGAGTGTCCTGTAGGGGGCGACAGACCTGGAGAAGCAGCTGGAGCTTCTGGTGGTGGAAAATGAACGTCTGAAGCAGGAGCTCAAGTCATGGAGGAGCTCAGAGCTTCAGAAGCTCAACGCTGCTGCAGAGACCTGCATCTGCCACCACTGCCCCCACAGCCAGGTACACAACACCTGTACACACACAAACACACACCTGTACAGCCAGGTATATTCTCACTGACTTCCTGTCTGTGCTGCAGGAGGCGGAGTCTCTGCGGCGGGAGGTGTCTCGCTGGGAGAACCAGGCCCGGCAGAGGGAGCGACGACTGGCTGAACTGGAGCGAGAGCTACTGGAGAAGAGCTCCAGGGTGGAGGCTCTGCAACGGCAGCTGGAGGAGTCGACCCAGCAGCTGGAGGAGTCGAGGAGGAGGCAGACAGAGGCCGAGCAGGGACTCAAGCTGCGACTGAAGGAGTGTGAGGACGAGCTCGCGAGACAAGCAGCGACGCCCCCTAGAGTCAAGGTGAGGAGCTGCAGGTCAGACTGAGTGAAGTCGTTACTAAAAACACACTGAACTGTTTAAAAGATGAGATGATTTGAGACATGAATGAAGCTTGTTGTTCCTCAGTATGTGACTCAGATGGTGGAGGTGGAGTCGGCGGACTCTCAGAAAGCTCTGGCTGAGATGCAAAAGAAGAACGACGGACTGCAAGATCAGCTCTTGGTCCAGAGGCAGCTTCTGAGAGAGATGGAGACTCAGCTCCACGAGTCCCAGAGGACCTGCACTCAGCTCAGGACGCAGGTAACTCCTCCTGTAGCCTGGTTCTTGTACCAGGAACCTGGTTTCTGGTTTCTGGTTCCTGTCTACATGGTTCTTCCTGCCTCCAGTGTCTTCATGTAACCAGGAACCGTTTCCTGTAGAACCAGAATAGTTTCTACAGGAAACTGTCTTCAGACCGTCTGACGACAGACTGACCTCAGATCAGGTTTTCACCTTCTCTTCTCTGCACGGTTGCAGCTGCTCGCCGATCGAGGTCGTCTGTGCGGCCTCCTCTCCAAGGCCGTGGGCCGGGGCAGCAGAGAGGTGGTCCGCAGGTTGTCCAAGGTTGGCCTCCACCCCCACCCCCCCCCTTCAAAACCCAACCTCCCACCCCCAAGGGGTCATGGCTGCTCTGAAGCTGTCTCAGAAACCAAACCTCAACCACTGACCTGATGTGGACAAGAATGAAACTAATAGATAATGAAATACAAGAAAGTTTGATAGGGCAAAGCAAACAGAAAATAATCGTTTAAAAAAAAGGAAAAAGACAATAAAAAAAGTCATAAAAGGTTAAGATATACAATACGTATATATATGTATTGTATATGTATATATGTATGTGTCATTATGAACATGTTGGGTCTAATTGATTCATTAAAGTAAAAGTTTGTACAAATGTATTAATAAGAAAATAGTAAGAGATTCAATCACTGAATTTAGTTTTTCGCCACAGCGCATAATAAAACGTAGAAATCTTGTAATAGTACTTTAAATAATTTTAACCTGACACTTCCTGATGTATTTGTAATTTTAAACTCTTAAAACAATATTTTAACTTAATTCTTTTTAATATTTTTCAGCCTCTAAATACAAGGAAATGTAATTCATATCAATGTAAATGATTAATTTTAAGTATAAACAGAATGAATCTTGCCTTCCTGTAGTAGTAGTAGTAGTAGTGGTAGTAGTAGTAGTGGTAGTGGTAGTAGTAGTAGCAACAGTAGTAGTAGTGGTAGTAGTAGTAGCAACAGTAGTAGTAGTGGTAGTAGTAGTAGTAGTAGTAGCAACAGTAGTAGTAGTGGTAGTAGTAGTAGCAACAGTAGTAGTAGTGGTAGTAGTAGTAGTAGTAGCAACAGTAGTAGTAGTAGTAGTAGACAGGCTTCAGTGGTTTCAACTGGTTTTACTGGGAAGCTTCAGAACCAGATTCTGACCTGGTCTGTTTGGTTCGTCCCAGTAAACGTCTCCCAGTTCTTCCTGTTGTGGTTTGTTGTTGCACTGAGGCTAATAACTGCAAACATCTACTTTTATTTTATTTTAGGTTTATTTTACTTTTATTTCTGGTTAATTTATGGGAGGTTTTATAATCTGGCTACACATAGCCTAGCTTAGCTTATATTAGCACAAAAACTGGAAGCAGGGGAAACTGTTAACCTAGCTTAGCAAAACAACTGGAAGCGCAGGAAATTTGGTGATTTTGTACCAAACACAGTGTGGATGAAGCCTTCCTGTGCTTCCCGACCTGTGTTCCATCTGTGTGGTCAGATTTACCTGTGGTTCACCTGTGTCTCTTCCACTGACAATATTAGCTCACAGACAGATTAGCTGTTAAATAAATACTAGCATCAACTGCTGCTAAGCTAACAGAACCAGCTGACATGGTAGCCCTCTTGGGAAATGATCATAGAAATGCCTCATCATAATATTAATGCTGATATAACAGATTAAACGCATAAACTAAATGTTTAATAACCTGGACAGAAAACATTATAAAGCTGGTTCAGTTATCTTTACTCAGTATTTCCCTCAGTTAGAAAATACATGAACTCTGCTAACACCACACCGTTCACGCTTCACACATACACTCACTGAGCACTTTATTAGGAACACCTGGGCAAGACAAGTATCAGGGTAAACTGTTACCCTAGCTTAACAACACTGAGAGAATGGGACACTGTTAGCTTAGCTTAGCTCAGAGACTGGAAGCAGGGGACACTGTTACCTGTGCATCCTCATCCAGTGCAGCACAACCGCTCTAAATTCTACTTTCATGTAACGAGTGGTGGTTTACTAGATGGTGTTACATTAAAAGTGTTCCTAATATTTTGTCCAGCTGTTGTCATTAATGAAGGAGAAATGCTCAGAAGTCCAGGACATCACCACTCACTGTGTAAAAGTAGAATCTGGAGCTGTTGCATTGCATCAAACTGAGCAAGTGTTCCTAATAAAGTGCAATAAACTCCACTTCCTCAGGTGATGATCAGACGCCTGCTATGGTGGCTTAGAGAGCCAGAAAGAGAGACAATGTCCAACTTAAAGACACAGTATTTGTTTGTGTTTCTTAAATTGAGCTTTCTCAGCCACCGTACAGACTTTGTTCAGTTGTGGATGTTGATTCAGCTGCTCATGACTCCACTGACGTCCAGTTGAGGGACATGTGCTCTAAATTAAGGGTTTGTTTCCTGTATCCTGAAGTCCTCCAAACTGTAGGCCCTGAAGAAGAGACCGTGACGTCATCATCAGTAGACGGGTCTAAACCAAACGATAGAAAAGTTTAATTCATCGTATTATTCGTCACCAGCTCGACTCATTTTCCTGATAACCTTCTGGGACATGTGTCCTCCACCATCAGACGTTCATAAACTGAACATGTCCTGTCGTCTTCAGCCTTTGCGTCCTCTTTAACAGCGGCGTCTTTCCTCAGATCCTCGTCTATGAAGGAGAGATGGAACGAGCTCAGGGTCAGCTGGAGGCCGAGATGCAGAACCTGGAGGAGGAGAAGAATCGTGTGATTGAGGAGGCGTTCATCAGAGCCGAGAGCGAGATGAAAGCCGTCCACGAGAACCTGGCAGGTCAGACACTACCCGTCTGTCTCCCGTCTGTCTCCCGTCTGTCTCCCGTCTGTCTCCCGTGTTCAGGGTGTGTTTGGTCTGACCTGTGGTCGTTGTTGTCAGGTGTGCGTATGAACCTGCTGACTCTGCAGCCGGCCCTCAGGACTCTCACCTGTGACTACAACTGTCTGAAGCGCCAGGTGCAGGACTTCCCCTTCATGCTGGATAAAGCCATCGCTGAGGCCAAACAGGAAGTGAGTCCGACCAGACTTTCAGCACTGGGTTTGATGAACAGTGACTGGTCCTGGATTCATTAGGATGAATTAACTGTGATGGTTTTTCAGATCTGTCAGGTGATCAGTGAGGTGAGCAGCACCAACCAGGAGCTGCTGCGTAAATACAAGAGAGAGATGAACCTGAGGAAGAAATGCCACAACGAGCTGGTTCGACTCAAAGGTCTGAAACTAAACCAACTTGTCTCTGTAGCATTTAGTCGCAGTGTGACTGAGATCATCCTAAAGTGATCACCTGTTTGATGCTCACGACTGAAGGTCACCTGATGTTTGGTTTCCAGGTAACATCCGTGTTTTCTGCCGCGTCCGGCCAGTCAGTCAGGAAGAGCAGGACTCCGCCGATGCCAAAACTATGCTGAGCTTCGACTCCGACGACGACGCCATCCTCTACCTCTCCAACAAGGGCAAGGTCATGACCTTTGAACTGGACAAAGTCTTCCCTCCTCAGGCCACACAGGAAGAGGTGAGGGCAGGACGTCTGTGGATGGTTGGCCTGACGTGTCTGTCCTCCAGTCATATTTACTCTTACCTGTCTGTCAGGTGTTCCATGAAGTCCAAGCTCTGGTCACTTCTTGTATCGATGGCTTTAACGTTTGTATCTTCGCCTACGGTCAGACTGGCTCGGGGAAGACCTACACCATGGAGGTAGGACGAGTGTTTACATCTGACCCTAACCCTAACCCCATCTTATGGAGCCGTTCAGACCTGTTTTTCTAATCAGTTTGATCCAAACACATGAATATACTCGGTCCAGATCTGATCTCAGTGTGTGTGTCTGTAAATCAGCAGCGCCATCATGTGGTCAGTAGAATATTGTAGCAGCTGCTGTCTCTAATGGATCTCTACCTACCGCTGGATCAGAACCATCAACAGCTGCTTGTTGACATGGAGACATGATCCAGATGTTGGAACCAGATGGAAAGACTCTCACATGTTAAGATCTGATTTATTTTAGAGTCAAATACTCAGATTAGACCTGAACCCTGGAAGCTTCATCCTCAGAGGAACCAGGTCTCTGCTGAGAAACAAACATCTCTGATAATAAAGGGAATAAAAACACAGATGTTTTGACGTCAAACGTATCTCCTCCACATGTGGTCTGGGATCAGATCAGTGTTGACACCTGGACATTATGTCTGTGAATGTTCTCAGTCATCCAGGTCATGGTATATCCAAAAAAGGTTCAAAAAAGGAAACTGGACTTGTAGAGTTTTGTCCAGAGTCTGGACATTAAGATGGACAGGTGTCACCCATAATCCCCGCCCCCTTTTGTTTTCAGGGTGTGGCTGATGACCCTGGCATCAACCAGCGAGCTCTGCGCCTGCTGTTCTCTGAGGTGACGGAAAAAGCTCCAGACTGGGACTACAAGATCACCGTCAACATGGTGGAGATCTACAACGAGATGCTGCGGTGAGGCTACGTTTTTACATAATATATTATAGAAAGATTACATCAGCCTCCACATTCAGAACGGTTATGTAAAGGTGGATGGATCATTAAGGTTCATCTCCATCTGTCCAGCTGTTGTGTAACAGGCTCAGAGCTCAACATCTGGATGCTGGATAAAATGTTTTGGCTGAAAGGTTCAGAGATTATGTGTCAGATCAGCGAGCATCAGTGTAAAGGAAACATAGAGCCTGGTTTAAAAAGATCATTATTTACTTTCATCCGCTTCTTGATCCTAATGAGCACGCTCCATCGGCAGACATCTTCATCTACTCTATCAAATCAAGGAACATCTGCATCTAAAATATTAACGTGTTTAATGAGAGTTTGTCAAGTTAAGTCAAGTATGGTTTGACCGTGACACAGTGAGTCTACACTCAGCTGTTTATCAGGTGGTTCTAGTCGGCACTAGTTGGTCACAGAGATCACTCTGATTGGCTCCTCCGGGCTAACAGTAGCTCTTCTTAGCCTCCCGGCTAACAGTAGCGCTTCTTAGCCTCCTGGCTAACAGTAGCTCTTCTCAGCTTACTGGCTAACAGTGGCTCTTCCTAGCCTCCTTGCTAACAGTAGCTCTTCCTAGCCTCCTTGCTAACAGTAGCTCTTCCTAGCCTCCTTGCTAACAGTAGCTCTTCCTAGCCTCCTTGCTAACAGTAGCGCTTCTTAGCCTCCTGGCTAACAGTAGCTCTTCCTAGCCTCCTTGCTAACAGTAGCTCTTCTTAGCCTCCCGGCTAACAGTAGCTCTTCCTAGCCTCCTTGCTAACAGTAGCGCTTCTTAGCCTCCTGGCTAACAGTAGCTCTTCTTAGCTTCCTGGCTAACAGTGGCTCTTCCTAGCCTCCTTGCTAACAGTAACTCTTCCTAGCCTCCTTGCTAACAGTAGCTCTTCCTAGCCTCCTTGCTAACAGTAGCTCTTCTTAGCCTCCTGGCTAACAGTAGCGCTTCTTAGCCTCCTTGCTAACAGTAACTCTTCCTAGCCTCCCGGCTAACAGTAGCTCTTCCTAGCCTCCCGGCTAACAGTAGCTCTTCCTAGCCTCCCGGCTAACAGTAGCTCTTCCTAGCCTCCTTGCTAACAGTAGCTCTTTCTAGCCTCCCGGCTAACAGTAGCTCTTCCTAGCCTCCTGGCTAACAGTAGCTCTTCTTAGCCTCCCGGCTAACAGTAGCTCTTCCTAGCCTCCCGGCTAACAGTAGCTCTTCCTAGCCTCCTTGCTAACAGTAGCTCTTTCTAGCCTCCCGGCTAACAGTAGCTCTTCCTAGCCTCCCGGCTAACAGTAGCTCTTCCTAGCCTCCTTGCTAACAGTAGCTCTTCCTAGCCTCCCGGCTAACAGTAGCTCTTCCTAGCCTCCCGGCTAACAGTAGCTCTTCCTCGCCTCCTTGCTAACAGTAGCTCTTTCTAGCCTCCCGGCTAACAGTAGCTCTTCCTAGCCTCCTGGCTAACAGTAGCTCTTCCTAGCCTCCTGGCTAACAGTAGCTCTTCTTAGCCTCCCGGCTAACAGTACTGTTTGTAGTTTCCATCAGCCATGTTGGTAGTCACACCTTGACCCTGTCAGTCATCTGTAAGGCAAGTTAAGCCCTGAGTCACGGTCTGCAGGCGCTGAACGTCTTTGTCATCCTGCAGGGACCTGCTCAGGGACAATCCCACTGACAAGCTGGACATCAAGATGAACCCTGATGGCAGTGGACAGCTCTATGTCCCTGGACTGACTGAGTTCACCGTGCAGAGCCCCGAGGACATCAATAGGGTGAGGACTTCCTGTCTGTCCTTTCAGTAAATGTCCCACATGCTGGTCTGTGACAGTGAAACAGAAATATTCTCTTTCTACTTTGCAGAGGATTATATTGTATGATAAAGTAATCAAATTGTTTTACACACACACACACACTACCTGGCCAAAAAAAAGTCTCCACCTGGCTATAAACTAATCAAACAGGTATTCACCTCCTATTGGATAATTACTGCATGGGTGATTATCTTTCAGCTGACAACAAGTCATTTAAGCCCAACTGATGCAATGAGTAGCTTCTCATTTCTTCAACAACCATGTCTAAAGACACATCCTGTGGTCGTCTGTTTGAGAAGGGTCAAATCATTGGCATGCATCAAGCAGAGAAAACATCTAAGGAGATTGTAGAAACTACTAAAACTGGGTTAAGAACTGTCCAACACTGTGTCGTGTGTATAAACCAGATGTTTTCATCCACTGTGTTAAAAGACACAAAAGATAAACTGAAGTTAAATCAGACGAAACCTCTCCTGTTCTAGGTCAGTTAGGATTACTAAAATTATTCCTATTTGCTAAATGCCACAATAATGAGAGAGAGAATTTGTTAGAGAATTTTTTATTACTTTCTTCAAAGTCAGAAGTTTACATACAGAAAGATTACTATGTCTTTAAACAATCATCTGTCCTCAGGTGTTCGACCTTGGTCACATGAACAGAGCGACGGCGTGCACCAACCTGAATGAACACAGCTCTCGTTCTCATGCTCTGCTCATTATCACCGTGTCTGGATTCAACGCGGCAACAGGAAACACAACGCAAGGTACAAACACACACTGGCCTCTCTATGGCTGTGAGGACCTAACGCTGACTCAGTGCATTCAATAAGAACCACAGCCAGGTGACTAACAACTGTAATAAATACCTCAGCATGCCTCCAGGTGTGTACTCGGGTGTGTGTACTCGGGTGTGTGTACTCTGGTGTGTGTACTCTGGTGCGTGTACTCGGGTGTGTGTGTACTCTGGTGTGTGTGTACTCTGGTGTGCGTGTACTCGGGTGCGTGTACTCGGGTGCGTGTACTCGGGTGCGTGTACTCGGGTGCATGTACTCTGGTGTGTGTGTACTCTGGTGTGCGTGTACTCGGGTGCGTGTACTCGGGTGCGTGTACTCGGGTGCGTGTACTCTGGTGTGCGTGTACTCTGGTGTGCGTGTGTACTCTGGTGTGCGTGTGTACTCTGGTGTGCGTGTGTACTCTGGTGCGTGTACTCGGGTGTGTGTGTACTCTGGTGTGCGTGTGTACTCTGGCGTGCGTGTGTACTCTGGTGTGCGTGTGTACTCTGGCGTGTGTGTGTACTCGGGTGTGTGTGTGTACTCGGGTGTGTGTGTACTCGGGTGTGTGTGTACTCTGGTGTGTGTACTCTGGTGTGTGTACTCTGGTGTGTGTACTCGGGTGTGTGTACTCGGGTGCGTGTGTACTCGGGTGCGTGTACTCTGGTGTGTGTGTACTCGGGGGTGTGTGTACTCTGGTGTGTGTACTCTGGTGTGTGTACTCTGGTGTGTGTACTCTGGTGTGTGTGTACTCGGGTGTGTGTGTGTACTCTGGTGTGTGTACTCTGGTGCGTGTGTACTCTGGTGTGCGTGTACTCTGGTGTGCGTGTGTACTCTGGTGTGCGTGTGTACTCTGGTGCGTGTGTGTACTCGGGTGTGTGTGTACTCTGGTGTGTGTACTCTGGTGTGTGTGTACTCGGGTGTGTGTGTACTCTGGTGTGTGTACTCTGGTGCGTGTACTCTGGTGCGTGTACTCGGGTGCGTGTGTACTCTGGTGCGTGTACTCTGGTGTGTGTACTCGGGTGTGTGTGTACTCTGGTGTGTGTGTACTCTGGTGCGTGTGTACTCTGGTGCGTGTGTACTCTGGTGTGTGTGTACTCTGGTGCGTGTGTACTCTGGTGCGTGTGTACTCTGGTGCGTGTGTACTCTGGTGTGTGTACTCTGGTGCGTGTGTACTCTGGTGTGCGTGTGTACTCTGGTGTGCGTGTGTACTCTGGTGTGTGTGTACTCTGGTGCGTGTGTACTCTGGTGCGTGTGTACTCTGGTGTGTGTGTACTCTGGTGTGTGTGTACTCTGGTGTGTGTGTACTCTGGTGTGTGTGTACTCGGGTGTGTGTGTACTCTGGTGTGTGTACTCGGGTGCGTGTGTACTCGGGTGCGTGTACTCTGGTGTGTGTACTCGGGTGTGTCCAGGTGTGTCTCGAGTGTACCCTCTGGATCTCTCATGTCTCTGCGTCGTTCTCCAGGGAAGCTGAACCTGGTGGACCTGGCGGGGTCGGAGCGGATCGGGAAGTCGGGGGCGGAGGGCAGTCGTCTGAGAGAAGCTCAGTGCATCAACAAGTCTCTGTCGGCGCTGGGCGACGTCATCAACGCGCTGAGGAACAAACACGGCCACGTCCCGTTCAGAAACTCCCGCCTCACCTACCTGCTACAGGACTCTCTGAGCGGAGACAGCAAGACGCTGATGATGGTGCAGGTAAGAGCCGTCCCCCGAAGGATGTGGACTCTCTGTTAGAACCAGATCAATGTGGAGCAATGTCCTCTCTGCAGGTCTCTCCGTTGCCTGGCAACATGAGCGAGTCGGTCTGCTCTCTGAAGTTCGCCCAGCGGGTTCGAAGTGTCGAGCTGAGCTCCTCGTCCTCCAGGAGACACGAGAACTCGTCCACCTCGTCCTCGCCGACCCACGACAGCGTCGAGGTGACTCAACTGTTCATTAATAATTAATTAGTAGTGACCTTTCAAAATAAGACGCCACTGAACAAAGTTTAGTTCTTGTGGTTTCATCTCAGCAGAAATATAATCTGATGATCACGTTTCATAAAGAACTGCAGCTTCTTGGAATAAAAAAATATTTCAAACCTTCAGATGAAACTTTAATCTGAAATAACAGACAATTAAAGGCAAGTGATCATTATTTAAAATGACTGTACAGTAACATGAAACGCATTCATGCTTCATAAACGTAATGAATTAAAGAGCATTTAAATGTGACCTTAAACCTTAAAGTCATAATGAATTGAAAGAGTTTAGTAAAAATTCCTGTGTGACCTCTGACCTCTCCTCAGCTGGACTCTCCTCCGGTGACCCCGGTTCCCCTCCCCATCTCTCGGGCCAGCAGTGCCGGCTCCACCCTCTCCTCCACCTCCAGAACCCCCAGCAGCTCCCGCAGGAGGTCCCAGTCCCAGCTGTCCACAGGTACAGATCAGGTCATTTAGAGCTTCACTTCCTGTCTGAATAAATCCATTCACCACGACTCGTTTAATCACAGCGGCGTGTCTGGAGGTTCTGATTAAACTTTCTACAAGTCTCTGATCAGTTCATTAATAAGAATCTAAACATTTAGTCATCTGACTTATTCAGATTAGTTTACCTCTGTCAGATAATAACATATATACACATACACAGTATCACATGACTGGCTGTAATTAATCCAGAGTGACATGTTTTAGTTTGAGGATTATTTTAAGGAGATGAATCTGTTTAAAGTCTGAAAATGAATCTAATCTGTAATTATCTGTAAGTTGTAAAGTGTCCCTCACATCATATTTTGTGCAGCCTGGCAGAAATGCATTGTGGGAGCTGGAGTCCAGCAGAATGAATAATAATAATAATAATAATAATAATAATAATAATAATAAACTCCTGAACATCACAGGTCTGAACTGTAAGAGTGGAGCGCCGCTGTCAGTCTGTCCTCCTCCTTCTTCCTCTGTGTCCTCATTCTGTGGTCTGATTGGTTGGTTTGCAGACAGACAGGTAGACAGAGGCAACCCATTGGTGGGGGACGGTGGGCAGGTAGGTGGGGGTGTACTGGATGCTGACTGGTGGATAGCTTGGCATGGAAGCTCTCAGCATGGCATGGTGCCCCCTCCCCTCTCCTCTCCCCATCTAACACCCCCCAACTCTAACCACAGAGCTTCTGTGTGTGCGCCTGTAGACCTGCGAGCAGGGCCCACGGGGGGCCCACGGGGGGCCCACGGTGCTGTTTTTGTCGCCTGTTCGATTGCTGGAGTCACGATGTGATTGAAGCTCAGCATCACAAGGAAACAACTGCTCCAATCTCATCTGAGGCTTGGTTAGCGCTTAGCTTAGCATAAAGCTATATGAAAGATGACTAATTGTGTCATGAGAAGTCATGCTTCTACATGGAGATGCTGAGTGGAGCCAGGCTAACAGTTTCCAATAGTTATGCTAAGCTAGGCTAGGTCACATGTTTAATTATCTGTGACGTCTTTGAGCTAATGAACTAAAACGTTGTTTCCTTGTGACTCTGCTGTTCATGTTTGTGGATGAATCATTGTTTCTGTGTCCTGCTGCTGAGCCGAGGATTGTGGGAATTCTCTCCATGTCTGCACCGATAAATCTGAAAACACAGACGCTGAGCTTCCACCTCCAACACGTCAGAGTCCTGCTGCCGTCTGGGCTGATGGAAGAAAAGATCCTCGGTGCCGAGGCCCAGACTGAGGTCCAGACCGAGGTCCAGGCCCACAGAGGTCCAGACCGAGGTCCAGGCCCACAGAGGTCCAGACCGAGGTCCAGGCCCACAGAGGTCCAGACTGAGGTCCAGACAGAGGCCAAGGCCGACCGAGGTCCAGACCGAGGTCCAGACCAGATTATCTTCTAGTGTGATCTGTTCACAGATCTCCAGACTCATCTTCCAGATTAATGTCAGACATGTTTGATCCAGGATTTAAATCCAAATGATCACGTCAGAACTTTTAAAAGGAGAGAAAAGACACGGAGCATCTCTTCCTCCTCCTCCTCCTCCTCTTCATTCTTCATCTCCTCCTCCTCCTCCTCTGTCAGACGTTGAACCACGCCCTCCGTTTGGTTTTCCTCTGAGGTCAGGTGGCGTGGTGCGTTAAAGATGAGAGAGAAGAACGTAACCATAGCAACAGAGTCAGAATAAAACCACTGACAAACATGGAGGAGGACTAGAGGAGGATTGTGGGTAACTGGTGGCTGTAGAAGGTGGAGACATTCAGCTGCTCATCATGTGGTCGAGTGTGTTTTCACATTTATGGTCCTGAGTGTGGACGTGGTCCGACTGACAGGAGCCGCTGACCGATGCTTTCTCTGCAGGACGACTGAAGCTGACGGCCTGACGGACGCCGCGGAACGGACGCCACGGAACGGACGCCACGGAACGGACGCCACGGAACGGACGCCACGGATGCCACGTCCACTCCTTCCTGACAGACGCTGACGGGAATCAAACTCTACTCATGTGTCATGGGCCAAATGTTCAGCGTTTTCTTCCAATCACAGTATTTCTTTTATTCTGTCTTTTATTGTTGCACTTTAAACCTCCAGATGATTTTCTTTGCTGCCGTTCCAGATGTGGTGGATCATGATGTGATAAAATATTCCTAACTCAGTATTTATGTTGACATGACATGAGGAGGTTCAGTTTTCTGTTTGAGGTGATCTTTAAATTTTCAGAAACCTTTTTGTTTCTCTGAATGTTTGGTTTTGTCCATCAGGATGTCAGCTGCTCCTGTGGACGCTTGTTTTATTCACAAGGACAAACCTCTGTCCCATCTCCTCTCTTCTTGCTTCTGCTGTCGTCCCTGACCTAGGACACCCCTGGTGACCTCTGACTTCAGACAGATGTGTAGCGGGTTAGCTGTAGCTGTAGTGAACAGGAATGATGACGTCTGCCTGCTTTGTCTTCGCTGTAGATTCCTACAGTTTTGTTTTTTTGTATTTCCTTTTTAATAAACACTTGAAACCAACTCACTTCTCCAGTTGTTTAACTCTCTGGCTTTGTTCAAATAAATTAACCATGCACCTTGTACAGACGGAGTCTGTAATTATTTAGATGTTTTAGTTTTTTTGCTACTTTTCCTGCAGAAAGCTTTTAACTAACATCACTTCTTGTCTTACAAATACAATATTCATTTGTTAACACCTGTTGGAAAACCGTCTCAAACATGACCATTTGTGTTATTCTCACTGCTGCTGGTTTGTCTTATATTATTAACTGATTATTATATATTGTTATTGTCGATAAAACTCAGCGTGTTCGTGACCAGAAACCGTCGTCTCCTGTTTGCATCCCCTCAATGCTATAAGTTAATATAAATTATTAATTATCAATTGAAAAGATTTTTCCCTTTTCACACTTTCATAAGGCTGTCTTGCAGCTGGTGGGGTCACCAGCATCTGCCCCAGCTCTTTCAGGATCACCCACTGTTGGTAGGTCATGGGGGGGCTCCCACTCAGGATGGACTGATTTCTCCTGAGACATCCAGGAGATGATAGAAGGAAAACTGTAGGTGCCAACAAGCATGTCTAGGTCATCTACACCAGTGGTTCCCAACCTGGGGTACGCGTACCCCCAGGGGTACGCAGAGTGACGTAGGGGGTACGCACAAGAGTTGATTCTGAACTCAGCCTGATTACATTTTGAAACTGAATAAACGGACGATTAATTAGATTTCGATTTCGATTACGTCTTCCCTCCATCATCAAAATAACATAATTGTAGTAAAACGATCATTCTGCCGCACGCCGTGTCTTGTGTGGTAAATGCAGCGAACCCTTCCATCTCCACATGTGCGCTCCGCTCCGCCCCCACCGGAAAAAAAAAGAAGTGTAGAAGAAGACGATAGAAGATGTCACAAAGGTCAGGAAGAAAGGTAAAGAGAATTCTGTGGCGTGGAAACACTTCAGTTTCGAGGAGTCTGACTCGGAACAAACGAAGATATTGTGCAAGATATGTCACGCTACTAAGGCTGACGACCGTCCATTGAAAAACGAAATCGTCCCGTATTTACAAACAAAGTCTCGTATTGAGCTGTCACTGGACGCACTTTGTCCCGTATTACCGTGAAAATAAAAAAATACTGTGTAAAATGTCAATGGATTTAAGGAATAACCAGGCACTTTATATGAACATTTACGGTAAATTTATTCCCAGGCCGTCTCCTGCTCTGTGACCAATGAGGTGACAGCGGAAATCCCGCTCACCTCATTGGTCGAGGTACTGTTGCTTGCGAATCTTGTATTGAAAATAAATAGTTGAAAAAAAATTCACCACGCTGGCCCTGCCAAAGGCTGAGATAGTGTTTATTTTTTATTTGTACATATTTTTTAATTAACTTTATTAATAAAATTTTCATTTTTAAGTTCTTATTAAAAGAAATACCAGAGTTAAAAGTTCAATAAATGCTTGTTCTCAGATCAATGAATAATCATCTTTAATAATCGTGATTATGATTTTTGCCATAATCAAGCAGCACTATTTTCTCATTTTCTGATTCTCCACCTAAATGAAAAATCAAAACTGTTTTTCATGTGAGTCAAGTATGTTAATAGCTGGATTGTAGGACAACAGGCTTTGAAGCTATGTATCAGTTTGCTGCTAATGTAGCTAGCGCTAGGTCACCTAAATGAGAAAGACGCAGATTCCCTGAAATGTCTGTGATTGGTGGGCAGGTGCAAATCTCCTGATGTTATAGCTATACTTGCTAGAGGTATTTTCCCCCCAGAAACAAGCAAATCTCATTCTTGATTGGGTCTTTAAATGCTGTCGTCAACAATTCTGATAACTTTCTGTCATTTGAGCTGTCAAGTCATCAGTCTGAGGTAAACTAAATGGCTAAAACAGATGGATTGACCCTCCAGAAAGACCTCAACTGCTACCACCAGTCAGGCTCTCAGACATTTCTTTTTCTAGCTGCTACAAGTGCGTGAGAGTAGGGGGTACAAGGCTGGAGGTCAAATGTCTGAAGGGGTACGGGCTGTGAAAAGGTTGGGAACCACTGATCTACACCACCTTTGTTCCTGTTGTAGTCCAAACATGGTCCAGTGTGTTTTTGCCCCGTGTAGTCAGTGTGTTGGTGTATTTTGGGAAACACAGTCTTTGGGTCAGTGTGGTTGAAGTCCCCATCCAGGATGAGAAAAGCATCCAGGTGGGCTGTCTGCTGCTGGGTTAGGGTTAACCCTCCCCCTAACCCCTAACCCCTAACCACTGATGTAAAAAACTACAAGCAATATGGCCGTAAATTCCCTCACTAGATAGAAAGACCAGCACTTGATAACCATAAACTCCACCAGTGGTGAGCACTGCCCCCGTAGGTCCTACTTCCCTCGACGAGAGCTCTGTTTGCTTGGTAGCATATTAGCTGGTTGAAGTGAGTCACATGGTCTGGGACGTCATTGTTGAGCCATGTTTCCACAAATAGGAAGATACTGTGCTCTCTCACAGTCCACAGAGTTGAGCGTAGTAGTAAGATGGTGGGGATTAGCTGCTAGTCTAGCCTGGATACCTCCGCGTTTATTTACCCCTCTTCTGCTTCCTCTTATGCTGCTTGTGTCGCCTCCACTGGGGTCGAGATACAGGTGTGGGGGTCAGTGATGGTGTTGACCATCTGGAGCAGACCCCAATCCCACTCTGGCACGCGCAGGGTTTAACTCTATAGATGTGGTTCTGCCAACGTCGAGCAGAAACTCACGGCTGTATCACAGCGGTTAAAGACAGGTTGTAGCAACGGAGACGTACAACAGTGACGAGACTCACAAGACAAAAAACATGAAAACACCGTTTTTCCTCCAGAGAGGAGCCGCAGCATGTGTACACGCTGCCATTTTGGTTAAGATGGCAATTCTTCAAGTTCAGAGGATTTCTCCTCATCTTCGCTCTCTGACCACATCACACAGTCACATGTTTGAAGCAGTGAATGTGACCTTCTTGCCACCTGCCAGAGAAAAACTGATCTGATCTGGGAGCTGTTAGCTCAGAGATGCTAACTGACTGCACCTGCATTAAGTATGTTTTTGTTTCCCCTGCAGCTGCATCTTTGACGTCTGCAAGATGTGCTTTGATTTTTTGTTTTGTTTTGTGAGAGTATATATTTGGGTGTGTAACGGCTACTGTGTAGTTGTATGAAAAGAACAAAGCTACAGATGCATTCATCATGTGCATCAGCACCAAGTTTGCCTGAAAAGCTCAGAAATTCATTCTTTCACTCTGTCTTGTAAATACATATTTAAGCTGCAATTTCACACACAGGCACAATTTTTCCTTCGTGCACCAACACAAATAATTATCTGACATTGTTGTTAAGATCACACCTGAGTCAAAATTGTGTCACTCATTTACTCCACTGTGTGCAGTGAGTCGTCATACGCCCCCTACTGGAAACTAAGAACATTACACGAAATGTCTCCCCTGGCCAAAAATGGACAAATTACATAATCTGGAGGAAAACATTAAAAACTACAATTTTCAAGTGTTGAGTTTAGAATAAAATGCATTTTACCTACATTTTATTATTTTATAGTGTAAATAACAAGGTATTAAAAAGTGTAGTTTTCATGGGTGTCAGTTGGTCGAACCTGGCCACGATACAGTCAAGTTGAACAGTCGGATGTATAAAGTATATTATTGATCTATTTAAAAGCTGAAGTGAAAATTTAAACATCTGAAAAAAATCTAGAGCCTTGGAAAATTTCATTCCATATAAATTAACAGAAGTGAAAAAAGAAGTGAGGTGGACACAAATGTCCACCATAGAGGACAGAGGGACATATCAATGAGGATTTCAAGATATGTGGTAATATAAATATATAAATATCCTGTACAGTATATAGTGAGATATATAACGCTGTATAAAAAATATATGGTAGCAGAGCAACCAGAGTCCAGGTTTGTCCTCAGAGGGAGCCATTGTAGAGGTGTCCATCCTGAAGGACAAATGTCTCAGTCTGGTAAAGGTGTTGGTTAGTGGGAGGTGGACATTGTTCATGATGGATCAGAGAGAAGTGTATCATATAATCTCTTGGTAGTTAAATTATTAGTATTTGTACTGCTGAGGTTGTTTTTAAATGTGCCATAGATTAAATTATGACTTAAAAAGTTTAATCTATAGCAATAAAGTTATTGTTATTTCCTGCTGCTGCAGTTTCATTTTATTAATAATAATAATAATAATACATTTTATTTAGAGGCGCCTTTCAAAACACGTAAAGACACCGTACAAAGTAAGACAGGTTTTAAAATAAATAACAGATATCAAAAGCATTAAAAAAGTATAAGACACTGACACTGAAAAGATGAAAAGATAAAAGATTTGGTTAAAAAAAAGGATAAAATAATCTGGAGAGACTGACAGTCAGCGTGGACAGGCTTCAACCATGTGTCAGTGTTCCAGGGGCGGGGGGTGTAACGGCTGAAGGCTCTGGACCCCATGGTGGTCATGGTGAGGCTGATGGATGGTGATGATCTGAGAGTCCGGCGGGGTGTGTTGATGTGGAGAAGTTCAGTCAGGTAAGGAGGAGTGAGGTTGTGGAGGGCTTTGAATGTTAGGAGGAGGGTTTTATAGATGATGCGATGTGTGATGGGAAGCCAGTGAAGCTGCTGGAGAACAGGGTGATGTGATGAGAAGAAGGAGTCCAGGTGATACCAGGTGGACCGGGATATTGCACAGATGGAAATATGCAGACCAGGTAATGTTATTAACATGAGTATGGAAATCAGAATCAGAATCAGCTTTATTGGCCAACTATGTGTTCACATACAAGGAATTTGACTCACAGAACTTAAAGGGGAACTACTGTTTTTTACAACCTGGACCTTATTTCTAGCACAAAATACCATCGTTTACTCACCAATATCACTTTTGTTTCATTTGCAATCGTTCAGGAGATAATTAGATCAGCGTATATCCATACAGCCATGAATGAACAATTCTCCAACCTGCCTGTGATTCCTCTTACATTTTCAAACTGTCATGTAACATCATCAGTTTGTATCATCAGATTCCACATGTACGCTTTAGTCAGATATGTGTATCTACGACAGATGGATGTTTATCTTGCTGTTCTCTTCTCTCTTTCTTCTGTCTGTACCCGGCTGGCCTTAGGCAGATGGTCCCTCCATATGAGCTGGTTCTGGTTCTGGTTCTGCTCGAGGTTTCTTCCTGTTAAAAGGCTTCAGGCTGCTCTGGGGGTTTCAGGCCGGGTTTTTGTAAAACGTCTTGAGACGATTTGTATTGTTATTGACGCTATATAAATAAAATTGAATTGAATTGAATTGAATAAAGATGGATTTAAAGGTGTCAGTAACAGAACAGATGTTATTCATATGAATAATTGTTTCATATATAGTTACATGTGATACATAGTTTAAACATTAAATTTAATTAACGTTAAAATCTGATTGTCATGATGATGACTTGTTTCTCTGACAGACAAAATTTGTTAATAATGTTTTTATTAACTGAATTAATGAAATGCAGGTAGAACTGGTTTGAATCCTAGAAACTTCAGAGTTTGTTCATTTGTCTGCGGCTTCTCATTAAATTATTAATCATCTGTAGGAGATGTTCACAGCGTCAGTAGATATAAATCCAGATGTTCTACATCAACATCTGGACAGAAGAAGAACTTTTCTCTGAGTTTAAATAAAGTTTTTGTGCTGACTGACACCTGTGTTCGGCCTTCAACATGTTTTCAGATTTCAGCCAATCAGAGAGCAGCATGTCGGGGTGTGACTCGTGGGAACGCCACCATCTCCTCAGCTCTGATAACCAGCTGATAAATGTCGGATGCTCTGATTGGCTGAGGTCCAGTTGGCTCCTAGGATAAAAGAGCAGCTCAGCTCCTCATCCTCATCATCCTCATCGTCACCATGGCCTTCCTCTGGTTCGTCTCCTGCCTCGCCTTCGTCAGCGCCGCCTACGGTGAGTCCAGCTCCATCTTCAGTCCGTTGGTTTGAGTTTGACTTTGATCAGAGTTTGAAGGATGTGGATTCACAGAGAGTTCATGTAGCATCAGAGACACAATCAGAGCCCTGAGTATGTCTGGCCATGGGACGAGTTCCTGGTCCAGTTCCTGGTTCAGTTTCTGGTCTGTTAAAGTCTTCTTCATGTCATCCACTCAGGCTGTGGCGTTCCCGCCGTCCCCCCCCAGGTGACTGGCTACGCCCGCATCGTCAATGGCGAGGAGGCGGTTCCTCACTCTTGGCCCTGGCAGGTGTCTCTGCAGGTGAGTCAGCTGACCTCATCGAACATCTTCTTCTTCTTCTTCTTCTTCTTCTTCTTCTTCAGTCACTAAGTTTGTTTTCTTCTCAGCAATCCAACGGCTTCCACTTCTGTGGAGGATCTCTCATCAACGAGAACTGGGTGGTGACAGCTGCTCACTGCAACGTCAGGTCAGTACCGACCCAAATACACCTGTACCTGTCAACCTAACACACCTGTACCTGTCAACCTAACACACCTGTACCTGACAACCTAACACACCTGTACCTGTCAACCTAACACACCTGTACCTGTCAACCTAACACACCTGTACCTGACAACCGTGTGGATGTGGAGTCACAGAGAGTTCATGTAGCATCAGAGACCCTAACCCTAACCTGTCAACCTACCAAATATTTACCTGTCAATCATACACACCTGTACCTGTCTCTGCCAGGACCTACCACCGTGTGATTGCTGGAGAGCATGACAAGGGTTACGGTTCTAACGAGGATGTCCAGCTTCTGAAACCTGCCAAGGTCAGAATCTTCAGCCTCTAAACTCTCAGATCACATCGTCCTACCTCCTCTAACCTGTGTCCCCCCCCCCCCCGCACCATCCCCAGGTGTTTACCCACCCCAAGTGGAACCCCAGAACCATCAACAACGACATCACCCTCATCAAGCTGGCCACCCCCGCCCGTCTCACCACCAACGTGTCACCCGTCTGCCTCGCTGAGTCCACTGATGTCTTCGCTGCTGGCATGACCTGCGTCACATCTGGCTGGGGTCTGACCCGTTACAATGGTGAGCCACTGATGGAGGTGTTGTTGATGCTGTAGGGTTAGGGTTCATGATCATTATTAATTAATTAGTCTCATGTATATTATCAGGTAAACTGATGGAGGTGTTGTTGATGCTGTGGCTTTAATCAACACTTTAATGAAGTTTTCTGTCTCCCACAGCTCCCAGTACTCCCAACAAGCTGCAGCAGGCCTCCCTGCCTCTGCTGTCCAACGATCAGTGTAAGAAACACTGGGGCAGCAACATCTCCGACGTCATGATCTGTGCCGGTGGAGCTGGAGCCACTTCCTGTATGGTGAGGCCCCGCCTACCTACCTGTATCACCTTTGTCCCAGGTGCAGAGTCACCGTCTTCACTCACCGCTGTTTGTCTACTTGTGTTTCAGGGTGACTCTGGCGGTCCCCTGGTCTGTCAGAAGGACGACGCCTGGACTCTGGTTGGGATCGTGTCCTGGGGAAGCAGCCGTTGCTCCACCTCCACCCCTGCCGTCTACGCCCGCGTCACCGAGCTCCGTGGATGGGTCGACCAGATCCTGGCCGCCAACTAAACGCCCAGAGGCTGAAGCACCACCACTGCCATGGAAACCCAAACCCTTGAACACTGACCCACATCTGAACATGTGGAAGATGAATGACAATAAAAACTTTTAAAATCAGTGATTGTGTTTGAGTTGTGTCTCTTCAGAAAACCTCATCTTTACAGCATCATTCTTAGAAGCTTCCAGTTCAATGGCTCAGTTTGAAAACAGACTCCACAGTCACAACATGTTTTATTGGCTGAGTATGTAAACATAGCATCGTGGTAACATCAAGGCCTGGATGAATCTTCACAGACAAACACACAATGTTTCCAGGAATTCAATCTAGAAGACGAAAGATTAAAAGAAATAAAACCATCAAAGGAAATGCAAGTTTAAAATGAAATATGACATGATGTGCCACCAATAATTCAGAATGATTCCTCAACTATTAAAAGGACAACTCCTCCTGAGGAAAAGCTGTTTCTCTGTCATGGAGGTTGTTCTTTATCTCAGAGGAAGGAAACCTCAGGTGATTGTCAGGAAACACACAAACTCCCAACAAAAAAAAGAGAAACGTCTTTATTGTCACTTAGACAGGACACAGTGACATTACAAGTATGATTCAAAGCAGTGCTTTAAAATGGAACAGAGACTTTAAATGTTCTACAACACACACAATCACAAACAGTCCGTAGTAAATATTGAATATGTTGCACAGAAATATAAATATTAAGGTAGTTTTATGGTCACCGAGTCTAGTGAAGGATGGAGGCTTTGGGAAATAAGCTTTTCAATGGCATGCAGTTTTTATGGAGCTGTGTTGCCTCCTACAGGACAGGAGGTCAGACAGGATGTGACTGGGTTTAGAAGAGAAAAACTAAATCCATAATGAGACAAGGATTCAGTTTCTGCTGTCGTCACCAGTCGCTGTTTGCCTGGTTTGTCTGGTTGTTTCATTACTTGTAGTTCTTGTTGCTCTCTCACTGCTAATGTGAACATAGGATGTCCACAGAAGAAGAAAGTGGAGAATGATTTAACTTCCAGATCAGATTAAAGAACGTCTTTAGATCCAGATTGTCCTCGTGGAGACAGGCTGTTTCTTTTCTCTGCAGGGACATACTCCGGTGTCAACAACACCAGGTTGTGATCAGACCGTCCCATTGGGGGCAGGGTCATGGCACTGTATGCATCCTTTGAATTAGCATACAGTAGATCCAGAGTTCTATTTTTCCGGGTCGTACAATGAACAAACTGGTGGAAAGTGGGCAAAGCAGTGTCCAAGGTGATATGATTAAAATCCCCAGGGATGACAACGAGGGCCTCTGGGTTTTTGGACTGTTACATGGCAACAGTGGCGTGGCTGGTGTCACATGCTGCTGCCTTTTCCGCTGAAGGAGGGATGTGAACGCCAACAAAGATGACAGAGTTGAATTCCCTTGATAAATAATATGGACAGATGACACGGCTAAAATGTCTGGTGTACAGACACGCTCCTTCACAGTTAGTGCTGCATTTGACATTATTGATCATAATATTTTACTACAGAGACTTGAAAGTGAGATCAAGATTAAAGGAACTGCATTAGACTGGTTTGAATCCTATCTATCTGACAGATTCCAGTTGGTTCATGTCAACAATGATTCTTCTACTTATACAAAAGTAAGTTATGGAGTTCCTCAGGGTTCTGTGCTAGGACCAATACTCTTCACGTTATACATGTTGCCATTAGGCAAGATTATTAGAAAACATGGCATAAACTTCCATTGCTATGCAGACGACACCCAGCTATATTTATCCATGAAACCAGATGAAACTAATCAGCTGGTTAAACTCCAAGCATGCCTTAAAGACATAAAGGCTTGGATGACCTGTAATTTCCTACTCTTGAACCCAGACAAAACAGTCATTGTATTTGGCAGATTCATCATCTAATCACTTAATTTCTTTGGATGGCATTACCTTGGCCTCCAGTACTACTGTGAAAAACCTTGGTGTTATATTTGACGAGGATATGTCCTTTAAACTGCACATAAAGCAAGTAACCAAGACTGCCTTCTTTCACCTGCATAATATCATCAGAATTAGAAACTACAGTTTCAACTAGAGTCCTACACTTTCAAAAAGTAGAATGGGAGGTAGAGCTTTCAGCTATCAGGCTCCTCTCCTGTGGAACCAGCTCCCAGTTTGAGGTCAGGAGGCAGACACTCTCTCTATTTTTAAGGTCAGGCTTAAGACTTCCCTTTTTGATCAAGTTTATAGTTAGAGCTGGACTAAACCATCCCTTAGTTATGCTGCTATAGGCCTAGGCTGCTGGGGGACGATACACTGAGGACATGTCCTCCTTCTTTCTTCTCTCTCCTCTCTCGCATCGTCCACTTTCTTTTCTCTGACACAGAGCTCTTGTCCTCTAACTTCTTATCTACTACTTGTCATGCAATTATGTGCTATTACTGTATAGCATGTTAACTGCTCTGTGTCACTGACTTTCAGCAGGATTCACCATCTCTCACTTACACGAACAGCAATCCCGCTGCCTTTTTTCTTACTGCTCAATACGCAGTTTAAATATCAAATTTAATTAACGTTAAAATCTGATTGTCATGATGATGACTTGTTTCTCTGACAGACAAAATTTGTTAATAATGTTTTTATTAACTGAATTAATGAAATGCAGGTAGAACTGGTTTGAATCCTAGAAACTTCAGAGTTTGTTCATTTGTCTGCGGCTTCTCATTAAATTATTAATTATCTGTAGGAGATGTTCACAGCGTCAGTAGATATAAATCCAGATGTTCTACATCAACATCTGGACAGAAGAAGAACTTTTCTCTGAGTTTAAATAAAGTTTTTGTGCTGACTGACACCTGTGTTCGGCCTTCAACATGTTTTCAGATTTCAGCCAATCAGAGAGCAGCATGTCGGGGTGTGACTCGTGGGAACGCCACCATCTCCTCAGCTCTGATAACCAGCTGATAAATGTCGGATGCTCTGATTGGCTGAGGTCCAGTTGGCTCCTAGGATAAAAGAGCAGCTCAGCTCCTCATCCTCATCATCCTCATCGTCACCATGGCCTTCCTCTGGTTCGTCTCCTGCCTCGCCTTCGTCAGCGCCGCCTACGGTGAGTCCAGCTCCATCTTCAGTCCGTTGGTTTGAGTTTGACTTTGTTCAGAGTTTGAAGGATGTGGAGTCACAGAGAGTTCATGTAGCATCAGAGACACAATCAGAGCCCTGAGTATGTCTGGCCATGGGACGAGTTCCTGGTCCAGTTCCTGGTTCAGTTTCTGGTCTGTTAAAGTCTTCTTCATGTCATCCACTCAGGCTGTGGCGTTCCCGCCGTCCCCCCCCAGGTGACTGGCTACGCCCGCATCGTCAATGGCGAGGAGGCGGTTCCTCACTCTTGGCCCTGGCAGGTGTCTCTGCAGGTGAGTCAGCTGACCTCATCGAACATCTTCTTCTTCTTCTTCTTCTTCTTCAGTCACTAAGTTTGTTTTCTTCTCAGCAATCCAACGGCTTCCACTTCTGTGGAGGATCTCTCATCAACGAGAACTGGGTGGTGACAGCTGCTCACTGCAACGTCAGGTCAGTACCGACCCAAATACACCTGTACCTGTCAACCTAACACACCTGTACCTGTCAACCTAACACACCTGTACCTGACAACCTAACACACCTGTACCTGTCAACCTAACACACCTGTACCTGACAACCGTGTGGATGTGGAGTCACAGAGAGTTCATGTAGCATCAGAGACCCTAACCCTAACCTGTCAACCTACCAAATATTTACCTGTCAATCATACACACCTGTACCTGTCTCTGCCAGGACCTACCACCGTGTGATTGCTGGAGAGCATGACAAGGGTTACGGTTCTAACGAGGATGTCCAGCTTCTGAAACCTGCCAAGGTCAGAATCTTCAGCCTCTAAACTCTCAGATCACATCGTCCTACCTCCTCTAACCTGTCCCCCCCCCCCCCCCCCCCCCGCACCATCCCCAGGTGTTTACCCACCCCAAGTGGAACCCCAGAACCATCAACAACGACATCACCCTCATCAAGCTGGCCACCCCCGCCCGTCTCACCACCAACGTGTCACCCGTCTGCCTCGCTGAGTCCACTGATGTCTTCGCTGCTGGCATGACCTGCGTCACATCTGGCTGGGGTCTGACCCGTTACAATGGTGAGCCACTGATGGAGGTGTTGTTGATGCTGTAGGGTTAGGGTTCATGATCATTATTAATTAATTAGTCTCATGTATATTATCAGGTAAACTGATGGAGGTGTTGTTGATGCTGTGGCTTTAACCAACATTTTAATGAAGTTTTCTGTCTCCCACAGCTCCCAGTACTCCCAACAAGCTGCAGCAGGCCTCCCTGCCTCTGCTGTCCAACGATCAGTGTAAGAAACACTGGGGCAGCAACATCTCCGACGTCATGATCTGTGCCGGTGCAGCTGGAGCCAGTTCCTGCATGGTGAGGCCCCGCCCACCTACCTGTATCACCTTTGTCCCAGGTGCAGAGTCACCGTCTTCACTCACCGCTGTTTGTCTACTTGTGTTTCAGGGTGACTCTGGCGGTCCCCTGGTCTGTCAGAAGGACGACGCCTGGACTCTGGTTGGGATCGTGTCCTGGGGAAGCAGCCGTTGCTCCACCTCCACCCCCGGCGTCTACGCCCGCGTCACCGAGCTCCGTGGATGGGTCGACCAGATCCTGGCCGCCAACTAAACGCCCAGAGGCTAAAGCACCACCACTGCCATGGAAACCCAAACCCTTGAACACTGACCCACATCTGAACATGTGGAAGATGAATGACAATAAAAACTTTTAAAATCGGTGATTGTGTTTGAGTTGTGTCTCTTCAGAAAAACTCATCTTTACAGCTGGTCTGGTTTGTCCAGTTGTTTCATAACTTGTAGGTTGTTGCTCCCTCACTGCTAATGTGAACATAGGATGTCCACAAAAGAAGAAAGTGGAGAATGATTTAAGTTCCAGATCAGACTAATGAACGTATAATAATCCAGATCAGACTAATGAATGTATAATGATCCAGGTCATGCTGAGGAAAAATAATGATTTGAATGAACACCATATCTATAATGCTGAACACCATATCTGTAATGTTTAATCGGACTGTGGTTAGACAAAGGGAAGAAAGAGGACACAGCCGTCTGTCCAATAGATGATCCACATAAAGATGCCCCACAAAAACACAGGCAGCAATATAGGACAGGACTGGCTCTTATCAGACCATGTATGAAGAAATGAATAATGCTAGCTCAGCACAAAAGGATTTATCAGATCATATATGTGTAATGCTAACTCAGCAGACCAGGGAAAGAAAAGCCTCCACTCAGCTCATGCATAATATGGCTAGGTTCTTCTTTTTTAAAAAAAACACCAGGAAGATGAAGTAAAAACAACCGTGGCATATGAGGTGTATAGGTGTAACTTGCAGCGGACTTCGGCTGTAAACAACAGACATGATTATTGTAAGAAAGAAGACCTCATATAGCATGAAAAGACACGGGTATTTCCAGAGGGAAATAAACCATGCTTATAATAAAGGGCTGTGCCCAGCCCATCTATGTTAATGCAACACCAAAACACATAAACACACGAGCACAACACCATGAAATCAGTCTGAACTCATGTGACTCCCAGAATCAGACTCTGTTTTATTTCTTTTTGAGAATAAACTCTGCTTGCATTAAACTTTGATTTCCTCCCAAGATTCTTTTTGACTTCTTTGAGACTCCAGACTCCAGTAGATTCTAAGAACTAAGATTACAAGTTGAATTAAAAAGTTATGGGCAACTATCTGGCCCTTCTCTGCGCTCTGTGCCTCAATTTTTTTCTTCAACAATCAGACTAAAGAATGTCTAATGATCCAGATCAAGCCAAAGAATGTTGAGGGGCAACAATGAGACCACCCGCAGAACAGGAATGGTTTAACAGGTGGAGGCCGCTGATGTCGTATTGCGTTTTTGTTCTGAGCAGTATATAACTAATCTATATACTTACTGACATAATCTATGGCTGAACCATATATATATATATATATGTCAGAAACAGAACAGATGTTATTTATATGAATAATTGTTCTATATATAGTTACATGTGATACACGGTTTAAACAACGTTAAAACACGTTAGAATCTGATAGTCATGATGATGACTCGTTTCTCTGACAGACAATATTTGTTGATAAAGTTTCTTCATCTTCTGTAACCTCTTGTCCTGTGAAGGGTCATGGGGGGCTGGCGCCTATCCCAGCTGTCATTGGTCTAGAGGGGGGGGTCCACCCTGGACAGGTCTCCAGTCTATCCCAGCTGTCATTGGTCTAGGGGGGGGGGGGTCCACCCTGGACAGGTCTCCAGTCTATCCCAGCTGTCATTGGTCTAGGGGGGGGTCCACCCTGGACAGGTCTCCAGTCTATCCCAGCTGTCATTGGTCTAGAGGGGGGGGTCCACCCTGGACAGGTCTCCAGTCTATCACAGGGCTAACACAGAGAGACACTCACACCTACGGCCAATTTAGAATCACCGATGAACCTAACCAGCATGTCTTTGGACGGTGGGAGGAAGCTGGAGAACCTGGAGAGAACCCCCGCAGACACAGGGAGAACATGCGGACTACACACAGAAAGGAACCAGTTGGTCTGGATTAGAACCTAGAACCTTCTGGCTGTGAGGCATCAGTGCTGACCACCTCATCAGTTTTAATTAACTGAATTAATGAAGTGCAGGTAGAACTGGTTTGAATCCTAGAAACTTCAGAGTTTGTTCATTTGTCTGCGGCTTCTCATTAAATTATTAATTATCTGTAGGAGATGTTCACAGCATCAGTAGATATAAATCCAGATGTTCTACATCAACATCTGGACAGAAGAAGAACTTTTCTCTGAGTTTAAATAAAGTTTTTGTGCTGACTGACACCTGTGTTCGGCCGTCAACATGTTTTCAGATTTCAGCCAATCAGAGAGCAGCATGTCGGGGTGTGACTCGTGGGAACGCCACCATCTCCTCAGCTCTGATAACCAGCTGATAAATGTCGGATGCTCTGATTGGCTGAGGTCCAGTTGGCTCCTAGGATAAAAGAGCAGCTCAGCTCCTCATCCTCATCATCCTCATCGTCACCATGGCCTTCCTCTGGTTCGTCTCCTGCCTCGCCTTCGTCAGCGCCGCCTACGGTGAGTCCAGCTCCATCTTCAGTCCGTTGGTTTGAGTTTGACTTTGATCAGAGTTTGAAGGATGTGGATTCACAGAGAGTTCATGTAGCATCAGAGACACAATCAGAGCCCTGAGTATGTCTGGCCATGGGACGAGTTCCTGGTCCAGTTCCTGGTTCAGTTTCTGGTCTGTTAAAGTCTTCTTCATGTCATCCACTCAGGCTGTGGCGTTCCCACCGTCCCCCCCCAGGTGACTGGCTACGCCCGCATCGTCAATGGCGAGGAGGCGGTTCCTCACTCTTGGCCCTGGCAGGTGTCTCTGCAGGTGAGTCAGCTGACCTCATCGAACATCTTCTTCTTCTTCTTCTTCTTCTTCTTCTTCTTCAGTCACTAAGTTTGTTTTCTTCTCAGCAATCCAACGGCTTCCACTTCTGTGGAGGATCTCTCATCAACGAGAACTGGGTGGTGACAGCTGCTCACTGCAACGTCAGGTCAGTACCGACCCAAATACACCTGTACCTGTCAACCTAACACACCTGTACCTGTCAACCTAACACACCTGTACCTGACAACCGTGTGGATGTGGAGTCACAGAGAGTTCATGTAGCATCAGAGACCCTAACCCTAACCTGTCAACCTACCAAACCTTTACCTGTCAATCATACACACCTGTACCTGTCTCTGCCAGGACCTACCACCGTGTGATTGCTGGAGAGCATGACAAGGGTTACGGTTCTAACGAGGATGTCCAGCTTCTGAAACCTGCCAAGGTCAGAATCTTCAGCCTCTAAACTCTCAGATCACATCGTCCTACCTCCTCTAACCTGTCCCCCTCCCCCCCGCACCATCCCCAGGTGTTTACCCACCCCAAGTGGAACCCCAGAACCATCAACAACGACATCACCCTCATCAAGCTGGCCACCCCCGCCCGTCTCACCACCAACGTGTCACCCGTCTGCCTCGCTGAGTCCACTGATGTCTTCGCCGCTGGCATGACCTGCGTCACATCTGGCTGGGGTCTGACCCGTTACAATGGTGAGCCCCCCCTTACACACACACACAAAAAAATATATATTTATACACACACACACATACACTATATTACCAAAAGTATTCGCTCACCCATTCAAATGATCAGAATCAGGTGTTCTAATCACTTGGCCTGGCCCCAGGTGTATAAATTCAAGCACTCAGGCATGCAGACTGTGAAACAAGACATTTGTGAAAGAATGGGCCGCTCTCAGGAGCTCAGTGAATTCCAGCGTGGAACTGTCATAGGATGCCACTTGTGCAACAAATCCAGTCGTGAAATTTCCTCGCTCCTAAATATTCCACAGTCAACTGTCAGCTCTATTATAACAAAATGGAAGCGTTTGGGAAAAACAGCAACTCAGCCACGAAGTGGTAGGCCACGTAAAGTGACGGAGAGGGGTCAGCGGATGCTGAAGCGCATAGTGCAAAGAGGTCGCCGACTTTCTGCACAGTCAATTGCTACAGAGCTACAAACTTCATGTGACCTTCAGATTAGCCCAAGTACAGTACGCAGAGAGCTTCATGGAATGGGTTTCCATGGCCGAGCAGCTGCAGCCAAGCCACACATCACCAAGTGCAATGCAAGGCGTCGGATGCAATGGTGTAAAGCACGCCGCCACTGGCCTCTAGAGCAGTGGAGACGCGTTCTCTGGAGTGATGAATCACGCTTTTCCATCTGGCAATCTGATGGACGAGTCTGGGTTTGGAGGTTGCCAGGAGAACGGTACATTTCAGATTGCATTGTGCCAACTGTGAAATTTGGTGGAGGAGGAATTATGGTATGGGGTTGTTTTTCAGGAGCTGGGCTTGGCCCCTTAGTTCCAGTGAAAGGAACATTGAATGCTTCAGGATGCCAAAACATTTTGGACAATTCCATGCTCCCAACCTTGTGGGAACAGTTTGGAGCGGGCCCCTTCCTCTTCCAACATGACTGTGCACCAGTGCACAAAGCAAGGTCCATAAAGACGTGGATGACAGAGTCTGGTGTGGATGAACTTGACTGGCCTGCACAGAGTCCTGACCTGAACCCGATAGAACACCTTTGGGATGAATTAGAGCGGAGACTGAGAGCCAGGCCTTCTCGACCAACATCAGTGTGTGACCTCACCAATGCGCTTTTGGAAGAATGGTCAAAAATTCCTATAAACACTCTCCTCAACCTTGTGGACAGTCTTCCCAGAAGAGTTGAAGCTGTAATAGCTGCAAAAGGTGGACCGACATCATATTGAATTCTATGAGTTAGGAATGGGATGGCACTTCAGTTCATAGAATGAGTAAAGGCAGGTGAGCGAATACTTTTGGTAATATAGTGTATATATGTGTATATATATGTGTGTGTGTGTGTGTGTGTGTGTGTGTGTATATATATATTTTTATACACACACACGTATATATGTGTATGTATATGGTGTGTCTGTGTGTGTGTGTGTGTGTGTGTGTGTGTATACATATATATGTATTAGGGCTTTGACTTTTGCCCAAAAATCATATTCGAAGTTCGTTTGTTTATTAATATTAAAATTCAAATATATTCGAATATTTATTAATTATATTTTGACCATTAAATGTCTTCAGTAAGACTGATATTGGTATCAAACTTAAGTTCTATATGTTCTGTCCACCAGAGGGCAGTGTATCAGTCAATGTTAATAGACTACGTGCACGAAAGGCTGAGTATTTATGCGTGTTAAAATTTTTATTATTAAGCAAAGAAGATATGCAGTGTCGGAATGAAGATGCAACGAGCAGAATATAACAGAAGATGCTGTTACAACACAGTTAACGCTCCATCGGAAATACACAAGCTTACAGGAACCTAGCATGCTAACGTTACCTACAGGAGCCCAGATGACCAACAATAGCCTTGCTAATGAGCTCGCGATTTTACTTCACCAGGCGTGAAAAAAAAAAAATCGGAATCTGAATTGAAAACAACGTTTACAAGCAAACACATTTACAAAAAATAATTCCCATACAGGTTCGAATATTAAGAGATCCCTAAAATTGGTTCAATTTTTAAAATAATCGAATTATATTCGAATAACGAAGTTCGGAGTCAAAGCCCTACTATGTATACACACACACACACACAGAAAGGAAAACAGGTTAAACACCTGGTTAAGGACCGGTGGTTATTATCAGGTAAACTCATGGAGGTGTTTAACCTGGATGCTGGAGGGTTAGGGTGAATGAAAATTATTCATTAATTAGTCTCATGTATATTATCAGGTTAACTCAATGGGGGGCCATTGGGTCCAGAAAAGCCTTCTCTGCTGGCCTAAACTTTATTATAATCACTGACTTTAATATTTTAATCTTATTAAATTATTCCAATAGTTTATTCTTTTCATGTTCTGTCTTGTCTGTCTTAGCTGTGGTGCTTCTGTCAGTGTAGCTTAGCATTTGAGCTTTTATCCAATCATATTTCATCATCATGTGTTGCTGGAGTCAAAGAAGTCTGCCTGGGCCTTCACAATTAAAACTGAAACACATTGTAATGATGCTGTTCCTTTAACCAATCACATTTCTAGTTGGTATTCTTAGTCCTTCTCTGTGGCCTACGGTAGCGTCAGCGTTTTACCGTCCTCTGATTTTCAAATCCCCGTTTGAACCGCTAGCGTCCCTGTTAACGTTTTGATAGCTATTTGTTGAACCCACGATGGAGGAAGGAGGAGAGGCTATCCATTTGGTTGCAGATCTTCTTAGAAAGACATTTTCACGACGGACTTTGAAGGAAAAGCTGGATATTGTGAGGAAAGGCCGCCCAACCCTCTAGCTAGCTAGTCTGACTGAGCTACGTAAACTTTCAGGTCAGCAACTATGAGCTCTGTGAGGAAAACTACATTGTTTCTCAAGTTCTGGTGAGTAAAATTAATTATATTTACGTCTTTTATGTATATTTTTGTCATTTTATTGGGTCGACATTGATGCTTCTGCTGGATTCTGCAGCAGTGAGTGAGAGGAGACTTTATGAAATGTTCTAAGTGAGTTTCTTTCTTTAGTAATGACATTCATCTCTCTATATGAGATACCTGTGTATGATGCTACGTTTTATTGCGTATGATGCTGATGGTTTCTATAGCAGTGGAGTAATAATGATCGTACTAGGACGTGTTTAGAATAAGGTTGGAGGTCATTGGAGGCCTGGTGGAAAATGCATGGTCTCCACTGGGTGAACTGATGGAGGTGTTGTTGATGCTGTAGGGTTAGGGTTCATGATCATTATTAATTAATTAGTCTCATGTATATTATCAGGTAAACTGATGGAGGTGTTGTTGATGCTGTGGCTTTAATCAACACTTTAATGAAGTTTTCTGTCTCCCACAGCTCCCAGTACTCCCAACAAGCTGCAGCAGGCCTCCCTGCCTCTGCTGTCCAACGATCAGTGTAAGAAACACTGGGGCAGCAACATCTCCGATGTCATGATCTGTGCCGGTGGAGCTGGAGCCACTTCCTGTATGGTGAGGCCCCGCCCACCTACCTGTATCACCTTTGTCCCAGGTGCAGAGTCACCGTCTTCACTCACCGCTGTTTGTCTACTTGTGTTTCAGGGTGACTCTGGCGGTCCCCTGGTCTGTCAGAAGGACGACGCCTGGACTCTGGTTGGGATCGTGTCCTGGGGAAGCAGCCGTTGCTCCACCTCCACCCCTGCCGTCTACGCCCGCATCACCGAGCTCCGTGGATGGGTCGACCAGATCCTGGCCGCCAACTAAACGCCCAGAGGCTAAAGCACCACCACTGCCATGGAAACCCAAACCCTTGAACACTGACCCACATCTGAACATGTGGAAGATGAATGACAATAAAAACTTTTAAAATCAGTGATTGTGTTTGAGTTGTCTCTTCAGAAAACCTCATCTTTACAGCATCATTCTTAGAAGCTTCCAGTTCAATGGCTCAGTTTGAAAACAGACTCCACAGTCACAACATGTTTTATTGGCTGAGTATGTAAACATAGCATCGTGGTAACACCAAGGCCTGGATGATGAAAAAACTAACTCCATAATGACACAAGGATTCAGTTTCTGTTGGAGCCACCAGTTGCTGCTTGTACAATTTCACATTCTAAAAAGCTGTTGTTGTTGCTGGTCACACTAATAAACAGAACACGTAGAGTTCCTTTGATGATGTTTTATTTCTATTTATGTTCCTCTTCTGGTTAATTAGTGTTATTGTTGCTGATGTTCTCTATTGTTTTATTGTCTGTTCAGTCTTTCACCTGACCTCCCTGTGAAACTTTTGTCTAGATCCAGAGAAGGAAACTGTTGCTGTGAACATAGATTTAGATCAGACTGAAGAACTCTTAAACAACCAGATCAGACTAAGGAACATTTAAAGATCCAGATCAGACAAGAGAACATCTAAAGATCCAGATCAGACAAGAGAATGTCTAAAGATCCAGATCAGACTAAAGAATGTATAATGATCCAGATCAGACTAAAGAACCTATCAACAGATCAGACTAAAGAATGTTTAAAGAACCAGATGAGACTACAGAACGTCTAAAGAACCAGATGAGACTAGAGAATGTTTAAAGATCCAGATCAGACTAGAGAACATGTAAAGAACCAGATGAGACTAGAGAATGTTTAAAGAACCAGATCCGACCAGAGAACGTTTAAAGATCCAGATCAGACTAGAGAACGTCTAAAGAACCAGATGAGACTAGAGAACGTTTAAAAATCCAGATCAGAATAGATACAGATCAGACTTGAGAACGCCTAAAGATCCAGATCAGACTAAAGAACGTCTAAAGAACAAGATCAGACCAGAGAATGTCTAAAGATCCAGATTAGACTAGAGAATGTCTAAAGATCCAGATCAGCCTAGATACAGATCAGACTTGAGAACGTCTAAAGATCCAGATCAGACTAGAGAACATCTAAAGAACAAGATCAGACCAGAGAATGTTTAAGATCCAGATCAGACAAGAGAACGTCTAAAGAACCAGATGAGACTAGAGAATGTTTAAAGAACCAGATCAGACTAGAGAACATCTAAAGAACCAGATGAGACTAGAGAATGTTTAAAGAACCAGATCAGACTAGAGAACATCTAAAGAACCAGATGAGACTAGAGAATGTTTAAAGAACCAGATCAGACTAAAGAACGTCTAAAGAACAAGATCAGACCAGAGAATGTCTAAAGATCCAGATCAGACTAGAGAATGTCTAAAAATCCAGATCAGAATAGATACAGATCAGACTTGAGAACGTCTAAAGATCCAGATCAGACTAGAGAACATCTAAAGAACAAGATCAGACCAGAGAATGTTTAAGATCCAGATCAGACAAGAGAACGTCTAAAGAACCAGATGAGACTAGAGAATGTTTAAAGAACCAGATCAGACTAGAGAACATCTAAAGAACCAGATGAGACTAGAGAATGTTTAAAGAACCAGATCAGACTAGAGAACATCTAAAGAACCAGATGAGACTAGAGAATGTTTAAAGAACCAGATCCGACCAGAGAACGTTTAAAGATCCAGATCAGAGTAGATACAGATCAGACTTGAGAACGTCTATAGATCCAGATCAGACCAGAGCACGTCTAAAGATCCAGATCAGACTATAGAACGTCTATAGATCCAGATCAGACTACAGAACATCTAAAGATCCAGATCAGACCAGAGAACGTCTAAAGATCCAGATCAGATTATAGAACGTCTATAGATCCAGATCAGACTACAGAACATCTAAAGATCCTGATCAGACTAGAGAACGTCTAAAGAACAAGATCAGACCAGAGAACACCTCAAGATCCAGATCAGACTACAGAACAGATCCAGATCAGACTACAGAACATCTAAAGATCCAGATCAGACTAGAAAACATCTAAAAATCTAGATCAGACTAGAGAATGTAATTTCATTTAATCTAAATGACGTCCAGTTCACTTCATTAGGTACACTAGTTGAAGTGGTTCTAATCTAAATAATGTCCAGTTTATTAGGTACACTAGTTGAAGTGGTTCTAATCTAAATACTGTCCAGTTTATTAGGTACACTATGGAATAAATAATGTCCAGTTTATTAGGTACACTATGGAATAAATAATGTCCAGTTTATTAGGTACACTAGTGAATAGATAATGTCCAGTTTATTAGGTACACTAGTGAAGTGGTTCTAATCTAAAGGAAGGTGGTGATTGACCTGATGATCACTGTGGAGGAGGAAGTTTATGGTGCTGTTAAATTGGATTCAATTAAACATTAAAGTGTTTCTGTTATGTAGCCGAGCCCACTGCCTACAATTTCAACATATTAGGAACACGTGTCAGTTCAATAGTTCTACACAATAAAAACCCAGCTGAATCAACATCTCTCTCATCTCAGTTATTAGAAACTAATATTCAGTACCAGAACCTTTAATGGAGACTAGATTTAGAGCAGGACTGTTTTTAGTAGTGTACCTAATGAAGTGGCCAGGAAGTGTAAATAGATGCATGTATGAGCATGTGTGTTTCTCTGCTGATTATTGAACTTATGTGAAACATTCAGGTTGACCTGCTGCTGATAAACCACTGAGAAACTCACACATGTTTCAACCTTAGACCTTCAGCTCTGAACAGAAACATCTCAGAATCAGAATTACTTATTATTATATTTATTATTGTCCTTGCATGTACACAACAAGAAACGTCTCATCTGCATTGGGTGTAAGAGCAAAAAGAAGACAGTATAAAAACACAATATAAAAAAACAACACAAGACCAAATGTCAAGTATTGATCAGTTTACACATTCCAGAGTCCAGAGTCTGGAGCATTTAGCTCACTTATTGCTTTTTGATAGAAACTGTTTATCAAAATATTCAAATATTAAAGAACTGCACCAAGTCACAAGGTCACAAAGTCATTTTTTTACTTTCATCTCTGTTGTCTGTCCAAACTGAGACTCACATCTGCATCTGTAAAAGCGTCTGGATGTTATGTTTTAATGTCTTTATTCATGCCACTTCCTGCCGTGATTCAAACGTTAAAATAAATCTATTAAGTTTATTCATATATTTTTGTTGTGTGTAGTCACATGGCTCAATATTTGAATGGTATAAAAGTCAAACAGATAATTTTACAGTCTGATCATTAGATTAAAGATCGTTTAATGCTTCCTCATTTTCTCTCAATAATATTCTTTAGTAGAACTTTAACATAGTTGTAGTTTATTGTTCTGCTCTACCTCAGCTCAAGCAGCTGTTTGTTCTTTAGTAACTAAATTTTTCACTCAAGTTGAATATGTTTTGCTGTTCTGAGTTCTTTGACTTTCCGAGTCACGTCCAACCTTCATGCTCCTGCCTCCTCAGGTGGAAAATCAAACTCTGCGTCAGCACCACCTGTCCAAACTCCCACTGTCCTCTGATAAGGTGTCCTCTCTCACCCAAGTCCTGTCCAATCACATCCAGTCCCGTCGGGTTCTGACGGTATAAAAGCTCCTGGCTCAGACAGAACCACCATGATCGAGCCATGGCTTTCCTGTGGATCCTCTCTTGCCTCGCCTTCGTCGGCGCTGCCTACGGTGAGACTTTAAATTTCTCAGATACTGGAGTATGATGGGATAAAATATCCCAGCATGCATCAGTCCACTGATCAGTCATCAGCATGTTTACTTTACTGTCTGATTTACTGACAGATATAAAGAAGAAAGAAGATTCAAGATTCAAAGATGTTTATTGTCAGTTCTTATAGTAGCAACTTGTTGAGATGTGCATGGACAGTAGCGCACATGAATCAGAAATGAAAATGTCTGAGAAAACACATGAATACATCAGTTTGATAAAAGTACCTGATCAGTTAAAGTGAAGACAAAGCAGCAGGAAGATTTGACAGCTTACAGGAAATAATGTCACCGTGTTTCTGATCAGTTACAGTTAACGTCCAGTTCTGGGGACGATCATGATGGTGAAGTTGTTGTTAATGTTGTTGTGTGTTGTTTTTGTTGCTGTTTGTCTCCAGGTTGCGGTACTCCCGCAGTCTCTCCCGTCGTCACCGGTTACGCTCGAATCGTAAACGGTGAGGAGGCGGTGCCTCACTCCTGGCCCTGGCAGGCGTCCCTTCAGGTAAACACTCACACAAACACACCTGTAGAGGCAGGTGAGACAGGTCTTCACTGTTGTTGTTGTTGTTGTTTCAGGATTATACCGGTTTCCACTTCTGCGGAGGCTCTCTCATCAACGAAAATTGGGTGGTGACAGCTGCCCACTGCAGTGTCAAGTAAACAGGACTTTTGATTCTGAGATATTTTACCTGACACAGCTCACCTGTGTCCACTGTCAGAAAGTCAAATCACCCACCAGTCTAAAGACAGGTGTTCTCAGGTGTCTTTAGGTGTTTTGAAGTGTCTTTAGGTGTCTTTAGGTGTTTCTAGGTGTCCTCAGGTGTTTTCAGGTGACACTAACGTCTCAGAGGTTTAAACGAAACTCTTCTTTTCTGAGCAGGACAACTGACCGTGTGGTTCTTGGAGAACATGACCGTTCCTCCAACTCTGAAAGCATCCAGGTGATAAAGGTTGGGAAGGTGAGTGATGGACACCAGCTTCTCATCATGTCTTTATTACTTCCTGTTTATTGGCTGGTCATAATGATGTCGCTTCCTCCCAGGTGTTCAAGCACCCTTACTACAACAGCTACACCATCAACAATGACATCCTGCTCATCAAGCTGGCCACCCCCGCCCAGTTGAACACCCGAGTGTCTCCAGTGTGTCTGGCTGAGACCACAGACGACTTCGCTGGAGGCATGAAGTGTGTGACGTCTGGCTGGGGCCTGACCCGCTACAATGGTAATATCTGCTCTGACAACAGGGGGCATTGTGGAGTATGGTGTGTCATTATGGAAAGTGATATGTGATGGGTTTGTGTTGCAGCTGCTAACACCCCCGCCCTGCTGCAGCAGACCGCTCTGCCCCTGCTCACCAACACCAACTGCCGCAACTACTGGGGAAGCAATATCACCGACTTGATGATCTGCGCTGGAGCCTCTGGAGCCTCCTCCTGCATGGTGGGTGGAGTCAGACAGGGATTGGGTGGGGCCTGGCAGATGGTGGGTGGGATCCAAGAGGTGGTGGGTGGAGTCTAACTGGTGGTGGGTGAAGTCTAACAGATAGTGGGTGAATTATAACAGGTGGTGAGTGGAGTCTAACATGTGGTAGGTGGAGTTTAACATATGGTGGGTGGAGTCTAACAGGTGACAGTACAACTTTCCTCATGTCGGTGTTTGTTGTGTTCAGGGCGACTCTGGCGGTCCTCTGGTCTGTCAGAAGGGCGGAGCCTGGACTCTGGTCGGCATTGTGTCCTGGGGAAGTTCAACCTGCAGCACCAGCATGCCCGGCGTCTATGCCCGCGTCACCAAGCTGCGCGCCTGGGTGGACCAGACCCTCGCTGCCAACTGAGCCCAGATGGGACAGCTTTAACCCGATCCTCAATAAAATTCAGAAACTATGATCCTGCCTTCTGGTGTCATTTACTGAAAAGGTTCAATAGCAGAAGAATGGCTGTGCAGTCTGATGTGTCCCAATAAATAGAAACTCACATCTCAAACTCCAAACTAAATCCTGTCATTCACTGGTTTACCACAGAAAACACACTTTTGTGTTTCTGAGTCTCAGACTTGGGCCAAAATCCGACAGGTTAATTTACTTATATAGTCGACCAATCACAGTCTGTACCAGAGTTTGCCCGAGACTTTTTCGTTGTAATTTTGATAATGATCTATTTTTACCCGTCACTTTATTTGTTTTTAAAATGATAACAATGACATATTCAACAGCATTTCATTTTCATTCATTTTTAATATTCAGTTGTGGTTAAAAAAAAGATTCGTCTCATATAACCGGCCATCAAAGACGACTCAAGAATCATGAATCTAGAGTCTATTTAACCGGCTCAGTTGAGTTAAATAGACTCAACTGAGTCTATTTATATTTCTGTATAATATAATGATATATAATCAGTCATTTAAACATCTTACATCTCACTCGGCATAGAAACAAAATGTACTACCCGACTTGACCACTAGCAAACTAAGGCACTCAGCCACTCACTCACTTAAGCACAATACGCAGAGAACCGACTCTTAACCGACTCTTAACCGACTCACTACTAGCTGTCACGGTTTTAAAAAAATGGTCAATGACGGAAAATATTCGGTTAACGCGACCCTTGGTCCGTACATATGACAGTTTACAGTCACTGGTTAAACAACATCACTGAGTCCACTTGATACCAAGTGAGACCACAACATTTCTTTGTGTGTTTGTGATGTGGGTTCAAACCCCAAGACTGTAGAACCAAAATGGCTGCTGTGTCTCCTCAACCTCCTCCTCCTCCTCCTCCTCCTCCTCCTCCTCCTCCTTCCCATTGGTCAAACTGAGTCTTGAACTGGATCCAGGTTCTGGATGATCCGTCCATCCATGTTCTCTGCTCTGCCTCCAACAGTTACTAACATCATTTAAATCCATTTAAATCCAGCTCCATCACTTGAGGTCAGATAGTTTACAGCACAACTACTCATTTAATAGCTTTCACACAGACGCTTAGTTACATGTTGTCATGGCAACTGTCAATCACCATGACATCACTTCCTGTTGTTATAGCATCCAGTGACTTGAACATACGTCAGCATTATTTTAACTACCTAAAATGGCTTATCTTAGCATCCCTTGCTCAGTCTTGTTAAACTTCACCAACATCTCAACTTCCCTCAACTCATCTTTATTAATTTCAGCTGTTGAATGAACTTCAGGAATAACATAGTTATTCCTGGCCTGGAGTTGTGCGTTTCCTGTGGAGCTCCATACTACATCTGTTGTCGTGGTCTCATCAGCCTGCCCAGTCTTCATGGAATCCTGCAGTTATCCACTCTTACCTGAATGAACAATTCTCCAACCTGCCTATGATTCCTCTTACATTTTCAAACTGTCATGTAACATCATCAGTTTGTATCATAAGATTCCACATGTACGCTTTAGTCAGATATGTGTATCTATGACAGATGGATGTTTATCTTGCTGTTCTCTTCTCTCTTTCTTCTGTCTGTACCCGGCTGGCCTTAGGCAGATGGGTTCCTCCATATGAGCTGGGTTCTGCTCGAGGTTTCTTCCTGTTAAAGGGAGTTTTTCCTGCCACCGTTGCCTTCAGGCTGCTCTGGGGGTTTCAGGCCGGGTTTTTGTAAAACGTCTTGAGATGATTTGTATTGTTATTGACGCTATATAAATAAAATTGAATTGAATTGAATTGAACTGACTCTGAATCATATGATCATTTATTTTCCTCATTTACACAAAGGTCACAACAATCCAACATGTTACACAAAGATCAACGTGTTTCCTGTCGGCAGCGCTCCTGGTCCGGTGTCAGTTGTGTCTCTAGTTGTGTCTCTAGTTATGTCTCTAGTTGTGTCTCTAGTTGTGTCTCTAGTTGTGTCTCTAGTTGCGTATCTAGTTATGTCTCCAGTTGTGTCTCTAGTTGTGTCTCTAGTTGTGTCTCTAGTTGTGTCTCTACGTGCATCTCTAGGTGTGTCTCTAGTTGTGTCTCTAGGTGTGACTCTAGTTGTGTCTCTACGTGCATCTCTAGTTGTCCCTCTAGTTATGTCTCTAGTTGTGTCTCTAGTTATGTCTCTCGGTGTGTCTCTAGTTGTGTCTCTAGTTGTGTCTCTACGTGCATCTCTAGGTATGTCTCTAGGTGTGTCTCTACGTGCATTTCAAGGTGTGTCTCTAGTTGTGTCTGTAGTTGTGTCTCTACGTGCATCTCTAGGTATATGGTCAGGTGCGTCTGGGAGGACACGTGTGGCCGACCCGGCGGCAGTAGCAGATGGCGTTAAAGAAGCGGCAGTAGCAGGTGTCACAGGGGTCGCAGCAGGGCAGGGGGTAGCCCAGACAGGACTGCTGGTGAGGAATGCAGCGACGAGGTGAACGCATGGAACGACCCTGGAGCTGCAGCGCCGCTGAAGAGTCCTGTTACAAACAGAGGAAACGAGGAGGTGAACCCTGAGAAGTTAACGAGGAGCTGGGGGAGAAAAAAAACAGACCTCACCTCATCATAGGAGCCTGGCTCCATCAGGAAGTGATCCTCCACTGAGTCCACAGGCAGGAGGGCGGGGTCATGCACAGGGTCAGGGGCGTGGCTTCTCTCTGCAGAACAAAATAGACTGTCAGGACTTTTCAGGACTTTTCAGGACCTTCAGGGTCTGAGATCGCTGTGTCACATTTCTGGGATGATGGTAGTTGATTCAAGAGCATCAATGAAATCTTTCAGAAACATCTGACTCTTCTCTTTAGCTCAGTGTCAGGAGTTGACAACAGTGAATTGATCACATCCAACACGCACACACATATATAATCTACATATACTGTCTAATAATCTAAAGAATAAAATCTAGAGACATAAGACATAAGACGTTTATTTAATCCCATGTGTGGGAAATTTCCTTGTTCCAGTAGCACAGAATTTGGCAAAAAAATATTTATACAGAAAGACAGTGATGACTTTGAACAGGGAAAAGGCTATCAAAAAACACAAATACAAAAATTTAAAAAATATATATCAAAAAAATATACAAAAGAATGACCATACTCTGAGAAAATATAGGGAGGAGAAATAACTAGAAAATATAAGACATTCTGTATGTACAGTGTGGAGAATGGTGGAATAAACTTTACAAATAAATAGTTGCTTAACCTTTGAGAAAGACATTTTGAGTTGGTGAGGTAGTGGTTTGTGCAAAAACAGGCAGTGCAAAGAAGCTTAGTTTGTGCAAAAAGAAAAGTACAGTTACTATTGACTCAGGCTGGTGTTGTTTAGCCTGATGGCAGCTGGGATGAATGACCTGCGGTAGCGTTCCTTCTTGCATCGTGGATGCAGCAGCCTGCTGCTATCTAGAACATGTATTTGAAGTAATCTAAATGAATGAATGAGTGAATCAATCAATCAATCAATCAATCAATCAATTATCCAGCTCCAACACAGCAAACTGAATCTAAATTAGACACTCCTCCTTCTTTCCTTTTCCACTGAGGCTGACACGTGGAGCAGGAGTTTCTGTTTGTGGCTCGTACATTAACTTGACGATCACAGCCTTAAAGTAAAGGATGAATGTGTCTACAGGTGTTACTGACCCAGGTCCGACAGGTAGGAAGGTTCAGTGTGGCGGCCGGCTGTCAGACCTTCGTCCAGTTGAATGTTTCCATGAACCAGAGAGGAGGAGAGCTGCAGCAGACTGTACGACCAACAACACAGCAGTACGAAGCCAAACATCCTGCAGCCGTCACACAGAACAAGAAGAAGAAGAATGTGCACCACAACTCCCACAATCCTCAGCTTCAGCCTCTGAACAGACAAACACAGCTTCAGTGTTGATGTCACCACAGAAATAAAACAGAACAACAGGAAAGTCATTTATAAGAATCGATCGGTTCATAGAAAACTCTCTCACAAACACTCAAACCTCATTGAAGCTGCTTTTCTTCAGACTGTAATAAATAAAATAACTAAAAAAGACTCTCTGTGAGGGGCGTCTGACAGAAGAAGAGACTCACCTGTTGCTGTGACTCTGATGTGTCTCGTTCTGAGGGGACGGAGGACGATTTAAAGACCCTGGACAGGAAGGAAGTCACATGACCAGCTGCTTTGCATCATCACAAACACTGTGACCTTGTAGAGAAACATCCGACGACGCATCTGATGTTAATTGACCTGTATGAGAGGCTCTGGTTCTAAAGTCAAGGCTGGTCAGATTTTATTTGGATTTACTGTATTTACTATGTATTAACTGTATTTTATTTTACCCACTCACTGTGGATTTTATTTGATCACATTCAGTGAAACAACATCCAACACATCAGTCTCAGCAGACAGAGATGAAGGTTTTCTCTCTTCGTCTAAACCCTCCTGGAAGTCTCTCCTGATGGTTCTGGTCTCCTCTGACCGTTCTACAATAAACCATCTCCTCTATCGTCTGCAGAGAAGTTCTCAGTGTTTCTGGAATATTTGATATGTTTGGGTTGTATGTTTCTGTTTCCTGTTTCCTGTTTCCGTGTGTTTCTTGTCCTGCTTTACTTCCCATGTTTGATAAGGTTCTCCTCATTAGTTTCACCTGTGTCTCGTTAACCTGTCCTGTGCTTATCTAGTCTTGTCTTTCATTTTGTTCTTTGTCAAGCCATCTGTGAAGTTTCCTCCATCAAGTGTTTTTTGTTTTGTTATCTGCTTGTTGTATTCTCATGTTTCTGTTCTACCCCTTGCAACCCCCTACCTACTACCCCTTTCCAAATTTTTTTGTTTTATTTTTGGTGTTTGGATTTGTGTTTGTGGATACCTGCTATCCCTGCAGTGTTTCTGTTGTTTTGTCTTCTGTAAGTTTTTATTGTTATTTTGTTTCCTGCTCCTGTGTTTTTGTCCTATCGCACCATTCAACACCACCAAAATGTGACACAACAAACAGCCATGGACGCAGCGGCACAGTTTTTTCCAATGAAGCTCAAGAGAGAAGGCAGGTGGTTTTGTCTTCTTTAGACATGTTGGACTGGGGCACAGGCCTGAATTTGAGCCTAGCAGAACACTGCTAGCCTTGAGGGTTTGAATAAGAAGACATGGCCCTCGTGGATGGCATAACTCCCGGCCTACTAGCTGTCAGCCTGCTGCTACCTGACCTACTTACCACAGCCAGCAGTCCCCAGACCTGCAAGCCACCAACCTGCTGCAATCTCCAGTCCAGCCCCATAGACATTTGCCTTCTGGCAGACACCTTCCCCCAGGGCAATCGGTGCCCGGACTACGCCAACACCACGGTTTGTGTCTTGTACTTGTAATTGGCCCCCAGGGGCAAATAAAGTTTTCTGAATCTGAGGTCTGTCGAGGCCTCCCAGGCTACAGTGTCAGAGATCCCTCCCCCTGAGTCTGAGACTGGTCCAGGCATCGAGATTCTGCTCTGGTTCCCAAAGACGACTCTGGTTCTGTCCCTCTTGTCGAAGCCTCTTGGCTTCTCTTGTTTTGATCCTTCCAGAATCCTTCTGCCCACCCAGTTCAATCTGGACTTTTGTTTCTTGGGACTTTGCCTCCCTGTGTCCCGTGTTTGGGTCCTACCTCACCATTCAACACCATTAAAACGTGACAATATTTTGTTCCTTTAGTCTCATGAAGGATGCGATCTCTCTGGAGGAACCGATGTCTCTGGAGAATGTGATGTGTCCTCTGTGACACGGCCCTGGTGACTGATGAGTTTATTTATATTAAACTAGAACAACAGGAACTAAACTGAAAGATTAAATGTTGATGAAAATCAGAGCGTTCCTCTTCCAGGCAGCGTTTTCATCGTCCTATAATCAGCTGATCAATAACTGTGGAGTGTTCATTAGAGCTCGGTAATCTTAGTAATGACTGGAGAACATTAGATCAGCTGCTTCCTCAACCTTTCTTCTATTATCACCAATCTACGGCCTGGTTAGACTCCACCTCCTCCACATCTTCCGACCACAAACATGGCGCCGACTCACACTGATGATGTAAATAGTAAATGTTTTTGTATTTATATTGCGCTTTTCTACCTGTTGGTTTAAAAAGTGCTCTACAGACGTCACTGCAGCACTCAGCTCAAAGTAGATGAGGCGATGCTGCAGGTAACGCACCTTAACCACGGACTCAGAGACCACTGATTACAGCCCATCAACAGGAAATCACCTTAATCAATGTTTATCTGACCCTGTTCCAGGCTGAGTTGTTACCGTGGTAACTGTGTATGTTAACAGGTGTGGTGCAGGTGGTCAGAGTGGACCTAGAGACCCCGTTGACTTCTTTCGTGAGGGTCAGCGTTAACCTGAGGATTTATTTGGTCTGATCTGAATGAACTCAACTTCTACTGCTTCAACAAACTCACAAAACAGCAAAAACAGAAAATAATAATTATAATCTCTTTTACACTGATCACATGACATGCTTTAAACAGGAAGTAGAAGCAGCTCATGTGGAGGAAACATCTGCAGAAAAGACTCCTTAAAGTCACACAGGATGAACTTTCTAAATTTATTCATAAAATTACTGAAAAACATCAGATGAGGTGCTGAAAGTAAACAAAGAGAACCCCATTAAAAATATAAAACAGAAATATTATACTTCTGTATTTGTTTATTCAGTTAAATGAGATGCAGCTCTAGGATTCCAAGTTAATTTCAAGGTCAAATTAGAGTCCATGTGTTCACAGCTGTTTTCAATCAATAATGAGACTCAGGTGTCGTTCAGTTCCTGGTTTATTTAAAAAGAAAAAAGAAAAAAGAAACCCAATAGAAATGTTGTGGAAGGACCTGAAGCAAGCAGTTGATGTGAGGAAACCCACCAACATCTCAGAACTGAAGTGGTTCTGTTCTGAGGAATGGGCTAAAATTCCTCCAAGCTGCTGTAGACCACTGATCAGCTGTTACCAGGAACATTTAGTGCCAAGGAGGTCACAGCAGATACTGGACACAAGGAGGAACTGATATGTAATATTGGCTCACTTTACTGAATGAGAGTTAGGGATCGAGGACTAAACACAATCACTACACATCCCCCACTTCCGTTAAAATACCTTTTTTTAGTGAGTATATATCTTTATTGCCCGCTCAGACAAACACAGTCTCTGCTCGATGCTCTCCGTCCTCCGCCAGGCTTTATAGTCGAGTCCAGAGGCAGTCGAACTTGAATCTGACATCATCTAGGGCGGAAAACAGGTGAAGTCTGACGGTGACCCGAACCTGGGTCCGACCCGAACTGTCAGTCATGGTGTTCGAGTCCCTGGTCAGCGACCTGCTCAACAGGTTCATCGGAGACTACGTGGAGAACCTGGACAAGTCTCAGCTGAAGATCGGAATCTGGGGAGGTGAGCTCCGGAGCTAGCTAGCTGCTACCGCGGTGTCTCAGACCAGACTCCATTATTAAATAGCACACTTTTAAATGAGCGCCTCTCGCTGCTGAGAGAACACTTCTTAGAACATGTCGGCTTATTTAATCCTGAGGAACAGACTCTACTCTGAACGTCGGCATCAATCAGAGGCATTAGTTCCAACAGACTCGGTTTTTATGTCCGAACTTGTTCTGCTGCTCCAACACATCTCCACCGAACCACGGGCAGACGTCAGCGGAAGCGACGGCGTTGTTATTGTTCTGAACACGAGGTTCTGTTGATTCTAGGTTCTATCAACTGATCCAATGATTACCGAATCAAAGAGCCTCTCACAGTGATCAGAATCAACAAACGCAGTTCCGGGTTGGACTGTCAGAGTCTGACCCGATACTCGTTCACCTTAAATTAGAAGAAATTTGAATGAGGTTCGGCAGGAACAGGACACACACACACCCACCCACACACACACACACACACACGCACGTCATGTGATACACCGGAAGTTCGCAGTTAATTCACTAAACGCAGTTAAACTGCTGCTTATCAGCTCACCACACTCCGTCTCCAGTTCACCCGTCACCATCAACGTTATCTTCCTCCTCCACCGTCTCTTCTCTTACAGACCTTCACTCTTTATACTGATGTTAGTGTTAAAGTTGTGTAGTGTTTACATTGATGTGTGTGTGTCAGTGTGATGGTTAAAACGCACAGGACGTGACCTGTCTCAGGTAATCTGCTCAGTGAGTTTAATCAGTCATGTGACCAATGGAAGGTTTCCTTCTCAGGTGTGAACAGGTACAAACAGGTGTGACCAAATGTCACAGAGAAGAATGCAACCAGACAGAAAGAGATGACACACACGACACACACGACACACATGACACACACGACACACACGACACACACATGTTACTGATCAGATTTCACTGGTCCAGAGTAAACTGGTCTTTACAGCAAGGGTTAGGGATAGGGTAAAGTTCTGGTTCTGGTTGGTTAGGGTCTGGTTCTGGTTCTACTGACTGGTTGTTGTTGTGTCTCTGTAGGAAACGTTGTCCTAGAGAACCTGAAGGTGAAGGAGAACGCTCTGGTGAGTGTCCTGTCCGGGGCAGCTCTTATTGTGGCGGTGTTGTGAAGCCTCGTGGCTCGTCCTGGTCACAGATCCGTGAAATCACCGCAGCCACAAACAGGGAGTGATCGCATGACCACTGTTGACTCAAACCACTTCCTGTTTGTCTTTCAAATATTGGTTCAGAGTGAGACACCAATAACAAGATGCTGACTGTGTGTTTATGTTTCAGAGCGAGTTCGATGTTCCCTTCAAAGTAAAAGCTGGACAGATCGGTGAGTACTGACCCCGGACCACTGACCTCTGACCTCTGACCTCTTGAACCTTTCTCCACTTTTTTTTGCTCCGTCACTGCTTCACATCAACAGGTTTCCCTCAGCTCACATCAGCTGCTGATAATCACTTTAATTTTAGAAGAACTGAAGAGACTCAGAACACTGATGATGACGATGACCTAGATGATTTTAATAACAGTTATTAGAAACATCAGGGACTGGTTTGACCTCTTGTCATCTAGTGATGTGTAATTAGGTCAGAGGTCGTCTGGAATCTTAATCCCTGTGAATCGACCACATCTTTAATTATAATGTAAAATTCAAACCACTAATCACCATCAAGATTTCTCCAAACACAGAGGTCCTGAGATAAAACTGATCCAGAGTGAATCAACATCACTGTGTTTTTATTTGTTTAAAGAGTTGAGTTTCTTTTCATCCAGAATCCCTGAGAATAGAGCTTCAGATAAAACGGATATCTGAGAATAGAGCTTCAGATAAAACGGATATCTGAGAATAGAGCTTCAGATAAAACGGATATCTGAGAATAGAGCTTCAGATAAAACGGATATCTGAGAATAGAGCTTCAGATAAAACGGATATCTGAGAATAGAGCTTCAGATAAAACAGATATCTGAGAATAGAGCTTCAGATAAAACGGATATCTGAGAATAGAGCTTCAGATAAAACAGATATCTGAGAATAGAGCTTCAGATAAAACAGATATCTGAGAATAGAGCTTCAGATAAAACAGATACCTGAGAATAGAGCTTCAGATAAAACAGATACCTGAGAATAGAGCTTCAGATAAAACAGATACCTGGGAATAGAGCTTCAGATAAAACTGATCTCTGGGAATAGAGCTTCAGATAAACTGATCTCTGAGAATAGAGCTTCAGATAAAATGATCTCTGAGAATAGAGCTTCAGATAAAATAATCTCTGAGAATAGAGCTTCAGATAAAATAATCTCTGAGAATAGAGCTTCAGATAAAATAATCTCTGAGAATAGAGCTTCAGATAAAATAATCTCTGAGAATAGAGCTTCAGATAAAATAATCTCTGAGAATAGAGCTTCAGATAAAATAATCTCTGAGAATAGAGCTTCAGATAAAACGGATATCTGAGAATAGAGCTTCAGATAAAACAGATATCTGAGAATTGAGCTTCAGATAAAACTGATCTCTGAGAATAGAGCTTCAGATAAAACGGATCTCTGAGAATAGAGCTTCAGATAAAACGGATCTCTGAGAATAGAGCTTCAGATAAAACTGATATCTGAGAATAGAGCTTCAGATAAAATAATCTCTGAGAATAGCGCTTCAGATAAAACTGATCTCTGAGAATAGAGCTTCAGATAAAACTGATATCTGAGAATAGAGCTTCAGATAAAACTGATATCTGAGAATAGAGTTTCAGATAAAATAATCTCTGAGAATAGAGTTTCAGATAAAATAATCTCTGAGAATAGAGTTTCAGATAAAATAGAGCTTCAGATAGAATAATCTCTGAGAATAGAGCTTCAGATAAAATAATCTCTGAGAATAGAGCTTCAGATAAAACTGATCTCTGAGAATAGAGCTTCAGATAAAACTGATCTCTGAGAATAGAGCTTCAGATAAAATAATCTCTGAGAATAGAGCTTCAGATAAAATAATCTCTGAGAATAGAGCTTCAGATAAAACTGATATCTGAGAATAGAGCTTCAGATAAAACTGATCTCTGAGAATAGAGCTTCAGATAAAATAATCTCTGAGAATAGAGCTTCAGATAAAATAATCTCTGACAATAGAGCTTCAGATAAAATAATCTGACAATAGAGCTTCAGATAAAATAATCTCTGACAATAGAGCTTCAGATAAAATAATCTCTGACAATAGAGCTTCAGATAAAACAGATATCTGAGAATAGAGCTTCAGATAAAAATGATCTCTGAGAATAGAGCTTCAGATAAAAATGATCTCTGAGAATAGAGCTTCAGATAAAACAGATATCTGAGAATAGAGCTTCAGATAAAACTGATCTCTGAGAATAGAGCTTCAGATAAAATGGATCTCTGAGAATAGAGCTTCAGATAAAATAATCTCTGAGAATAGAGCTTCAGATAAAATAATCTCTGAGAATAGAGCTTCAGATAAAATAATCTCTGAGAATAGAGCTTCAGATAAAATAATCTCTGAGAATAGAGCTTCAGATAAAACTGATATTTGAGAATAGAGCTTCAGATAAAACTGATCTCTGAGAATAGAGCTTCAGATAAAACTGATCTCTGAGAATAGAGCTTCAGATAAAAATGATCTCTGAGAATAGAGCTTCAGATAAAATGATCTCTGAGAATAGAGCTTCGGATAAACTAATATCTGAGAACAGAGCTTCAGATAAAACTAATCTCTGAGAACAGAGCTTCAGATAAAACTAATCTCTGAGAATAGAGCTTCAGATAAAACTAATCTCTGAGAATAGAGCTTCAGATAAAATAATCTCTGAGAATAGAGCTTCAGATAAAATAATCTCTGAGAATTGAGCTTCAGATCTTCAGATCTCTGAGAACAGAGCTTCAGATGAAACTGATCTCTGAGAACAGAGCTTCCGATGAAACTGATCTCTGACAACAGAGCTTCCGATGAAACTGATCTCTGACAACAGAGCTTCAGAGCAGGAGATGAATGAAGAACCTGTTCATGTGTCATCATCCAGTCGGTTCTGGTCCCGTTTTCTTTGAGCTTCTTGAATCCAGACCCGTGAACAAACAAGTGTCAGAAGAGGAGGAAGTGAGGGACAGAGAGCCCTCTGGGTAATGTAGTTGGGTGGGTCAGCATCAGGGTTTAGGGACAAATAGAAACCTGAGCTGGTGAATACTTGGATGTTGGTGGAGATCAGTCTGAGACCATCACTGAGAGTCTTCCAGGAACAGGAAATGAAGGACCACAGAGATGAGGTCCAACAACTGGTTGGAAGAATACCCTTCACCCCAATTGACTTCACATTTAAGAAGTGTCAACAAAGGTTCAGGGCGTAAAACTAAAACATCTTCATATCGGGGGACAGTGTGGAGAACCTCATAAAACATGGACGGTTCACAGGTCTCAACATTAATATGATGACGGTTTATGTTCCTACAGTTTATTCCATGACTCTGGACAGTTTCTAATTATTGTAGTTTATATTTCTAGACAGATGATTGCCCAACCCTTCAGACGTCCTGTCTGTGTTTGCATTGCAGGTAAGCTGACGTTGAAGATTCCCTGGAAGAACCTGTACAATGAGGCCGTGGTGGTCACGTTGGAGGGTCTCTACCTGCTGGTTGTTCCTGGAGCCAGTAAGTCACTGTTTAAACCTCCATCAAGAGAGAAACCTTTAACAGCTTTAACACAACCAGACCAGAAACATCTGAAAACAGGGAGGGGAAAAGGAAGGAGATACGGTCAGACCAAGATCTGAATGTAGAGCATCTCAGGAAATCCCCGACTCTAGAGACTCTACTGGAGCTTTACTGGTTCTGGTGTGGTTCTGGTCTCTGAGATCAGATGGAGCCTTTAATGGCCTTGGAAAAAGAGAAGCTGAAACCGGAATAACATGAGCTCTGCAGCTGCAGTGTTTTCAGAGAACTCGGTGGATCAACCTGATAATCATGAATGACAGTAATGTGGAGTTGTTCATTGATGGAAGAACCTTCTGGATGGTTCTAAAAGACAAGTTTTTATTACTGAAGTGAGCTCATAGAGGAGTCCAGATGTGGACGAGTTCCTCCAGATGTTTGTGATGCTACTGTTCAGTTAATTTCTCCCGAGGACAAAAGAGTCAGACTCTTTGTCAAGCAGAGAACCACAGAGAACCACAGAGATCCACAGAGAAGGAAACTGATCTGGCATATTTAAAACTTGTTCTAGTTTCCTTCTGTTAGTGATAAATAAAATGTTGCTGTAACAGCACAGAGGGATTTATATTATTTGTTAATCTGTCCAGACCATGAAATCTTCTTCTTCTCCTTCTGCTTCTTCATCTCTAGTGACTTTTAAAGTGTGTTAGTGATTTCTACCAGGAGTTGAGAGTGAATAAATGGTACGAGTAGTTTCTCTGCAGCCCTGATGAGGCTCAAACGTCTGGTCTGTTCCTCAGCGATCAAATACGATGCAGCCAAGGAGGAGCGTTACCAGCAGGAGGCCAAGACCAGGGAGCTGCAGCGCATCGATGACGCTCTGCTGATGGCTGCACGTAGAGGTGAGACTGAATGACCCCTGACTAACATTTGACCCCTGACGTCTGACTGACCTCTGACCCTGTGATCCCGTCATTCTCTGTGCTTCCTGTCCGTCTTTCTAAATGGCTCAGTGATAGTTTATCTTCAGGAACTTTTCTGTGGAGCAGTGAATGGATGAGTGTGTAGCTGGGCGTGTCAATGCTAATATGCTAACATGCTAACGTGCCGTCTGTTTATTCATGCTGCGTTCGCTGTCAGCGTCTCAGACCGGAGATCTGCTGTTCAGCCTGGAGAAGGTTGTTTACAAGGAGCCGCACAACGGTAACACACAATGCAATGCACTTTAACACAACACGCAAAGTAACACGCAATGCAACACACACTCTAACACAAGTTGACAATTACTCAACTAGTCCGTACAACCCCTATACTGTAACTGCTTAGCCGTGTGTTAGCCGCGTGTTAGCCGTGTGTTAGCCGTGTGTTAGCTGTGTGCTGGTGACTGTGCTGCTTCTGCCTGTTCTTTCCGCGGCTGCTCTGTCTCTAACTGCTGTCTCTCTCTTTAACGCTGCTAAAGTTGCAAAAGGAAGTAAAAAACATAAAAAGACCAAAAAAGGCTTGAAGAAACTAAAACGACACGACAACAAGACAGGTGAGTTCCACGGGTGATCAGTCAGTCAGTCGTGGTTTAATGTCACACTGGGCGTGATTTAGCTGATGGAACTAGATAAAAGTTTTCCAGTCCGGGTGTGTGTCTGTCCAGGACCCGGTGTGTGTGTCTGTCAGGTGTTTCTTTTCAGGTAGAGGTGTGTGTGTGTGTGTGTGTGTGTCTGTCCAGGTCCAGGTGTGAGTCTGTCCAGGTCCAGGTTTGTGTCTGTCCAGGTCTAGATGTGTGTGTGTGCGTCTGTGTCCAGGTCCAGGTGTGTGTCTGTCCAGGTCTAGATGTGTGTGTGCGTGCGTGCGTGCGTGCGTGCCCGCGTGCGTGCCCGCGTGCATGCCCGCGTGCGTGCGTGCCTGCCCGCCTGCCCGCCTGCCCGTCCGTCCAGGTCCCAGTTTGTCTGTCCAGGTCCCGGTGTGTGTGTCTGTCCAGGTCTATGTGTGTGTGTGTGTGTGTGTGTGTGTGTGTGTGTGTGTGTGTCTGTCTGTCCAGCTGTTTCTTTTCAGGTAGAGGTATGTGTGTCCATTTCTAGGTGTTTCTTTTCAGGTCTAGATGTGTCTGTCCAGGTGTTTCTTTTCAGGTAGAGGTGTGTGTGTGTGTGTGTCTGTCCAGGTCCAGGTGTGAGTCTGTCCAGGTCCAGGTGTGTGTCTGTCCAGGTCTAGATGTGTGTGTGTGTGTGTGTCTGTCCAGGTCCAGGTGTGAGTCTGTCCAGGTCCAGGTGTGTGTCTGTCCAGGTCTAGATGTGTGTGTGTGCGTCTGTGTCCAGGTCCAGGTGTGTGTCTGTCCAGGTCTAGATGTGTGTGTGTCTGTCAAGGTGTTTCTTTTCAGGTAGATGTATGTGTGTCCATTTCTAGGTGTTTCTTTTCAGGTCTAGATGTGTCTGTCCAGGTAGAGGTGTGTCTGTTCAGGTCCAGGTGTGTGTGTATGTTCATGCCCAGGTGTGTCTATTCAGGTGTGTCAGGACTCGTGTATCTTGATAGTCTCTGGTCTCATTTCAGACAAACCTGTGGAGGAGAAGAAGGACACGTTTGTGGAGAAACTGGCAACTCAGGTGGTCAAGAACCTGCAGGTGAAGATCAGCAACATCCACCTGCGCTACGAGGACGATGTAAGTGACGATGTCTGGTTAGTGGGGGGACAGGTGAGGGGACACACTCTGCAGATGAGTGTCAGCTGATGTGTGGTGTGTTTCAGGTGTCAGACCCAGAGCGCCCCCTGTCTATGGGAATAACACTTTCAGAACTCAGCCTCCAGGTGAGACAGACAGACAGGTACGAGACACTGAGCTCTCCACGCCTGTGTCCAGGTGGTGTTGACCTGTCCTCTTTGTTTTTCAGACCACAGATGAGAACTGGAAGTCATGTATCCTAAACGAAGCTGCAAAGATCATCTATAAGGTGACAGAGGCTCTGTTCACCTCAGACTTACCTGCTTAGTGCCTGTCCTGTTGTTGTGTTGTTGATGTGTTTGTGTGTCTGTGTGTTGATGTGTTGTTGTGTCTGTGCAGCTCGGCCGTCTGGACTCTCTCTGCGCCTACTGGAATGTCAACAGTCCGATCTTCTACAAAGAATCTTGGGAGTACATTGTTGTGAGTTGATTCAGTCGCCATGGAGACGGAGACTTCCTTTAATGGCTCTATATTAATTTACATCAGATATCCCCCTCTTCTCCCTCCTCCTCCTCCTCTATCGCGTCCTCCTCTTGTCTTCCAGGACCAGTTGAAATGTGGGATCAGCAGTAAGGACCAGGAGCTGCCTCACTACCAGTACAGTGAGTTTAACTTTTGTTACGTTTGTCCAGTTTAACATCAGCTGACGGTTGTAGGGCTAAACCTTCTACTGCTGAAGACTAAACCTGAACTTTCATCAGTCGTTTGTTTTATCTACAGCAGGACAAACATGTGGTCTGACACCAGATCTGGTTATCAGTCTCAACCCGACGTTAATCTCATTCCATCTGATTGTTTTCTTTTTTGTCTTAAATGAGATTTAACTTGACTCTGTTTCTCTGTAAAGTTTTCAAGCCAATCTTTGCTTCTGCTAAAATCTGCATCAACCCAAATGCTGAGGTGGAGTTGAATACTCCAAAGGTGAACCTTCACCTCGAGGTCCAGAACATTGCCATCGAGATGACCCGACCACAGGTAAGAGATGAGGGATCACACAGAGACAGGTACCTGGGACACCTAGGACACATGTGACATCCTCTGTGTCCTCTTCAGTACCTGACCATGGTGGAGCTGTTGCAGTCCTTTGACTCCATGGTGAAGAACGCCCCCTACAGGAAGTTCAAGCCTGATGTCCCCGTCCACGAAAACGCCAAACTCTGGTCAGTTTGAAAACAAATTAGAATCTGATTTCATGGTTGTCCTGTTAGTGTTTTTTCTGGTTTGTTCTGGTTCTGGTTTGGTCTGTGCTGGTGTGTGTCTGGGCGCTGGTGCTGTACTATAATGTTCTTTAGGAAGCTCTTTTTTTCTGCCTCCCTCAGGTGGCGCTATGGCATCAACTGCGTCTTGGAGGTCCGCATCCGTCGCCTCAGTAACATGTGGTCCTGGTCCCACATCAGAAAGCACCGGGAGAACCTGAGGGCCTACAAGACCGCTTACAAGAGCAAACTACTGAGCCAGAGCAAGCCGGGCCAGGACACAGAGCGACACATCCAGGTGAGCGGGTGACAGGGTCCGACCTGAAACCAGCGTCAGCTACAGAGGAGGCTGTAGAGGAGCTACGCTGAGCCATCCACCCTACTAGTGATGAAATGTTTAACTGACTGAGATAATGACATCAGAAACCAGATGGCTGCCTGGGAATTATGAGTGAAGGCATACATACATATCTATGACTGTATATGAAACTCCCATTAAACAGGAAGAACCAGCTCATAGAGGAAACATCGAAGGCCAGGTAGGGACAGAAAGAAGGAGAAAGCAGATGAGTTCCTGCATACATCTGATCAGACATGCAGCATATAAATATAATACAACCCAGAGTCTGAAATCTAGGTGATGATATGTGGAGATTGATAAAGGACAGATCCATCATTCAGATCAGCAGCTACACAATGAGCTCAAAGCTTTAAATAAACAATGAATCCTGAACATCCTGTAAAGCAGCTGAAATTCTCTCAGATCATCTGAAACATTTTTCACTGCTTCCTGTTCCTCCAGGATCTGGAGAAGGTTCTGGATGTGTTCAACATCACTCTGGCCCGACAGCAGGCCCAGGCCGAGGTAAACAGGATGGAGCTTCACTCTTCTCTGATGAAGGTTTGACTGAGTCCAGTCTCACCGTTGACCCTCTGCTGTTGTTCAGGTCATCAGATCAGGACAGAAGGTGTTGGGGAAGAAGGTGTCGGGGGGGCAGAAGCAGGGAGGAGGCTTCTTCAGCGGCTGGTTTGGGAGGAAGTCCAAGAAGGAGGAGCAGGAGCAGGAGGAGAGCAAGGAGTTGGAGAGTAAGCGAGGTTCAGATCAGCAAACCTTCAATGTCTGTGGCCTGATAACTCAAGACTGGTCTGTTGTGGCTCAGGTTCAGGGCTGGACCAGCTCATGACGGCCGAGGAGAAGGAGAAGCTCTGTACGGCCATTGGCTACAGTGGCAGCTCCCACAACCTGACTTTACCCAGACAGGTAGACACACCTGTACCATGTTCTTCTCTAGCTTTACCCAGACAGGTAGACACACCTGTACCTTGTGGATCCACCATAAAGTCCTGTTGTGTAGAAGTCTCACAGTTAAACAGATGATCCTGCTGTGTTGTTGCTGTCTCGTGAAGAGTTGTGTCTCCTGGTTTAAGTTGGACTATACTGTGTTTCAGTATGTAGCCATGGTTGTCACCTTCCAGCTGTTGAGGACTTCAGTGATGGTCAGAGAGCAGCCTGGAGTCCCAGAGATCCTCAAGATCCAGATGATCGACCTCAGCACCAAAATATCTCAGAGACCTGGAGCTCAGGCCATTAGGTCAGTGATATTCTAAGATACATAGAATAGAATAGATCTTTATTGTCATTGTCACAAGAACATCGAAATTAAAAGTGCTCTTCTATCAGTGCATTATAAATAAACAAACATATAACAACATTTAGCAGCATAGGTAACACACACACACACACATGTACACACACTCATTGCATAAAAAAACACCCAGTCATATCATAAAAGTGCATATTATTTTTGTGCAGCATTGAGGATTGTTATTGCTGTTGGATAAAAACTGTGTTTGAGTCTATTTGTCCTTGCGTTTATTGATCGGTACCGTCTACTAGGGCTTTGACTTTTGCCCAAAAATCATATTCGAAGTTCATTTGTTTATTAATATTAAAATTCGAATATATTCGAATATTTATTAATTATATTTTGACCATTAAATGTCTTCAGTAAGACTGATATTGGTATCAAACTTAAGTTCTATATGTTCTGTCCACCAGAGGGCAGTGTATCAGTCAATGTTAATAGACTACGTGCACGAAAGGCTGAGTATTTATGCGTGTTAAAAATTTTATTATTAAGTAAACAAGATATGCAGTGTCGGAATGAAGATTTAACGAGCAGAATATAACAGAAGATGCTGTTACCACACAGTTAACGCTCCATCGGAAATACACAAGCTTACAGGAACCTAGCATGCTAACGTTACCTACAGGAGCCCAGATGACCAACAATAGCCTTGCTAATGAGCTCGCGATTTTACTTCACCAGGCGTGAAAAAAAAAAACTCGGAATCTGAATTGAAAACAACGTTTACAAGCAAACACATTTACAAAAAATTATTCCCATACAGGTTCGAATATTAAGAGATCCCTAAAATTCGTTCAATTTTTAAAATAATCGAATTGTATTCTGCAGAGTTCGCAGTCAAAGCCCTACCGTCTACCTGAAGGTAACAGCTCAAACAGGAAGTGAGGATGGTGGGTGTCCTTTATAATGTTCTGGACTTTTCTGAGACAACAGGAACTGTGTAGTTCTTCCAGTGTGTGGGGAGGGCAGCCAACGATCTTTTGGGTGGTGTTGATGACCCTCTGGAGCGCTTTCCTCTGAGCCGCTGTGCAGCTGGTGTAACATCTACACATGCAGTATGTCAGTATACTCTCAATGGAGGCACGATAGAAGGACACCAGCAGTCTTTGTGTGATGTTATTCCTCCTGAGTATTCTCAGGAAGTACAACCTCTGCTGGACCTTCTTCAGCAGCTCAGAGGTGTTCATGCTCCCGGATAGGCTCTCCTCTATGTGGACTCCCAGGAAGCAGAAGTCTGTCACCCTCTTCACACAGTCCCCGCTGATGATTAGTGGTGGGCCCACTCTGACCCTCTGTACTGAGGCTTAGGGCCGTGGATGTGTGGTGGCCCACTGTGACCCTCTGTCTGTACTGAGGCTTAGGACCGTGGATGTGTGGTGGCCCACTGACCCTCTGTACTGAGGCTTAGGACCGTGGATGTGTGGTGGCCCACTCTGACCCTCTGTACTGAGGCTTAGGACCGTGGATGTGTGGTGGCCCACTGTGACCCTCTGTCTGTACTGAGGCTTAGGACCGTGGATGTGTGGTGGCCCACTCTGACCCTCTGTCTGTACTGAGGCTTAGGGCCGTGGATGTGTGGTCGCCCACTCTGACCCTCTGTACTCAGGCTTAGGACCGTGGATGTGTGGTGGCCTACTCTGACCCTCTGTCTGTACTGAGGCTTAGGACCGTGGATGTGTGGTGGCCCACTCTGACCCTCTGTCTGTACTGAGGCTTAGGGCCGTGGATGTGTGGTCGCCCACTCTGACCCTCTGTACTGAGGCTTAGGACCGTGGATGTGTGGTGGCCCACTCTGACCCTCTGTCTGTACTGAGGCTTAGGACCGTGGGTGTGTGGTGGCCCACTCTGACCCTCTGTCTGTACTGATGCTTAGGACTGTGGATGTGTGGTGGCCTACTCTGACTCTCTGTCTGTACTGAGGCTTAGGACCTTGGATGTGTGGTGGCCCACTCTGACCCTCTGTACTGAGGCTTAGGACCGTGGATGTGTGGTGGCCCACTGTGACCCTCTGTCTGTACTGAGGCTTAGGACCGTGGATGTGTGGCGGCCCACTGGCCCTCTGTACTGAGGCTTAGGACCGTGGATGTGTGGTGGCCCACTCTGACCCTCTGTTCTGAGGCTTAGGGCCGTGGATGTGTGGTGGCCTACTGTACTGAGGCTTAGGGCCGTGGATGTGTGGCGGCCCACTCTGACCCTCTGTACTGAGGCTTTGGGCCGTGGATGTGTGGTGGCCCACTGTGACCCTCTGTCTGAGGCTTAGGGCTGTGGATGTGTGGTGGCCCACTCTGACCCTCTGTCTGTACTGAGGCTTAGGACCGTGGATGTGTGGTGGCCCACTGTGACCCTCTGTCTGTACTGAGGCTTAGGGCCGTGGGTGTGTGGTGGCCCACTCTGACCCTCTGTACTGAGGCTTAGGACCGTGGATATGTGGTGGCCCACTGTGACCCTCTGTCTGTACTGAGGCTTAGGACCGTGGATGTGTGGTGGCCCACTGACCCTCTGTACTGAGGCTTAGGACCGTGGATGTGTGGTGGCCCACTCTGACCCTCTGTCTGTACTGAGGCTTAGGACCATGGATGTGTGGCGGCCCACTGGCCCTCTGTACTGAGGCTTAGGACCGTGGATGTGTGGTGGCCCACTCTGACCCTCTGTTCTGAGGCTTAGGGCCGTGGATGTGTGGTGGCCTACTGTACTGAGGCTTAGGGCCGTGGATGTGTGGCGGCCCACTCTGACCCTCTGTCTGTACTGAGGCTTAGGACCGTGGATGTGTGGTGGCCCACTGTGACCCTCTGTCTGTACTGAGGCTTAGGGCTGTGGGTGTGTGGTGGCCCACTCTGACCCTCTGTACTGAGGCTTAGGACCGTGGATATGTGGTGGCCCACTGTGACCCTCTGTCTGTACTGAGGCTTAGGACCGTGGATGTGTGGTGGCCCACTGACCCTCTGTACTGAGGCTTAGGACCGTGGATGTGTGGTGGCCCACTCTGACCCTCTGTCTGTACTGAGGCTTAGGGCCGTGGATGTGTGGTGGCCCACTCTGACCCTCTGTCTGTACTGAGGCTTAGGGCCGTGGATGTGTGGTTGCCCACTGTGACCCTCTGTCTGTACTGAGGCTTAGGACCGTGGGTGTGTGGCGGCCCACTGTGACCCTCTGTCTGTACTGAGGCTTAGGGCCGTGGGTGTGTGGTGGCCCACTGTGATCCTCTGTACTGAGGCTTAGGACCGTGGATGTGTGGTGGCCCACTGTGACCCTCTGTACTGAGGCTTAGGACCGTGGGTGTGTGGTGGCCCACTCTGACCCTCTGTCTGTACTGAGGCTTAGGGCCGTGGATGTGTGGTGGCCCACTCTGACCCTCTGTCTGTACTGAGGCTTAGGGCCGTGGATGTGTGGTTGCCCACTGTGACCCTCTGTCTGTACTGAGGCTTAGGACCGTGGGTGTGTGGCGGCCCACTGTGACCCTCTGTCTGTACTGAGGCTTAGGGCCGTGGGTGTGTGGTGGCCCACTGTGATCCTCTGTACTGAGGCTTAGGACCGTGGATGTGTGGTGGCCCACTGTGACCCTCTGTACTGAGGCTTAGGGCTGTGGATGTGTGGTGGCCCACTGTGACCCTCTGTCTGTACTGAGGCTTAGGGCCGTGGGTGTGTGGTGGCCCACTGTGATCCTCTGTACTGAGGCTTAGGACCGTGGATGTGTGGTGGCCCACTCTGACCCTCTGTCTGTATTGAGGCTTTGGGCCGTGGGTGTGTGGTGGCCCACTCTGACCCTCTGTACTGAGGCTTAGGACCGTGGATGTGTGGCGGCCCACTCTGACCCTCTGTCTGTACTGAGGCTTAGGGCCGTGGATGTGTGGTGGCCCACTCTGACCCTCTGTACTGAGGCTTAGGGCCGTGGGTGTGTGGTGGCCCACTCTGACCCCCTGTACTGAGGCTTTGGGCCGTGAGTGTGTGGTGGCCCACTCTGACCCTCTGTACTGAGGCTTAGGACCGTGGATGTGTGGTGGCCCACTGACCCTCTGTACTGAGGCTTAGGGCCGTGGATGTGTGGTGGCCCACTCTGACCCTCTGTCTGTACTGAGGCTTAGGGCCGTGGGTGTGTGGTGGCCCACTCTGACCCTCTGTCTGTACTGAGGCTTAGGGCCGTGGATGTGTGGTGGCCCACTCTGACCCTCTGTCTGTACTGAGGCTTAGGACCGTGGGTGTGTGGTGGCCCACTCTGACCCTCTGTCTGTACTGAGGCTTAGGGCCGTGGGTGTGTGGTGGCCCACTCTGACCCTCTGTCTGTACTGAGGCTTAGGGCCGTGGATGTGTGGTGGCCCACTCTGACCCTCTGTACTGAGGCTTAGGACCGTGGATGTGTGGTGGCCCACTGACCCTCTGTACTGAGGCTTAGGGCCGTGGGTGTGTGGTGGCCCACTCTGACCCTCTGTCTGTACTGAGGCTTAGGGCCGTGGGTGTGTGGTGGCCCACTCTGATCCTCTGTCTGCGATCGGAGAGGAAGCTGTTGATCCACATGCAGGTTTTGTGTGGGAGCCCCAGGTCCCTCAGTTTTGCCACTAGGTTGTGAGGGAGGATGGTGTTGAATACTGAGCTATAATCCACAAAGAGCATCCGCACATAGCTCCCCTGCTGCTCCAGGTGTGATAGTGCAGTATGGATTGCTGTGGCTATGGCGTCCTCTGTAGATCGGTTTGCTCTGTAGGCAAACTGGTGGGGGTCAAGGCTATGGGTACAGGGCAGTTCAAAGCACTTCATCACCACTGGGGTGAGTGCCACTGGGCGGTAGTCGTTGAGGATAGAAATGTGATGTTTCTTGGGCAGGGGGACTATAGTTGAGGATTTCAGGCAGGGTGGGACGGTGGACTGTGCCATGGACTGGTTGAAGATCTTGGTGAAGATTCCAGCCAGCTGATCTGCGCAGTCTTTCAGCACGCGTCCTGGGACGCCATCAGGACCCGCCGCCTTTCTCAGATTGATGGCCCGCAGCGTGCACCTTACCTCGTGCTCTTCAGTTGTGAGGTTTACGCTGCTGTGGGCCGTGTGGTGTAGTGGTGCTTTCTCTGGTGCTATGACCTCAAAGCAGGCAAAGAAGATGTTCAGCTCCTCTGCCAGCACGGGGTCACCTTCAGCCATTTCGAGGTTGGACCTGTGGTTGGTCAGATGTTGAACTCTCTGCCACACCTGCATGCTGTTGTTACTGCCCAGGTGGTCCTCTATCCTCCTCCTGTAGTCTGCCTTGGCCTCTCTGATGCCCCTCCTCAGGTTGACTCGGGCTGTGCTGTAGAAATCTTTGTTGCCGGACCTTCATGCGGTGTTCCTCGCTTTTAGCAGCTGCTGGACCCCCCGTGTCATCCAGGGCTTCTGGTTGGGGTAGACCCGGATGTGTTTCTCCACTGTGACAGTGTCTATGCAGTTCTTAATGTAGCACAGAACACTGTCTGTGAACACCTCCTGGTCCTGGTGTTCAAAGATCCCACAGTTGGTCCTTTCAAAGCAGTCCTGCATTTGCTGGGAGGCACCCTCTGGCCATGTGGTAACAGTCTTTGTGATGGCTGGAGCAGTTTATCTGAGGGGGGCATATGTGGGGATTAGCAGCAAGGACAAGTGGTTGGACTGACCCAGGTGTGGTAGTGGTCTGGCCCTGTAACCCAGTTTGATGTTAGAGTACACCTTGTCCAAGGTGTTATTTCCCCTTGTAGCAAACTTCACATGCTGGTGGAATATAGGGAGTGCTGCCTCAGCATGATTAAAATCCCCTGCTATTATATTCACAGCATCCGGTGGAATGAAAACAGCTGTAATCATGATCACAGTTCACTCCCTTGGAAGATAAATGGGCCTGCATCTAACAGTCAGATATTCTAAATCTGGAGAGCAGTGACTGTCTACCTTCACTTTGTTGGTACACCAGCTGTTGTTCACGTACACACAGAGTCCTCCTCCTCTGCTCTTCCCAGAGTCCGCTGTTCTGTCCTGGTGCTGTGTGGTGTAGCATGCTAGCTCAATAGCAGAATCCGGTATGGACTGGTGAAGCCAGGTCTCTGTGATAAGCAGAATGCACGCATCTTTCACGGTGTTGTTCGTTGCAGTCTGTGGCCTCAACCCGTCCATTTTGTTCGCAAGGGATCTGGCATTCGTGAGAAATAGGCTGGGGAGCGGTGGTTTGATCGGCTGCCTCCGTAGCCTGGCTAGCCCGCCAGCCCTGCAGCCTCGCTTTTGCCTCCTTTCTCTACGCTGCCTGCGCCTCCTCCCTGCTGGGATGGAGTCTTGTGTGTGCGGAAAAACTCGCTGGTTACGCACTGCTTGTGACATAGTCCGATCTTAAGGAGATCATGCCGGCTATAGATGTTGTTCGCCCGACAAAACGTACATAAAACAAGAGACGTAATGTACAAAAACAACCATACATAGCACCGATTTACATGAAGTAAATCAGACTCTGTCATGTATGCAGCAAAGACTGAAGAGTCGACAAACTGTGTTAACGTATATCATTCAGTTCCTCTGCGGTGAAAAGGTAAAAAGGTGTAAACCCCAGTGATGCTGTGCTGTCCTCAGGGTGGAGGTGGCGCTGGAGCACTGGTACGTTACCGGTTTGCAGCAGCAGGGGGCGGTGCCGTCACTCATCGCCTCTGTGGGGGATTCTTCCTCTTCTCTGCTCAGCGTTGTGTTTGAGTTGAACCCAGAGGAGAGCACCAGCGACCAGCTGCTCAGAGTCCACTCTCAGCCGGTCGAGATCATCTACGACGCGGTAAGTATGAACTGGTCTCATGGTCTCATACTTATAACGCCTGACTGTCCTGCTCTTCTCACTGAGCAGCTTGAAAGGTCTTCACTGACAGGAATATTAAGTCAGATCCTGCTGATTCTAATATGTCCCTCCATGTGTCCTTCTGTCCTCCAGGTGACCGTTAACAGTGTGGTTGAGTTCTTTAAGACGGGGAAAGGTGTGGATCTGGAAGTCCTGACCTCGGCCACGATCTCCAAACTAGAGGAGATCAAGGAGAAAACTGCTGCAGGTCTGTTGAGTTAAAACGTCAACCAGCAGCTGAAGCTTTAATCGTTGTGTCCCAAACACTGAGAGACAGTCTGAGATTTGAGGAGCTGTTGCTTCTTTCTGTTGCTAAATGACATCAGTGGTTGAACTGGTTCATATTGTTCCATGTGTAGAGGAGGTTCTGCGGAGATACAACTGAGAACTCAAGGTTAAGAGTTCTGTTACCTGGATGAATCCATTTGATGTTCAGAGTCTCTGAGGGCGATGTCTGTGGTTGGACAGTCTGGTCCAGGTCTGGACTCTGATGGGTTCTGGTCTCTGCAGGTTTATCTCGCATCATAGAGACCAGGAAGGTTCTGGACCTGAGGATCGACCTGAAGCCGTCGTACCTGCTGGTACCGAAGTCCGGATTCTACAGCGACACTTCGGACCTCATTGTAGTGGACTTTGGAAGTTTACAGGTTTGTTAGTGTGTCTGTAGTTGAACAGTGTGTGTCTGTGTGTGTCTGTAGCTGAACATTGTGTGTCTGTGTGTGTCTGTATTTGAACAGTGTGTGTCTGTGTGTGTCTGTAGCTGAACAGTGTGTGTCTGTGTGTGTCTGTAGCTGAACATTGTGTGTCTGTGTGTGTCTGTATTTGAACAGTGTGTGTCTGTGTGTGTCTGTAGTTGAACAGTGTGTGTCTGTGTGTGTCTGTAGCTGAACAGTGTGTGTCTGTGTGTGTCTGTATTTGAACAGTGTGTGTCTGTGTGTGTCTGTAGTTGAACAGTGTGTGTCTGTGTGTCTGTGTGTGTCTGTAGCTGAACAGTGTGTGTCTGTGTGTGTCTGTAGCTGAACAGTGTGTGTCTGTAGCTGAACAGTGTGTGTCTGTAGCTGAACAGTGTGTCTGTGTGTGTCTGTAGCTGAACAGTGAGTGTCTGTGTGTGTCTGTAGCTGAACAGTGTGTGTCTGTGTGTGTCTGTAGCTGAACAGTGTGTGTCTGTAGCTGAACAGTGAGTGTCTGTGTGTGTCTGTAGCTGAACAGTGTGTGTCTGTGTGTGTCTGTAGCTGAACAGTGTGTGTCTGTGTGTGTCTGTAGCTGAACAGTGTGTGTCTGTGTGTCTGTGTGTGTCTGTAGCTGAACAGTGTGTGTCTGTGTGTGTCTGTAGCTGAACAGTGTGTGTCTGTAGCTGAACAGTGTGTGTCTGTAGCTGAACAGTGTGTCTGTGTGTGTCTGTAGCTGAACAGTGAGTGTCTGTGTGTGTCTGTAGCTGAACAGTGTGTGTCTGTGTGTGTCTGTAGCTGAACAGTGTGTGTCTGTAGCTGAACAGTGAGTGTCTGTGTGTGTCTGTAGCTGAACAGTGTGTGTCTGTGTGTGTCTGTAGCTGAACAGTGTGTGTCTGTGTGTGTCTGTAGCTGAACATTGTGTGTCTGTGTGTGTCTGTATTTGAACAGTGTGTGTCTGTGTGTGTCTGTAGCTGAACAGTGTGTGTCTGTGTGTGTCTGTATTTGAACAGTGTGTGTCTGTGTGTGTCTGTAGCTGAACAGTGTGTGTCTGTGTGTCTGTGTGTGTCTGTAGCTGAACAGTGTGTGTCTGTGTGTGTCTGTAGCTGAACAGTGTGTGTCTGTAGCTGAACAGTGTGTGTCTGTAGCTGAACAGTGTGTCTGTGTGTGTCTGTAGCTGAACAGTGAGTGTCTGTGTGTGTCTGTAGCTGAACAGTGTGTGTCTGTGTGTGTCTGTAGCTGAACAGTGTGTGTCTGTAGCTGAACAGTGAGTGTCTGTGTGTGTCTGTAGCTGAACAGTGTGTGTCTGTGTGTGTCTGTAGCTGAACAGTGTGTGTCTGTGTGTGTCTGTAGCTGAACATTGTGTGTCTGTGTGTGTCTGTATTTGAACAGTGTGTCTGTGTGTGTCTGTAGCTGAACAGTGTGTGTCTGTGTGTGTCTGTATTTGAACAGTGTGTGTCTGTGTGTGTCTGTAGCTGAACAGTGTGTGTCTGTGTGTCTGTGTGTGTCTGTAGCTGAACAGTGTGTGTCTGTGTGTGTCTGTAGCTGAACAGTGTGTGTCTGTAGCTGAACAGTGTGTGTCTGTAGCTGAACAGTGTGTCTGTGTGTGTCTGTAGCTGAACAGTGAGTGTCTGTGTGTGTCTGTAGCTGAACAGTGTGTGTCTGTGTGTGTCTGTAGCTGAACAGTGTGTGTCTGTAGCTGAACAGTGAGTGTCTGTGTGTGTCTGTAGCTGAACAGTGTGTGTCTGTGTGTGTCTGTAGCTGAACAGTGTGTGTCTGTGTGTGTCTGTAGCTGAACAGTGTGTGTCTGTGTGTGTCTGTAGCTGAACAGTGTGGAGCAGAGTGGTCTTGGTTCGTCTCCATCATCCTTCTCATCTCTGGAGGAAATCATGGATCGAGCCTACGACAAATACAGCGTGGAGCTCAGACGAGTTCAGGTTCTCTACAGCAAGTCAGGTACACCACACAACAACGCTAGTTACACTAATCTAATAGCAATTTAATAGAAATACATAATAATAACAGGTGAGGGAGTGACTCTAGTAATCTGACTACAGTTAAATGGGTTGTAATCTGATTACAGGTGAGGCCTGGAAGTCAGCTCGGCTGCAGAGTTCATCCGTCCAACACATCCTCCAGCCAATGGACTTCACTCTCCACCTGGCCAAGTGTATGGTGGAGAAGGATACTAGGATGCCCAGGTATGACTCTCCCCTGTGTACAGTTGTTTCTGCTGTCTCACCTGTTGTCTCACCTGTTGACTCACCTGTTGACTCACCTGTTGACTCACCTGTTGACTCACCTGTTGACTCACCTGTTTCAGGTTCAAGGTGTCAGGAGAGTTGCCCCTTCTGCACATTAAGATCTCGGACCAGAAAATCCAGAACGTCCTGGAGCTGGTCAACGGCATCCCACTGCCCAACATGGAGTCCTCCCCCACTACCCCCACAGAGAAGGTACACTTGGTGTAGTTCAGTCTTTTGTGTGGCGATGTAATGGAGGAAACACTTAGAGTCAGGACACATAGAAGCGTTGTAGGAATGTCCAGGACCTCTCAGGTGGGACGGGTGGACCTCAGCTCAGTGCTAGTGTGACCATATATGGACATTTCTTCCTGCAGGTGCTGTCGCTGGCAGAGTCCAGACCACGAGCACTCAGCCTTCACCCTGCCATCCTCGACACCATGGAAACAGGTTTCTGTCCCCTGAATGGCTTTGAACTGCTTCTTGGTGTGTTTGTCTGTGTCTTGTTATTGTCTTCATCTGTCCCCAGATTCAGACACCAGCGAGAAGTCGATAGATGAAGATCACCAACACTCGACTCTGGACGAACTCACCGACATTCACTTCAAGTTTGAAGTCAGAGAGGTTTGTTAGTTTGTCTGGTGTTGTTGTGTGATTTGGATCGTAACATTAGCTCTGGACCTCAGGGGTGGTGGCGCATTCATGTGTCGTAGCATTAACTCAGAACTTCTGGGGTGGTGGTGCGTGATGTGTTCAGGTGCTGTTGGAGCTGACGCAGCAGGTGGACCAGGAAAAGACCATCCTGTCCTTCAACGTCTGTCAGCTTGGAGCTGAAGGGAATAAGAGGAGCTTCGACCTGAATGTCACCTCATATCTACGGCGAGTCACGCTGGACTACTGCGACGTTCCAGGTAACTCAGCAGAACTTTGTCTTCACTGAGACACAAACGTCTTTTAAGATGTAGCTGTGAGACAGTTCACAAGTGTTTGCTGCTACAGGTGAACTCAGTCAGTGGAGACTCTGTGCTTTACTAGATGAGAAGGAACATTGACACTGAAAGAGTTTTTCTTTATTCAGTCGTCGTTACATTTTTAAAATCCCCTCCAGCTGCAGAAATAAATAACAGCTCTGAGAACGACTGACATGAACATAACATCTCCTGTTACTGTGGACTAGCTGCTCTGTGATGGATGTATTCAGGACTGGTTGTCTCTAAAAACCTGGTAGTCCTCATGTTCTCTGGAAAACTGTCGTACAACTGGTGGTCATGAAAATGGATCAAAGTTTGACAGGAAGCAAGTGGAGTTGCTGCAGGACCGGTGACTTATGGAGGGGGTTCTAGTGATGATACGTGTGGCGTAGTTTTGAACCACTTGTAGTTTATGGATGGATTTGTCCGGCAAACCAAATAAAAGGGAGTTGCTTGCAGTAGTCCAGAGTGGCAGTTATTGTCAGTTGAGAGGGATGGACGGAGACGGGAGATATTGTGTAGGTGAAAATAGGGTGATATTGTTAACGTGAGAATGGAAAGAGAGAGTGTTGTCAAGGCCTGGGGGGAGGGGGAGACTGGGGAATTGTCAATTTGAGTGGAGAAGTTATTTATATTAGATAGGGTGGATTTGGTGCCAGTGAGAAGAATTTCAGTTTCACTACTGTTGAGTTTGAGGAAGTTGGTGGAGAACCAGGTTCTGATTTCCTGAATACAGTCCGAGAGGTAAGTGGGTGGAAAGGTGGAGCTGGGTTTGGTGGACAAGTAGAGCTGGGTGTCATCCTTATAACAGTGGAAATTATTATTATACCTATGAAATATCTGGCCAAGGGGGATGAGGTAGACGATGAATAAAAGAGGCCCAATAACAGAGCCTTGGGGATCACCAGAGAAAAGGGGGGATGGACGGGATGTAAATGTTTTTAACTGGATGAACTGAGTGCGGCCAGAGAGATACGAGATGAACCAATCGAGAGGTGTGTCAGAGATACCGATGGAGGCTAGTCTATGGATGAGAATGGAGTGGGAGATGGTATAAAATGCTGCGGTTAGATCGAGGAGAATGAGGATTGAAAGGAGTCCTGAATCAGCAGCCATAAGGAGGTCATTGGTGATTTTTAACAGAGCTGTTTCTGTGCTGTGTAAAGAGCGAAAACCAGATTGAAATTGTTCACTTGGTTATTGTCAGAGAGGTGGGCATGGACCTGAGATGCAACTGTTTTTTCAAGAACTTTAGAGAGAAAAGGCAGATTGGAGATAGGACAGAGGTTATTGAAATTGTGGTGAGAGAGTTTATGGAGGCTTTAACAAGACCGGTTGGCAGGGGGTCGAGCTGGCAAGTGGATGGCTTAGCTTTCCTAATGAGGTCAGATATGTCGGTAAACAAGGGTAGTTTGAAGTTAGAAAGTGTAGAGGAGGAGATAGAAGTGATGCCAGTATTCAGAGTTAAGTCAAGTTAATAATGTTACGGAATGATATGATGCGAGGTAGTTTAAATTTAAATAGTGCAAGGTTAACGTTAAATGATATAAGCTTATGGTCAGAGATGGGGAGATCAATTGCAGAACAATTAAAAGGAGTAGTACCAGAACAGCAGATCAGGTCCAGAATGTGTCCTTTTGAGTGGGTGGGAAAGTCAATAAACTGCTGAAATCCAAAACTGTCCAGGCAGGATGTGAAGCTTTTTGCGAGAGAATTATTCAGATTGTCGAGATGTATGGGTTACCATCATATCACTGTGAGACTGCAGCAGGTGGAGGATCAGAGACTGTTGAATGAAATGAGTTTGTGTTTCAGACGGGAATCATCCTCTCCATCTCATCAGCTCCTCAGAGCAGCAGAGCTCCAACCTTCTGAAAGTGGAATTCATCAAGGTAAACACACTCACCTGGTCTGTCCAGACTTCATAAACCTGAAGTATCTTCATAGAGTTACCATAATGCCACTACGAAGACAACCGTAATTTATAAATGGTTTAGATTCTGCTTTTGACCAGAATAAATGGAGACAAAAACACAGCGATGTCTTCAACCACAGAAGATGTTAGAGAGACGAGGGAAGACAAATGAGTTAATGTAGTAACAGGAAGGTCAGAGGACGGATGGACGAATGAATGGATGGACGGACGAACAGATTTCAGGCCAAACATTCAACGACTCACTGTCTCTGTGTCTCTGTGTCTCTGGTCGTCCAGGCCGACTCCAGTGGTCCCAGCTTCCAGACTCTGTTCAACAACACGGAGCAGACCCTGAAGGTGGGTGGAGCAAAGGTTTCTATAGCAACGGAAGGTGGTGGTTGTGGTGTGGGGGGGGGGGGGGGACTGCTTTCTTTCTTCACTCGTTCTCATGGCTGATAACGTCTTCTGCTTTAAACATTTAGCTTCTTTATTTTAAATCTTAAACCTTTATAAATGGTAACAACCATCTCAGCTTCACATCCAGCATCATGTGACGTCAGCATCTCTGCTGCTGTTCCAGGTGGAGTTTTCCTCTCTGGATTTTCTCCTTCACACCAGAGCTCTGCTGTCGACCATCAACTACCTGAACAACGTCCTGCCGCCACAGCTCGCCGCCGCCCCAGACCGTGACTCCAGAAAACGGGTGGCGAGGTCGAACCCGGGTCGGACAGGTAAGTTCCTGCTGCCTGCTACAAGTGTGTCTTTAGTGCTGTGTGGTGACGGGAAGTGTCTCTGTTCAGCATCTAAAGGAGCTAAAGATGGAACCATCTTCAGCTTCAAGCTGTTCGCCGTGTTGGGTTGTTTCCACGTGGAGGTGTGTGACGACCGCCGCAGCATCGCCGACATCCGAGTTCAAGGTAAACACAGATGAATCAGGTTTAAAGAGCGGCTGTGGCTCAGTAGGTAGAGCAGGTGGTCTACGAACCAGAGGGTTAGCGGGTCGGTCCCCAGAATATGCTACATGCCGAAGTGTCTTTGAGCAATACACTGAACCCCCAGTTGCTCCCAGTGTGTAGCACTAGTGTGTGAATGTATGTGTGTGATTGTGACTGTAAAGCGCTTTGTGTAACATAGGTAGAAAAGCACTATTTAAAAACTTTATCATTAAAGTTTGATGAAACTATGACTCAGCTATGAATCCTGGGATTCATGCAGGAATCGATGCCTCGGTGTTGGTGCAGGCCAGAGAGACGGAGGTGTTTGCTCGCCTTCGAGACATCGTGGTCATAGACGTCAACCCCAGAACCGTCCACAGAAAGGTCGGTTTGCTGCATCCTCCGTCCTTCAGCTGTGGGAGGAGTTTATGTCTTTTTGTTATGGTTGTTTCAGACCAGTTCATTAACCTTAAAGTAAAATTTCTTTGACTCCAGGACTCTCTCTCCCTCTCTTCCCCTTCAGGCTGTGTCAATCGTGGGTGAAGAGGTGTTCAGCTTTAAACTGTCCTTGTTTCCGGGGACGACGGAGAGGGAGGGATACGGCGACATGTCGAAGGTGGACGGGAAAGTCACGATGCGTCTGGGCTGCATCCAGATCATCTACCTGCACAAGTTCCTCATGTCTCTGCTGGTCAGGAACTTCATAGACTAATATGATGTGAACGTGTAGAGAACGTGTACAGTATATGTAGATTGCATGACATGTAACGTGTGTTAATATTTACACGTTCAACAGATCGTACTGTTTATTATTGTAGAGACATTTACGTTCGCTCAGTGGAAACCCAGACCCAGACCCAAACCCAGCTGGACTCAGGACACAGAAACGTTCTGGGTCAGAGTCACAGTCTGATTCTGGTTTTGGTTCCAGTTCCATCTGTTCTTGTTTGTTCTCCGTGTATCAGAGACGTTTTTCTGTCCTTCTGTCTCTGGTGCATGGAGATGATTCTTCACCAGAAGTCGTAGTGTAATATGAGGACAAATGTTGTCCAGACTGCTGGATGTGTCCTCCTGTCCTCCGTCCGTCCATCAGCCTCAGTACAGATGGTGTCACAGGTTCAAATCCAGCTTGTCTTAATGACCTTTGACCTGTGGTGTGTTTGTGGCCGTTTGTTTTTCACACTGTAATCTGTCGCATGTTTTTCTCTCACTTTGTTGTCTCTCATGTCTCTTGTCTTGTTGATGTCTTCTGTTCTTCCAGGCTTCTTTTAGCTTTCAGTATTCGTCTGCTGATGAGGTACAGCGTCCAGCATGCAGCTCTGAACTGCATCCAACCTCCTGCTTTAGCTTCACTCCTTCAGTCCACCTTAAATGTCATCATTGTTAAGGTCCCAGCGGCAGATTAACCCTGGTTGTTGGTTGCGGACTCGGGTTAATCTGAACAACGAGACTGAAACAAAACACATTCACCCTGATGGTCACATTTCCTCCTTCACATGGGACGGCTAGAGACGTAGACAAAGATCATTACTGAATGGTGTAAACGTCAAAGTTCTATTTATTTGAGTCTGGACGTTTTAAAGATGTCTGCTGCCAATGAATGTTTGTAGGATGAGTCTGAACGATGAAGGAATGCTTCCCATGCACACAGTAATCAGAGCTCACTTCCTCCATGTGTGCTATGCTACATCATTAACACCCCCCCACTGCTGCACCCCTCCGTCAGTAACATGACCTCTGCCCAAACTCACCTCCTCTCTTGGTTTTATTCTTCATTCTTGTCTCATAAAACCCGTCTCTGAACCTTTGAGCTGCTGCTGATTATGACATATTCTGACTTTAGTCCAGAACACAGTAAATAAATATTTAAAGGTCATCAGGTTCATTTCATCTGATGAAGGTCTGTGGTCTCACCTCTGGCTCGTCTCATCCTCCAGATGTTCATCGACAACTTCCAGACGGCTAAAGAAGCTCTGAGCGCCGCCACGGCTCAGGCGGCGGAGAAGGCCGCGTCCAGCGTTCGAGACTTTGCCCAGAAGAGTTTCCGTCTGTCCATGGACATCAGGCTGAAGGCTCCGCTCATCATCATCCCCCAGTCCTCCACCTCCCAGAATGCCATTCTGGTAGATCTGGGTCTGATCACGGTGGAAAACAGCTTCTCTCTGCAGCCGGCCGAAGGTTTCCCTCTGCCAGCCGTGGTGGAGAAGATGGATGTCCGTCTGACGCAGCTGAAACTCTCCAGGTAACAACATTCTCCTTCATGAACTGTGGCTAAAACCACTGAAGTCAAGTCACAGGATTTACATCGACAACATGTCGCAGTTTATTAGATGAGGCTCTGTGTCTTCCTCCAGTTTACTGATGCCCCTCTGTGATTTTAACCTTCACAAAATGATCTAAGGAACAGAGAGAAAACAGAGGGAAGCTAAGGGACGATGAGACCTGGCTGTGTTATCTGCTAGCTTAGCTGTTAGCTTTATTATGTAGATCGAAATAATGTCTTTTTGATGTGACTGCCTTTATGTAGACAGGCATGTTTTAAAACCATGACCTCTCCAGGTCTTCATCAGGTCAGAAATACTACCAACATCCAGTACTACATCTGAGACAGCTACTACATCTAGGGGTTGTACTGACTAGTGGACTTTACTGCTGTACCATGACGCTTTATGCATCATGTGGACTAGTCACTGATCATGTGACAATACCAACATTGACGCCTCCTAGAAGACAGTCGAGGAGCCCAGAGGATCGTTGGTTCTTCACTAAAGATGAAGCCCATACTACCGTGACATCTCAGTCCTGAAATACAACTAAAGTACTACTGTAAAAAAGGAATGCCAAGGCTAACGCTAGCAGAGGAACGGTCCAAATCCTCTGGACAGCAGTCAGTTAACAACTCCACCAAACATCCTGTGGTAACAGAGAGAAGGAGGCTGCACATCAGTCGGCTGGCCTTAGGCAGATGAGTCCCTCCATATGAGCTGGTTCTGGTTCTGTTCAAGGTTTCTTCCTGTTAAAAGGGAGTTTTTCTTCTCACCATCTAGGCCAACACGTCAGAAACCAAAGCCAGTAATTGTTGTTGTGTTTTCAGGACCACACTGAAGATAGACTCCTCAGACATTGAGATCCTTCACCCAATCAACTTAGAGCTACTTGTCACACGAAACCTGGCGGCGTCTTGGTACTCTAGGATTCCTGCAGTGCAGATCCAGGGAGTCCTCCGGTCCCTCAACGTAGGTCTAAATCAGTTCTATTATTATAATTATACACATTCATCTAATGATAATAATCTTCATATTATTAATATTGTTGTTTATATTATTATTTGTATTATTATTATTATTCCATCAGATGTGTCTGGGTGAGGAAGACCTTGGTGTACTGATGAAGATTCTGGTGGAGAACATCGGGGAGGGAAGTAAAGAGCATAGCACTGACGTCAAAAGACAGCTGGCTAAAGGTAACTACTCTCTCAGTGCTCGATGGGAAATATTTGCCAATGTCAGCTTTTTTGAGACAGACAAATGTTCTCATTGGTCGGTTTGCTTCGACAGAGAAGGCGGAGCTTCCAGAACAGCAGGTGTTACTGTCGGGACCTGAAGCTGTGACCACCATCACCAACGGAAGTCTGACTGAAAACACTGTCACTGTTGTCTTGGACTTTGAAGTCAAAGAGGTGCTGAGAAACTAAAATCATCAGAGACTCCATCTGTAGTATCTGTGGCTCTGTTCTATTATCAGTCATCGTCACTCTGTTTTCTGATTTCTATTTCAAGGTTCTTCTGACAATCAAGAAACCCAGGGAGCAGAGCGAGGCACCGTTTCTGGTCTTTCAAGTGTCTCACCTGGGCTTCAACACTAAAGTCAGGAAGTACGACATGTGTGCCACAACATACATCAACAAGATTAGCATGAAGTGCCTGGAGTTCAAAGGTCAGAGGTCACAGCACACATGGTAGTTGTTCTGTCTGTGCTCAGACATGTTGATTTGTTTTTGTCTTCTTTCAGACTCGAGTGGCGAGCCGCTGTGTCTCATCAGCTCTTCTGTGGAATCTGGAGCTGAGCTGCTCAAAGTTCAGTATTTAAAGGTGAGGGCCTCATTAATCAGATCACCTGTTCAGGTACACAGATGTTTGTCAGAGCAGGAAATGATCCATGAGCTGTTTAAACTGAGCTTTCTGTCTGTGTCATCAGGCTGACCGGTCTGGACCAACCTTCGCCACTGTCTATAAGAACACAGAGCAGATGATCAACGTGAGTCCATGATCTCCAGGTGTTTGTTATCCATGTGTTCTCCAGGTGTTTGTTATTCAGGTCTTATGTCCAGGTGTGGACCAGTTGTCTAGATCTTATCTAGGTGTTTGTTACAGAGGTGTCATCCACTTGTTTGTTATCCAGGTGTTGTCCAGGTGTTATCCAGTTTATCATTGGGTCAAATTATTATTCAATGTTTAACTTCCTTTGTAAATACTCAGTTTTCCAAACATTCCTGGAAACATTCAAAGTGATTCAGTTACAGTGTTTGTGTCGATCTGCAGGTGACCTTCACCTCTCTTGACCTCATGCTCCACACTGAGGCTCTGCTGTCAGCCATCAACTTCTTGTCCACTGCACTGTCCTCTGGCAGCACGCTGTCCTCTGGAGGAGACATCCGTCCGAAGACGGAGGACAGGACGGTGTCTGCCAAGTCCAGTCAGTAACAGACATGTAATGAGATGAGTCGGTGTGGTCTCACCTGAAACCTATAACCTATGTGTTGTTTTCTGCCAGCTGCCCTGATGTCGCCTGCAGACTCTGAGGTCATCGAGCTGAAGGTGAAGGTGATGCTGGGAGCCTTCAATGTCTTGGTGTGTGACCAGACCTGCAACATGGCTGACATCAAGATCCAAGGTACCCTATCAGAGCCAGGCCGAGGTAAACTGTGAGTTTGCTGCATCGACTCTGGTCTAACTCTGGTGTATTCTCAGGTGTTGATGGGTCTTTGCTGATGCAGGGATCACAGACTCATATATCAGCCCGTCTACGAGACTTTCTTGTTCTGAACGTTGATGCAAATAGTGTCCACAAGAAGGTCAGTCTCTCTTCTTTAAATTGTCTTTAAATCTTCCTCCCAGCAGTCACTTCATCCAGACTAATGTGACCCTAAAGTAGAATGTTGCTGGGAACTACTGTTTCTACAGACCCCTTCACCCTAGAGTAAGTTTGGCCTTGCGCAGCCACAACCACCCTCTACATGTAACGTCTGCATCAACCAGTACTGACGTCCCTGGACTCCTGTCAGGCTACCACTGACCTGGTTGACCTGTGGTTGTCCTGCTGTGGGTCCAGTGGTTGCCCTGTTACTTCCGGTTACCAACATCGAATGGGGTTCATGACCACAGAAGTCAATTCATTTAGAAAGTGCTCTAGGTCTCCTGCTACAGATCCAGTCAGTGGGAGTGATGGGGAGGTGAGAGGTGAGCTAGAATATGAAGTGTTCACATGACATGAGCCAGCAGTGATGGTTCTAAAATCACATGATCTACCCAGGATATGTCATCATGAAGGTGATGGACAGACCTTTCTATTATGTCCCTTTGGTGTGAACTAAGAGCGTAACTCTGTCCTTCAGGCCATCTCCATTGTAGGAAACGAGGTGTTTAGCTTCAACATTAGTCTGACTCCTAACGCCATCGAGGGCGCCTCCTACGCCGACACCTCCAAAAGCGACGGCACGGTGAAGCTGAATGTGGGCTGCATCCAGGTGGTTTACCTGCACAAGTTCTTCATGTCTTTGCTGGTGAGTAACACGTAGATGCTGAGGCCACCTTACTGGATTTATCAGTGAGTTTTAGGGTTGCTTCCTGTTCTTTTAAAACTGTCGGCTGCTGTGAATAACGGTTCTATGAATTCAAATCAGCTCTTCTTTTCAGGTTTTATTCTTTTTCATCCTTTTGGGTTTAACAAGTGGTTTTAAAGGGGCTAGGATTTTATATTTGATTCTTCCTGCAGAACTTTGCCAACAAATTCCAGACAGCCAAAGAAGCTCTGAGCACCGCCACATCTCAAGCGGCGGAGAAGGCGGCGTCCGGTGTTCGAGACTTTGCCCAGAAGAGTTTCCGTCTGTCCACGGACATCAGGCTGAAGGCTCCGCTCATCATCATCCCCCAGTCCTCCACTTCTTTTGATGCTCTGGTGATGGACCTGGGTCTGATCACCGTGGCAAACAGCTTCTCTCTCCAGCCCGTTGACAGATGTCCACTCCCGGCCGTCATCGACAACATGGATGTGCAGCTGACGCAGCTAAAACTCTCCAGGTCCGTCAACCAGAGGCTCAAACAGGAGATTAACAACATTAAAAATGAGTCTCTTCTTTACTGTACCACGAGATGAGTTTAGAGATTAAAAGAAAGATCTTCTTCTTCTTCATGTTTTAATATGAACAGAGAAGGAACTAGATGAATGTGTTCACTCTGTGCACCTTCTACATCACTGTTGAGTAAACATTAAGTTGTTATCCACCAGGACCAGTTTGGACCCGCTGTTAGACCGACTCAGCACTGAGCTACTGGAACCGGTCAACCTTCATCTGAACATCAGGAGGAACCTGGCAACTACCTGGTACAAGAAGATGGCTGCTGTGGAGATCGATGGAGATCTGAAGCCCATGAAGGTAAGCGGAGGAGAAGCTCATTATCTGACTGAAGCATGAAGGACTGTAATAGTAAAGAGACACTAAAACAACTGAGTGACTGAACATAGTCCTCAACGACTCTTGACCTGTGAACTGCACAGTTCTACAAACATGTCTGTTTTATTTTTGCAACCAGTTGACTCATAAACAGCCAAAGGTATGGTTTCTTGAGGAGTTGATTTTCATTGGTGTCAGATTGTACGTGGTGTAGTTTCTGCAGATGTCCCCTCCAGCTCGTAGGCGTAGGTCATACAGCTGTAGATGGTCCACCAGTTGTTATCGTCTGTAGTAACATCAGCGTCTCTGCAGCTGGAGCTCAGTCAGGATGACCTGAAGGTGCTGCTCAGGATCCTGATGGACAATCTGGGAGAGGCTGACGGATCAGAACCTGCTGCCCCTAGACAGGAGGCCAGTCTGCAGGTCCGATCCACTGGAGACGCCCCAACAGGTCTGACATGTTCACAGATATGGACAGACATGAACACTGATGATGATTTGGGTTCTGACGCGTGTTAATTGTGATGGGATCCACGTTCTACCTGTTCAGGTGTTGCTGGGAAGCCGACCATGAGCAGTGATGAAGAGGAGGACGAAGCTCTGGTCACTGTGAAGTTTAACTTAAACATTGAGTGTCTTGGTCTGGTTCTGTACCGCAACGACCCAGAACAGGTGAGTCAGGAACAGTAAAGAAAGGAACCAGCTGAATGAGGTGGTTTCAGTCCATCTGTCTGGGTTCAGTTTTATTTACATCAGTAATAGTCGAGATGATCACAAGACATTCTACAGAACTGTCACTAAAAGCTCAGCACCAAGAAAAAATCCCTTTAACAGGAAGAAACTAAGAACCGCTTTATATGAGGAAACATCTGATAGTGCCTTAGAGAAGAGAGCAGATAAAATCATCCATGCGTACGAATAAATGCATAAGAGATTTCTTAGAAGCAGAGTAGAACATTATGACTGGAATAGATCAGAACTGGCTCCTGGATCTTGGTTCTGATTGTTGTTCCTGCTTTCTGCAGCCGTCAAACCTTCAGCACCAGCAGAACCTCAGGCTGGGAGAGTTTGTCCTTCACCTGCTGAAAGCCTCTGGGACGGTCCTGGCTAGCGGCAGCATGGAGGTGAACACGGTCCTGACTGACTGCACGCTGGATGACCTGAGGGCTGGCATGGAGAGGGTGACCTCACGGTAACAGTCACATGACCTGTGGTTTGTGTAACAGGGTTGATGATGTTCAGACAGCGATCGGTGGATTTAAACTTAATGTTGATGATAGCGGTGTCCTCTGTGCAGGATGGTTGGACGGAGAGACGAGGACAGCTCGGAGGCCATGATCGATGTGACGTATCGGCAGAGCGCAGCAGAGCAGGAGGTGGTGGCTGTTCTGCAGAAACTCTACTTGTGTGCGAGCGTGGAGTTTCTCATGGCCGTTGCAGATTTCTTCCTGCAGGCTCTGCCCCAGAGTTCAACTCCATCCACCTCCTCGGCAACGAGCAGCAGACTGCCACTGAGACAGACCACAGAACCACGAGCCAACACCAAGAAAGGTTGGACCAGGACCAACCGTGACTCCAGGATTTATCTCCCAGATTTGGATCATTAACATGATCTAGAAAATGATGACAGCCAATAGTCAGATGAACTGATAATAGAAATGATCTTTAGTTTCATAACTTTATTAAAATCACAGTAGAGAACTGGAGAGTTAGTACTTTTTGTCTTCTCTCTCCAGGCTCCAAGGGGAGGACTCGTCTTCGGGCGGTGGTAGTGGACCCAGAGGTGGTGTTTGTGGCCAGTCTGATGAAGGCTGACGCGCCAGCACTTGTGGCCTCGTTTCAGTGTGACTTCGCCCTGCAGGTGGAGGACGACGGAGCCCAGGATATGAGAGCCAACCTGAGGGACGTGAAAGTCACTGCTAGTCCCTTCATCCAGAACAAGGAGGTCAAGGCCGTCACCACTGTAAGATAACATGACTGCAGGTCACGCCACCACGCCACGGCGGGTCACGTGACTACGCCACATCTTGGCCAGATCACATTCTCTAGCAATTGCTAGCATAATGAAGTAAATGAACGTCAAATGTTAAAGTGAGAAGTGTGCTGATATGATGTGTGTCTATTATGTTATGATGAAAAGAAAAACTAACCCTACTGCAGTGAAGAGCATCATCAGTCTCTGTCCAATAGGTGCTGAGACCCTGCTCCGTTGCCTTGGAAACCAAACGTCATCCCAACCAACCACTGAGCGGCTCAGTGATGGTGGAGGAGATCATTGTAAAGGTGTGTTCATTGATGTAACCCTTGAGACACCTTCAGAATGAACTTATCGTCCTCTTTCTAAATATATATATATATTTTTTTTCACTTTCACTGGATCAACAACAACGTCAACACTAAGCGGATGAGGACGCAATTATATGAAAATTTGATTCTTTTGAAAGTATTTCCCAAGTGCTGTTAAACAGAGCAAAGAATATTTAGCACAGCTTTTTCAAACATCCTAGTTTTATTTTGGAAGCTTACATTATTTTACTTTCCACACAGAAATGAAATTATTTCACAAAAAACAAGAATTACCAGGGTCAAAATGATTAGCCCCCCTGATGTTAATAGTCAATTGTAAATCCTTTTTGCTGGATAACAGCCTGCAGTCGTTTGTTGTAGTTTTCAACAAGTCTCTGACACGTCTCCTGAGGAATACCAGACAATTTTTCTTTGGCAAATCTCTCAAGCTCCTCCAGATTTGATGGCCTTGTGGTATGGACCTTGGTCTTTAGTTCACCCCACAGATTTTCTATGGCAGGGGTCTTCAACGTTTTCCAGGCCAAGGACCCCCAAACTGATGGAGAGATGGAGTGTGGACCCTCTACTTATGTATATGTGTATTTAAAGACATTTCAATTTGTGGAAAAAAATTGCGGGGGGTGTCTAATCAACCAAAACGTTTTATACTGTGTGTAAATTGGGAGATAACTTGATTTTACAAGCTTTGAGCATTAGAAAGTCAAAGCACATCGTTGCACAACAGTGGTTTGTGCTAATAATATTGACCCTTTTTTAATAATTCTGTTATTGTGTGCAAATAGAAGTAATTTATGCTTTCTAAAGAGAAGTAGTATGTTTAGAAATGTGATGTTGAAAATTCCATGCTCCGTTTAAAAAAAAAAAAGCACTTGGGAAAATCTCATAGGGCGGCTAACTGTAGATATAAAGTTAAATCTGATCAAATCGTATCTGAACATGCGATCGTAATCGTATTTAAACGTCTGATTGTCAGCCAACTCATCAGTGCTTTGTCTCTGACAGATCTCTCCGTTCATCCTCAACACGGTGATGACCATAACAGCTGCGATGGCGGCGAAGCAGCGTGAGGAGCAGAGTCAGGAGTCGAAGCCGGACGTCGGCGACCTGTGGTCAGTCATGAACGTCTACCAGTGTAATTACTGGTTCCTTGGAGTGGACCAGGCCACCGAGGCCACGGAGAGTTTTAGAGAACCTGATGGAAGCAACGAGGGCGAGAGCTTTGCCGCTAAAGTCAAGGTCTTTGTCTTCTCCAACAAGGCTTTCTTGTGAAACTTCACACTCAGTCAGGTCTGTTTTCTGGTGATGAGATGTTGTTTGTCCTTCAGGTCATCCAGGTGACTTTGGAGTCTGGCCTGGGTCATCGGACTATCCCACTGCTGCTTGCTGAGTCCTCCTTCAACGGATTGGCCAAAAACTGGTCGTCTCTACTGCAGCTGAGTGCCGACATGACGCTGGAGGTAAGACCAGGACCAGGACCAGGACACTCCAGAATTTATATATGTCATGTTTTTCTAAAACTAACTGAAGAGACTTTTAGTGAAACACACCAGGAGCTCAGTCTGACATCAGTCAGGACTCTGATGAACTCATCAGCAGAATGAATGAGTGATGCTCTTTGCTGCAACTATTGTTTATCGTGGATCATATTAACACTGTTGTGTCTGCAGGTGAATTACTTTAATGAGGTCCATGCTGTGTGGGAGCCTTTGATTGAACGAGTGGACAACGGCAGCCGGAGGTGGAACCTGGAGCTTGAGGTGGAGTTTATACATGTGTTTGGTTTTGTATATTCAGATGTTTCCACTGGGCAGCTCTTTAATCCCTCAGTGAGTCTGATGAACTGTTGACTTCCTGCAGATGAAGAACAACCCGGTCCAGGACAGGAGTCCTGTTCATGGAGACGACTTCATTTTTCTTCCTGAGCCTCGTACCCTCATCAACATCTGCTCCAAAGACACCATGAACATCACCGTCTCCCAGTCCACCCTCAACGTCTTCCACAACCTGGCTAAGGTCCAACACATCAACCATCATCTATATACGACCCAGCTGTTAATGAATTAGTTAATTAGTTAATCGAAGACCAGTGTCTGAGCTCCCACTCACGTCCAGACTGACATATGTAATAACATATATTAAATGTTATATGTACGATCAGCAGGGTTTATCCTTTATGATAGCAAGTATTTCTGAATCTGGATCTGGATCTGGATCAGTTCTCCTCCTCTGATTCTGTCAGTGTCTCTGTCCTACGGTCTCCCTCATGGTTCTGTTAGGGTTCTGCATGATGTTCTCTTTGTATTTGCTTCCTTTTGGACAGATCATCAGACACACAGCAGCATGTCTCATCATGTTCATGCCAATGATGTGATGAGTTGTCAGTTACCATTCCAGTTTAATTCCTCATAAGTTTTTAAATAATAAACATGGTCAAACAGCCCAGTACATCCTGGACCACCCATCAGTCTCAGATCTGAACAATCACTCAACCTGCAGTAAAGAAGTACTTTCTTTCTTTAGTGCTACGCTGTGATCCGTCAAACAGACCTGAATAGATCACTGTATCATTTTTGTTGTGATGTATTTATTTTATTTGCTTTCTATGAATGTAGAGACCTGTGTGTGTGTGTGTGTGTGTGTGTATGTGGTTGTTAGTAACTGCAGCTCAGTTCTTGTGTGTTGTATCATTGTTTAAAACAGGCCTTCTCTGAGGGCACCGTCTCCACCGTCGACTACTCACTGAAGGAGAAGTCCCCTTTCACCATCAGAAACTCTCTGGGGATCCCCCTCATTGTGCAGCACAGCGCCAACTTGAGGCCGGTGGGATCTCTGGCGCAGGGAAAATTACATGAGCTGTCGGTGAATCAAAGCATGGACCTGGATCACTCCGTGTTTGAGCCGTCGTCCAGAGGAAAACTGTCGGCTCTGCAGCGGCAGGAGAGCTGTTTGTTCAACCTCAGCATCGGTCAGAACCAGTCACTGTTTTCACAGCTGGTCGTATCTGGAGTCAGGTCTTTGATTAAGAGTGTCTCTGAACCCACAGTCCCGTCCGGATACAGCGAGATCTCCAACATTGCCGTGGACAAACCGGGTCGTCGCCTCTACAACATCCGTGGTCCGATGCTGCAGGAGGCCGTTTCTGTGCTGCTACAGATCGACGCCGCTGAAGGAAACAAGGTCATCACTGTCCGCTCGCCGCTCCAGGTCTGAACCACAAACAACTATTGTGGACGAACTGATCTTAGTCAGCAGATGACTTCGTTGACGGTTTGATGGTTGTGTTTTCAGATAAAGAATCACTTCTCAGTGCCGTTCACCATCCTGAAGTACTGTCCAACATCCAGGAGTCTGCAGAGCGTTGGACTGGCCCAACCCGAGACAGAGTTTCATGTGACCTTGGAAACGTACAGGTAGAGAACCAGTGGTTCTTCGTTTAGTTTAGTCCTTAAAGAGGAATTAAATAATGTTGCAGAAGAAAGGCTCTGAATACGACGACAATCAGACACGTAACAATAAAGTTTCCTCACGTTCACGCAGACAGACTGTTAGTCTGGTGTTGTGTTGTTTTTGTTGTTTTGCTGGTTGTTGTTGTGGTTGTTGTCCTTGTGTTGTTGTTGTGCTGTAGGTCCATAGGTTTGTGTGTGTTCAGCAGACATCCTCCCTCTCTGTCCTGCAGGTCTCAGCTGTTTGTGTGTCCAGCGGGGTCTCTGGAGGGTCAGTACGGGCCGTCCTCCTCCTGCGTGGCCTGGCAGGAGGAGGTCCATCGCAGCCTGGAGGTGTGTTCGTTGCTGCAGTGTCCTGCGTCCGGTGGCGTCCTACCTCTGATGGTCAGCACCCTCGCTGTCCCTGACGAACTGCAACACATCACCAGCCATGGAGAGGAGGAATGGGACCCCGCCTATGTCATCCATCTGTATCCCGTGGCAACGCTGCGCAACCTGCTGCCCTACAGCGTCCGCTACATGATGGAGGTAAAAGACACACCGGTCCCAGAGGTGAGATCAGAGAAGGAGTGTCTCAGTAAAATGTCTCACTCCGTCCTCAGAGCTCGGCCGACTCCTACGAGCTGCAGGAAGGCTTCACTTCAGACCTGCTCAACGCTCGCGTCTCAGGTGAGATCGTGTCTCTGGCGCTGACTAGGTATCAGGGACGCAACTGGCACGGACACCTTCGTCTGGAGCGGGACATGCCCGAGTTCCAGGCCATGTGTCTCACCTGTGAGACGGACATCGACATGACGGTGGACGTGAGCATTCACGTGACAAGGACGAGCGGCCGCCTGCTGCTGTCCCTCTTCAGTCCCTATTGGATCATCAACAAGACGTCCCGAGTGCTCCAGTACCGAGCTGAGGACGTCAGTGTCAAACACCCGGCCGACTACCGGGACATCGTCCTCTTCTCCTTCAGGAAGAAAAACCTCTTCAGCAAAAGCAAGGTCAGTGACTCCAGCCTCATACCAGGGATTGAGTCTTCAGCAAGGGAGACCGGTGAGACAGAACAGAGACAGGAGACACAGGTGGGACGGGTGAGACAGAGCAGAGACAGAGGAGACAGAAGAGAGGAAAGGGTTTGAGTCTTCAGCAAGCGACACAAGGGAGACATGTGGGACAGAAGACAGGGGAGACAGCAGAGAGGAGTGGGTTTGAGTCTTCAGCAAGAGAGACGGGAGATAGAAGACAGGTGGGACAAGGCAGACAGTGTTGTAGCAGCAGGTCATTGCGTTGTTGTTGTTGTTGTTGTTGTTGTTGTTGTTGTTGTTGTTGTTGTTGTTGTTGTTGTTGTTGTTGCAGCAGCTCATTGTGTTGCGTTGTTGTTGCAGCTCCAGCTCAGCGTTTCCACCAGCTCCTGGTCGGACGGCTTCTCTCTGGACACCGTGGGGAGTTACGGCTGCGTTCGCTGTCCAGCCAACAACATGGATTTCTTGGTAAGAGGGTTAGGATTAGATGTTTTCTGTTTGCGATGGAGACGATACTAATGAAGATAGAATGATCTTTGTGTTTGTGTGTCCAGGTGGGTGTTAGCATCCAAATTAGCAGCTTTAACCTGACCAGGATCGTCACCATGAGCCCTTTCTACACTCTGGTCAACAAATCATCGTATGAGCTGGAGGTTGGAGAAGTCATTGGCCACAGCACCACCAGGTGGAACTACATCTCCTCCACCGAGGTGAATGAGCGGCTGGTTGGGTTAGAACCAGAATGTCTGACACTTTGTTTTCTTAGTATAGTTGAAAATGATGCTCTCAATGGAGGCGTCACCATGGTAACAGCTAACAGTTGAGCTCACAGCTGTTATGATGGGAGACAACGCAAGGAAAAGGACCCAAGAGTTCAGGCTCAAGGACAGGATTTATTTAGTGAGGGTTAACAAAAGCTGTTCCAAAATGAAACAAAGGATCTCCCGGAGTAGGCTGGCCAGAGGGAGTGGGCTGCGCCTGTAGCAACCAGAGAAGGCAGGTACGTTAGAGAACTATCTCAACGTTGAAAGACGGTACACAGGTAACTACTGGCGATGAGTGGGAGAGTAGAAAGATACAGGTGAGATAGCAGCCCACTCCCAGCATGACCAGCGGCAGCAGCTCTACTCTGCACACCTGAGGCAAAATGGAGACACACAAACACAAATGCTGGCCCATAGAGATTTAGACTACTGTACACTGCTGTTGTGTTCTTTTATTCAGCGTTGTTGTGTTTTCATTCAGTTTTGTTGTGTTGTCGTGATGCAGTGCCTCCCTCTGTGGCCGGAGAACAATTCAGGGAAGTTGTGTGTCCGTGTGGTCGGCTCTGAATCCGCCTCCAAGTCCTTCTTCTTCAATCGGCAGGACAACGGGACCCTGCTGAGCCTGGACATGGTGATAATCTATACGCTGATCTATAACCTGACACCGACCCTGACTATAACCTGAGTGTGTGTTTTCAGTGCGGGGGAATCATCGTGGACGTCAACATCTCGAATCACTCCACCTTCATCAGTTTCAGTGATTATTATGAAGGAGCAGCTCCCGGGCTTCTGCTCAACCACACTGCCTGGGTCACCATCAGCTACCGACAGAGGTCAGACTCAGCTTTAACGCCTGGTTTATCTTAAGAGGGCAGTGGTATCTTCTGCTAAGGTTTCTGTTCCATAGAGGTTCTAGTAGTTTGTGGTCTGGAACCTCACCATGCTGATCTGACCAGATGTTGTCCTCTCAGCGTCATGAGACAAGAACCTCTGTGACCTTTACAGAGCATCCATGCATTGTGATATGCAGCTCTTTGTCTTTGTCTACCTGTGTACACCAGCTGAGGAGAAGCTAACTTCTGAACCTGCTGTTTCTCCTTCAGGGACTCGGCTGTGGTTCACCAGCTGAAACCCAATGAGGCTCGACGGTTTGCATGGGACGACCCGGCCGGCGTTCGAATGCTCAGCTGGAGCTACAAGGAGCATTCAGGAGAACTGGACCTGCTGAAGGTCTGACTCTGACTTTGAACCACTCATCGGTTTAATATTTGCCTCAGCTGTGATCCTTAGCAACAAACCGACAGACTCCATTAGAGACGACCTAATGAACAGCGAGGGCGTTGGTGGAGACCAAAACAGAGCTAAAAGACATTAAACACAAGATAAACTATCCAATATCTGATCGTGTTGTAACTGGTAGATGACGAAATGAGCACCTGTTTGATCTACATAGAGAAAATATGTGAAGGTTAATTGTTGGTCTGGAAGTCAGGTGTCTTCTATCTGATGGTGAGCCCTGGAGGATCCAACAAGTCCCTGAGTAGCGTGTTAGCCACAGCTGCTGTAGAAATGACAGATATTCTGATGCTCTGTTCTGATTCTCCAAAGTTGAATCAGTGACGATATATACTGTACATTCTTTCTTGTATGCTGACATACCAAATAACCGACCGCTGGGAGACAGAGCCACCATGCATCATGGGAGACATGTGTCTAACTCATTTAAATGTTGAAAAAGACTTAGTGCCCCATAAAGACTAAGGACTGTAGACATATTCATCACTGTCTCTTCAGGATGAGGTGGGTCAGTTTTCCTACGACAGCCAGTCTCAGATCCACTGGGTTTCCTTCCTGGACGGTCGCCAGCGGGTGCTGCTGTTCACCGAGGATGTCGGTGTTTTGACGAAGGCCCGACAGGCGGAGGAGCTCGAACAGTTTCAACAGGAAGTCAAGCTATCGCTACAAAACCTCGGCCTGTCACTGATTAACAACAGTAGCCGGCAGGAGATCGCCTACATCGGCATCACCAGGTAAACACCGTCATCACATGACACATGATCTAGTAAACACCTGAACAAGTACATGTGTCTCACCTCAGGTGTATTTGTGTTGCAGCTCAGGTGTAGTTTGGGAGATGAAGCCGAAGAATCGCTGGAAGCCATTCAGTCAGAAGAACATCAACTTGCTGGAGAAAACCTACCAGAATCAGCTTAGTGGGAAGACGGAGGGGGGCTGGGTCAGACTGGAGACCAATCTGGAGGTCAGAGGTCACGTCCAGATCCAACACAAAAATAAACACATCTGACCAAGGTTTTACTTTTATTGACGAGTGACAACAGTCAAATTTGAATGAGTGTCTGTGTCTTGGTGTTCAGGTGAACCTCAGTGGAGCCACCATGATGATGCGGCAGCCATTTTCTTGTCCAGTGAGGAGGAACTTCCTGTCAGGGATCCAGGTGGAGTTCAAGCAGTCATTGCACCAACGGAGCCTGAGAGCACAGCTGCATTGGCTGCAGGTAAACCAGGAAACTCACCCCTGGAACACACACACACCTGGACCACAATCACACACACAAACACACCTGGGCTGTACTCGTCCCTGTACAGAGACATACACACAGACAAACACTGACCTCTGATGTGTCTTTGTTTTCAGGTGGACAACCAGTTGCCAGGTGCCATCTTCCCCATCGTCTTCCATCCAGTTCCTCCTCCAAAGTCCATCGCTTTGGACTCAGGTGAAACATCGTTTTTTTACGTGCTACCATCTTTGATCGTTTTGGTGTTGACCTGAGTGTTTTTAACTCCACCCCCACAGAGCCGAAGCCCTTCATCGATGTGTCCATCATCACCAGGTTCAACCAGCACAGTAGCGTCATGCAGTTCAAGTAAGAACCTGTTCACGGCTCACAGTAATTAGCAGAGAGCAGAGGTCAGTCCTGAGCAGGACCTTCAGCTTCTAATCATGAAAACTGGATCAGTCCTGCTGGAACCCAGAAAGCCTTGAGGCCATGTTGGACTTTCTGCTGAGGACACAACATATCTGTTTGCTTCAGTTGTTGGAGATCCTTCTGAATCCTGAGGTCTTGATTGTCATAGGTCCGGTGACACCAGCTCAAACATGGACACACATAGTCTGTTTGTTCTGTGGTCCATAGAGCTCCGGGCGTCTTGTGACTTTTTTTTTGTTGACACCACCATATTGGCAGGAAAATTCTGAGGAAAAATGAATGGTGCCAGCGCTAATTTCAGACCGTCAGATTTTAATGCACACTTTAAACAGAACAAGGCAAAACCTCGACAGATTATATGTCATGGACCCTTGTCAGGCCCCAGGTGCATTGAAACAGCCGGCGCGGGCAATGTTCCTGACCTGCAGTATCCGTATATACACTATATTACCAAAAGTATTCGCTCACCCATTCAAATGATCAGAATCAGGTGTTCTAATCACTTGGCCTGGCCCCAGGTGTATAAATTCAAGCACTCAGGCATGCAGACTGTGAAACAAGACATTTGTGAAAGAATGGGCCGCTCTCAGGAGCTCAGTGAATTCCAGCGTGGAACTGTCATAGGATGCCACTTGTGCAACAAATCCAGTCGTGAAATTTCCTCGCTCCTAAATATTCCACAGTCAACTGTCAGCTCTATTATAACAAAATGGAAGCGTTTGGGAAAAACAGCAACTCAGCCACGAAGTGGTAGGCCACGTAAAGTGACGGAGAGGGGTCAGCGGATGCTGAAGCGCATAGTGCAAAGAGGTCGCCGACTTTCTGCACAGTCAATTGCTACAGAGCTACAAACTTCATGTGACCTTCAGATTAGCCCAAGTACAGTACGCAGAGAGCTTCATGGAATGGGTTTCCATGGCCGAGCAGCTGCAGCCAAGCCACACATCACCAAGTGCAATGCAAGGCGTAGGATGCAATGGTGTAAAGCACGCCGCCACTGGCCTCTAGAGCAGTGGAGACGCGTTCTCTGGAGTGATGAATCACGCTTTACCATCTGGCAATCTGATGGACGAGTCTGGGTTTGGAGGTTGCCAGGAGAACGGTACATTTCAGATTGCATTGTGCCAACTGTGAAATTTGGTGGAGGAGGAATTATGGTATGGGGTTGTTTTTCAGGAGCTGGGCTTGGCCCCTTAGTTCCAGTGAAAGGAACATTGAATGCTTCAGGATACCAAAACATTTTGGACAATTCCATGCTCCCAACCTTGTGGGAACAGTTTGGAGCGGGCCCCTTCCTCTTCCAACATGACTGTGCACCAGCGCACAAAGCAAGGTCCATAAAGACGTGGATGACAGAGTCTGGTGTGGATGAACTTGACTGGCCTGCACAGAGTCCTGACCTGAACCCGATAGAACACCTTTGGGATGAATTAGAGCGGAGACTGAGAGCCAGGCCTTCTCGACCAACATCAGTGTGTGACCTCACCAATGCGCTTTTGGAAGAATGGTCAAAAATTCCTATAAACACTCTCCTCAACCTTGTGGACAGTCTTCCCAGAAGAGTTGAAGCTGTAATAGCTGCAAAAGGTGGACCGACATCATATTGAATTCTATGAGTTAGGAATGGGATGGCACTTCAGTTCATAGAATGAGTAAAGGCAGGTGAGCGAATACTTTTGGTAATATAGTGTATATAACTACCTCGTTAACTTAATCCTAACCCTAATCTGTTTCTTGAGGGACCCCACTGCTCCGCTTTTTCATTTTATGCAGTAAACCACATCTGCAGTCTCCAGGGATCTTTGGGAATCCTATAAAAGGATTTCCCCTTTGCTTGTCCCTGACTATTCTGGCATCCTGGGGCACAACAGCTGTCGATCATTTTTCAGATTCAGATTCAGAAAACTTTATTTGTCCCGGGGGGCAGTTTAAGGCACAAGTGAGCAGCTTAACGTACAAGTACAAACATTTTAAGGTGAAAAAAAACAGAAACAGAAACAGAACAAGATACAAAATACAAAGTATCTCCAAGTTACCATGCCATAAATGTTATGACTATCCAAAATGTCCATGGAGAATGTAAACAGACTGTAGAAGTAAAGTGACTAAAGTGCAAATGTAAACAGTAAACAGTAGTTACAGGGAATATGTATTTACAAGTTATAGCCGATGTAGAATGGGTAATAAATAAACCAAGAGTCTCTGGTATGTGAGTATTGGGGGGGGGGGGGGGGGGGGGGGGGTGACTGTACTATGGCTGTGTGTGAGCTGGAGAAGAGTCAGAGAGAGAGAGAGAGAGAGAGAGAGTGTGTGTGGGGAGGAGTTGAGGAGGAGGATGGCTTTGGGGACGAAGGTGGCTTTTCTCTGAGTTCTGCAGGCGGGGAGGAGGAGCCTACGTCCAGAGGAGAGACACTGAAACGCTGAGTGGAGGACATGTGAGGGGTCTTTGGTGATTTTAACTGATGAGTGTCTGTTGGTCATGGATGTGTGATAGAGTTCTTACAGGCAGGCCAATGATCTATCTTAGAGCAGACCCAAACAGTGCTCTGCAATAAGTTTCTGTTGTGGAGGCGGATGGGGTGGAACCAGCAGGTTATTGAGAAGGTGATGATGCTCTCAATAAAACTGGAATAAAAAGTCTGTAGAATGTCTCTGCTGACTCCAAAGGAGCTGAGTTTCCTCAGGAGGTAGAGACGTTGCTGGCACCTTCTGAGAGTCTCTTCAGTGTTGGAGGAGAATTTCAGCAGGTTGTCAAAGATGGTGCCCAGATATCTGAACTCCTCGACCAGCTCCAATGGCTTCCCATGGATGATGGTGGTGGCTGCTGTAGTCAGGTCCCTCTGCTTCTTGGAATAAGTCACCACCATCTCCTTGGTTTTACTGATGTTCAGTTCCAGGCGTGAGCTGTTGCACCACTCTATGAACTCCTGAAGAGCTGGTCCGTGGTGATGTGAGGGTCCCGACAGCAGAGACAGGACAACTGTGTCGTCAGTGTACTTGACCAGGTGGCAGTTGGGCTGTGTGGATCTGCAGTCATCGGTGTACAGGATGAAGAGCAGGGGTGATAGCACGCAGCCCTGGGGGGAGCCAGTCGAGGTGAAACGGAGGTCTGAGAAGGTGTTGTTGACCAGTACTCTCTGGGACCTGTTGGTGAGAAAGTCCAGGATCCAGAGAATTAACCGGTCGTCTAGGTGGAAGCGGGAGGAAAGTTTTGTGGCCAGGATGTTTGTGGATACTGTCCATGATGAATGTCTTTGCATCATCGACGCCTTTGCCTGTGCAATATGCAAACTGGAATGGGTCAATCAGGGAGTCTGTTGCTCTGATGATGTGGTGTTTTATCAGAATCAGAAAAGACTTTATTGCCAAGCATGTTTGTACATACAAGGAATTTGCTTTGGTGTTGGTACGCATAAAATAAAATAAAATATAGAAACTATAGAACTTGCTGATTATGATCCTCGCCATGGCTATGTCACTAGGGAGGTGAGAGCTACGGGTCGAAGGTCATTCAGAGTTTTTGTTTTACTGTTTTCGGGGATAGGGGTGACAGTGGAGTGTTTCCAAAGATGAGGGACGGTGCTGCTGTCCATGGAGCTCTGGAACAGAGTCTGAAACACGTCCCCTACTTACTGAGCGCAGTGCCTCAGGACCCGGCCACTGATGTTGTCTGAGCCGGGTGTGCTGTTCTCTCTGGTTCCCCTGAGGGCTCTGGGCATCCTATGTGTTGAAGGTGAACGCAGAGCCACCAGGGTTGGGTGTAGATGTAACACTCTCAAGCTGGATGGTGTTGTCTGTTTCAAATCTGGTGTTGAAGGAATTGAAGTCGTCAAGAGGGATGTGGGGCTGCAGCCTTCCACCTGGATGGTTCTGGGGATGGTAGCAGCAGTGTTAGCGGAGGCCATGGTTTTGAGGCCCTGCCAAGCTGAGCATAGATTCCCTCCGATGAATTGCTGCTCCACTTTGTTTGTGTACTTCAGCTTGGCAGCCTTAATGGCCCGCTTGACCTCCTTGTTGACTTCCTTCTTTTCCGGTTCAGAGCCCGTGAAGAAAACCCTCTTCTTTTTGTTGAGGATCTGCTTGAGCTCTTTGGTGATTCAGGGTTTGTTGTTGGGGTAGATGGTGACTGTTTTTGATGGCATGATGTTGTCGACACGGAAGGAGATGTATGATGAGACTGTGTCTACTTGCTCATTGATGTCGTTGTTGAAGGGGGAGAGAAGAAGAAGTCTGTAGTTTCAAAGCATCCCTGTAGAGTTTGAATGCTTTCCACTGTCCACTGTTTGATGTTCTTGACAATCTTCTTCGTCCTCCTGATGACTGGTGTATGTGCTGGAGCAAGCAGGATGGTGTGGTGATCAGCAGACCCGAGGGGGGAGGGGGAGAGCTCTGTATGCATCTGGGACAGAACCATAACATTTGTCCAAAGTCTTCCCCTGACGAGTGGTGCATGTTATATATTGCTGGAATCCTTTGAGAGACTTGTCTGGAGAGCAGTGTGAAGTCTCCCAGGATGAACTTAGGGGAGTCCGGTGATATCTGTTCTATTTTATTGAGCGTGCTGGTGATATGCTCAGTCGCTGTAGCTGCGTTGGCTCTGGGGTGGATGTAAACCACCAGAATTCTCTGGGCAGGTAGAACGGTCTCATATTGTTTGGCAAAGCCGTCGATGTTCAGGGTTTCACCAGTGTCATTCTTATTTAACCACGATTCAGTTGGTGCAAGAATAGAAGCAGTTCTGTGTTCATGCAGGTGGCTGACGCTGGCCTGCAGCTCGTCGATCTTGTTGCGGAGGGAGTGCACATTGGCTAAAGTGATGGACGGGAGCACACGTTGTTTACATGTCTCCTGTTTGAGCCTGGCTTTTACTCCACCCTTCTTTCTTCCCCTTCTGGTTACCTTTCTGTTGTTGGAGTAACGTAGGTTTGATGAGTTCACTCGGAGTATTTCCTCTGGAAAGTTATCCGTAATGATGGTGTGCTGTGACTGTAGTCTGAGCTGTATAAGGAAGTCTCTGGTATATACGCTGTTTGCGGCAGACTCGCAGAAAAGCAGTCACTGCAAGCATATTGCCATCCAGATTAGTCCGAGGATATCCATGCAGAGAATAATCCAAGAGAAAGAAAAGAAGAAAGTGTAGGAGGTCTGGTTGTTGCCGTGCGGTAGAACAAAAAGCTAACTGCTAAGTGCGCTAGGCTAAAGGCGAAGGGTCGAGTGCGCCCTGGGTTTGTATTGGGAAACAGGATAAAAGTCGCTACTCCGTGGTAAGTCAGCACTGGAAATATTAAGGCAGGTAGACATACACTTGTCCAAGACAGGGAGGGTGGAAGACCCCTATAAGGACGAAAAAAAACAAGTAAGAACAATAAAAACAAGAGAAAAAACTGCTCAGCTGACCACTGGTCAACCGCACGAGCAGCGACCCGGAAGTTAAAAAAAAAACTTTCTGATGCAACTGGTACAAGGACAAGTTAGTTAGTTGCTTGCAGTTGTCAACTGAATAGTAATTCGAAAAGTGCACTTTCCTGCCAATATGGCGTTGTTGTGATTGCCGGTGCAGAGTGACGTCAGCTACCGGAGCTCCATGATTCATCTAATGCCATTAGTTGGAGTAGTTAACAGTCTCATTCACGTTATAGTGGCCAGATTCAAATCCACTTAGGTGGGTAGGTAGATAGGTAGGTAGGGTGTTAATGAGGACATAGAGTCTGGAATGTTTTCAGCATGAAGGAATACTCACTGTGATGTTAAACACCAACTTCTCAGAGACGTGAGTCTCTGTTTCATGTTAAAAGTTGTCCATGTGTGCAACAACATAAATTTGTCCTTTTGTCATAGTCTGAAGGATTGAATGTGTCCATACGTCCTCCAGGTATTTCATGGCCCTGGTTCAGGAGATGGCAGTGAAGATTGATCAGGGTTTTCTGGGAGCCATCTTGGCTTTGTTCACACCTGCTACACAACCCCAGGGCGACAAACAGAAGGTACTGTGAAGCATCAAGTAGACAGTTCAACTTTCTGACACTTGGCTAGCAAACAGAGTGTTAATCTGTCTTTGTGTTTTAGTCTGGGCTGATTGAGGGAGATCTGCAGCGGCTGCAGGCCGAGCTAACAGAGGCTGAACTGAGCGACACCTCAGGACTCAGCTTCTTTGAACATTTCCACATCTCACCCATCAAGGTGATGCCGCTCTGCGTCCTGCCGCTCTGCCTTTCACCTTTTTATTAAATACTTAAATGAAATGAAACTGAAAGACTTGACCTCAGCTCTGCTAATAATTTATATTCCAGCTCCACCTCAGTTTGTCTCTGGGCTCCAGCGGAGATGACTCAGCTCACGAGACTGCAGCCATTCAGTCTCTAAACCTGCTCCTGAAAAGTATTGGAGCGACGCTGGCGGATGTCGACGACCTCATCTTCAAGTGAGACTCCTACTGTGGAGATACAGAGATGCATTGTGGGTCTGAATCCAAACTAAAGGTTTGTTGTCTCTGTGTCTTTGTCAGACTGGCTTTCTTCGAGGTGAAGTACCAGTTTTACCGAAGAGAGACACTGATGTGGGAGGTTGCTCGACACTACAGTGAACAGGTGACATTTAATTGTTTTTAGTTTCTTTTTTAGCCTTGTTTTATTACTGTACTTGTTTTCCGGTGTGTTGTTTTAAATCGTTGTTTAATCTTTTATAAAGCACCTTGGTTCACCTATCGGTCGATGTAAGGTGCTATATAAATAAAGTACATTTACATTTACATTTACATTCTCCAGGTCATTAAGTATCGGCTTATTTCCAGGTTATGTCCAAAACAGTCAAACAACTTCCACCATCCTCTAACCCTGGTATTTTATTTGTAGCATTAAATCAGTTTTTAAAATATTTCTTAAACCCATTCCTTTAAAGTCTCTTGAAAAATTTGAAATGTGCATTTAAATTCATGGAGATATTCTTGGGTTGTCAACTCTGTGACCAGCAGCCTTTGAAAGAATTGAACTTGTTTTCTGGCTGCAGTTCCTGAAGCAGATGTATGTTCTGGTTCTTGGTCTGGATGTCCTGGGAAACCCGTTTGGATTGATCCGAGGTCTGTCCGAAGGAGTGGAGGCCTTCTTCTACGAGCCATTTCAGGTAAGACTTCCTGGGAACTGTTGGGTTGAGATGGTTCAGAAACCAATGAATGAAGGTGTTTGTGTTTGTCAGGGAGCAGTTCAGGGTCCGGAGGAGTTCGCTGAAGGTTTTGTGATCGGCGTCCGCAGCCTGTTGGGTCACACTGTTGGTAAGAAACTCTGAGGAGATTAGTGATGAGATGAACTATGTTCAGCTATATCCAAAAAGTGTTGTGTTTAAGAAAGGCAAAGGACTTGTAGGAGTTTATTTTTCTATTTTTTTTTTTTTTGAGAAGATGTTCCACAGCTCATTCCAAAAGACAAAACAATACAATCTCTTCAAGCACAGCTGCCTTTCTTAAACACTTTTTAGATATAGCATTATAGCATGACCTGGATAACTGAGATCCTTCACAGATATATGATGAGCTGTGTGGTCAGAGCGGTCAAAGACGTGTTCCTCCTGCAGGTGGTGCTGCTGGCGTGGTTTCCAGGATCACGGGTTCAGTGGGTAAAGGTCTGGCCGCCATCACCATGGACAAAGAGTACCAACAGAAACGACGAGAAGAGATGAACCGACCACCCAAAGACTTTGGAGAGAGTCTGGCTAAAGGAGGAAAAGGACTGCTGAAGGTAGTTGACAGTTAATAATGATTACTGCTTGGAAATGTTTGGACAAGAAGACATGTGGTTTCTAGAGTCTCTGAGGCAGTGATGCCAGACTTCCCCATTTCCACCTCTGTGACTCACAGGTGGTTAATAATATTTTCTACTGTGGTAGAAAACTTCTGAAACTACTGTGGGATGACTTGTGTCCAAAAATGTGGCGATATTTTTAAATGTCTGGTCATTGGTACCTAAACTGAATCTAAAGGTTTAATTTAGTCTATAAAAGATCATTTAGTGTGACACTTGTTTAAGTCAGCAGTTTCCCAGCTCACATTATTTTACTTTGACTTTCTGAAGTGATGATGAGTGTTTGTATCTGCAGGGAGTCGTGGGTGGCGTTACAGGCATCGTGACCAAACCAGTGGAGGGTGAGTTTAAACATACCCAGACCCAGTATCCATCACACTGATAAATGTCTATGAGGCCGAATGTTCTTGTTTTTAAACGAGCAGCTTTTGACAGCAGCAGTGGATGACTTGAAAGATGTGAAAGAGAAATAAATCACTGACAAAGGAGCAGCTTATTGAAAGGTTTAAAATCCTTGTGAAGGGATGCTGTCTGGTGCTGGTTGGTTTTAATGCGAGACTCAGTCTTCAGATCTAGCTTCAGGTTTCAGATTTTTCGTCATCACTGCTGTATTGTAAATCCAAATTAGACACCTCCACCACCATGACTACACAGAGAGAGCAGGTTTAAGGTTAGTGAAGACATATCCAAGTCAATACTCAGAGGAAAGGAACATCAGTACACGTCCTGACTGGACCCTCACACTAACAGAGGAATGAAGTTAGAAGGCAGCGTTGTTACCTTATCTCTGCTTAATGGCCTTTATATCTGTTACTGTTCATTATAGTTCCAGCAGTGTAAAAGGTTATTTATTATATTCAGTTTATAGGCTCGAGGTATAGGCATCTGGTCATTGGCTACAACCGCAGGTGGAGATATACAGTTGAATCCAGATGTTTTCATCCACTGTGTTAAAAGACACATAAACTGTCTGAAGTTAAATCAGACTAAACCTCTCCTGTTCTAGGTCAGTTAGGATTACTAAAATTATTTCTATTTGCTAAATGCCACAATAATGAGAGAGGGAGAATTTCTTAGAGAATTTTTTATTACTTTCTTCAAAGTCAGAAGTTTACATACATTTCCTTAGTATTTGGTAGCATTGCCTTTAAACTGACTTGGGTCAAACGTTTTGGGTATCCTTCCACAAGCTTCTCTCAATAGTCTGCTGGAGTTCTGGTCCATTCCTCCTGACAGAACTTGTGTAACTGAGTCAGGGTTGTAGGCCACCTCGCTCTCACACGCCTTTTCAGATCTGCCCACAAATGTTCTATGTGATTGAGATCGGGACTTTGTGATGGCCACTCCAAAACATTGATTTTGTTGTCCTTAAGCCACTTTGCCTATCAGAAACTTACAAAGCCATGACATCATCATCAGGGCTTTCCTTGATTGTTTAAAGACATAGTAATGTTTGTGTATGTAAACTTCTGACTTTGAAGAAAGTAATAAGAAATTCTCTCTCTCATTATTGTGGCATTTAGCAAATAGAAATACTTTTAGTAATCCTAACTGACCTAGAACAGGAGAGGTTTAGTCTGATTTAACTTCAGACAGTGAGGAAAAAATATTTGTGTCTTTTAACACAGTGTATGTAAACATCTCGTTTCCCCCTAACCCTGTAATTAGTATCAGTCTTCCTGTATCAACAGGCTTATAAATTAAACGTTAAACGTAAATATCTGCAGCGAGTTGGAGCTTATTTCCCTTAATGTTTATGTCTTTCTTCTAGTTCTAATCTCAGAGGTTCCATGTTTGTGTAGTTTAAGGTTTGACCAACAACTCCGTAGACTGTTGATGTGATTCCTAATAAAGATCAGAAGGAACTGAACCTGCCCCTGTCTGCAGGAGCTAAGAAGGAGGGGGCAGCAGGCTTCTTTAAGGGCATCGGTAAAGGTCTGGTGGGGGTGGTCGCCCGGCCGACAGGTGGCATCGTGGACATGGCCAGTAGCACCTTCCAGGGCATCCAGAGGTATTTGCTTCAACATGGTACCTTCTATTAGTTGAACTTGTTCTCTGTGAGCTTCATAAGTGTTGGTTGTCTCCTCTGTTCTTCTTGTCTGCTCACTAATTTCACATTTTCTGCTTTTGTTTTCTGTCTCGTGTTGTTGTTCCGGGAGTTTGGTTCTTTCTTTTTCTTGCTGTTTTTTGTGTGTGAGTATTTTACATGAAGCACGTTAAAGCTCAGCTCCTACAAGCAAACTGTAATTATTCTACTGTTCGTGAGTCAGACTGGTCCAGACTTGGTCCAAAGCTGGTCCAGACTTGGTCCAAAGCTGGTCCAGACTTGGTCCAAAGCTGGTCCAGAACTGGTCCAAAGCTGGTCCAGGCCTGATCCAAAAGCTGGTCCAAAGCTGGTCCAGACTCGGTCCAGAACTGGTCCAGACATGATCCAAAGTTGCTCCAGAACTGCTCCAGAACTGCTCCAGACCTGATCCAAAGCCAGTCCAGAACTGGTTTAGAGCTGAGAGGTGGTTCAGAGCTGGTTCAGAGCTGGTCCAGAGCCAGTCCAGAACTGGTTTAGAGCTGAGAGCTGGTTCAGAGCTGGTCCAGAGCCAGTCCAGAGCTGGTCCTGTTTCTGTCTGACTAGACTAATTGATTAGACCTGATCCAGGCTGGACCAATGATCAAGGAGCTGAACTTTAACGTGCAGCTCTTTCACGTTTGCATGTTGATTGTTGCTACAGACGGACGGTAAGTCGCTGCATCGTGTCAGAATAAAACTTCATCCATGAACTTGTCCATCAGTCCCTTCCTCTGTAAGATGCCCAAGCTTGTTGCAGCATTGTGAGTGGACAGGCCACGTCCCTGAGGAGAGTGTGTCCTGTCCAACAGGGACATGACCAGTTTGAATCCATCATCGTTTTATTTATTACAGAAAATCTCTCCAGCGTCAAGATAAACCCTGACTGGGACCTTAGCACAATTAATAGTGAGGCTTTTCTTTTCATCTCGTCCTCCACTGGGAACCTGAAAAAATTTCTGGGACTCTATAAAATAAGAAAACAATCGAACAAGAAACACCTGCTCTCCTCAGGGATTGGCTATTGAATGGTCACATGATTCAGTCAGGCTGAGTTTGGCAACGTTCTGGTTAACGCTGGCGAAGAGAAACACTAACAGTGACAGTGCTTGTTTGAATGTTTGTCTGTTTGATTGTTTGGTGGGGGACCCCCACAGGAAGTAGCTTCAGCTGCATCAAAGAAAACATATTGCAAATGCTGGTTAAGATTTTAGACGGCACATTTAAACAGATGAGAATATTTATCTGGTGTTCAGAATACTGGTGAATTATATCTAGACATTAGTTGGTAGTTCAAATACACCTGAACACTGTTACCAGACTTAAATGCTGCATGGGAATGTAAAGGTCTAAACGGCAGTGAATACATGTTCATATAGAATATAGAAGCTTCCATGGGCTATCATGGGAGAAGCTCTCACAGTTAGCGTCTTTACAGTCATCCATGTTCAGGAACGCCTTCAGGAAATTTCTTCACATATTTTTATATTTGGACTCAAAGATGAACTGAATATACTCAATTTCATTAAGGTTCAGAGATGGTGGTGTATGTTGACTGGTGGGTGATTCTAGTCCAGAGAATCTTTGGATAAAAACTTTGACAGAACAGTCACAATATCAACATCAAACATTTTCTAAGTTCATTCAGCTTCAAACATGTCCCTCATCATCTGTCGTGGCCATGACAACCTGCTTCTGTTCCTGAACATCCAACCATCCAATCCTCCTCCTGTGATTGGAGGATCATCTGTCATGTGACACAGCAGTCAGTCCCTGATAACCTGTTGAATGTTGCTGTTTCATGCTGTCACTGTAGAGGTCACCAAAGGTGAGATGTGGCCCCTGAAGCTTCAGCTTTGAGTCTTATAGAAATGAACCGGCTCCAGGTTTGATCTTCACTACACTTTCATTCCTTTGAGTCCAGAGCTGATCAGTGATCAGAGAGAGCTTCAGCTTTAATCACATGGTTAGGGATAGTTACAGCAGGGAGCTAGATCAGTGTTGTTCAGGTGAAGGTGTCTAACAGACGCTGTGTGTTGATGGCAGAGCGGCCGAGTCGACGGAGGAAGTGACCAAACTTCGTCCGGTGCGTCTGATCCGGGAGGACGGGATCATCCGACCGTATGACCGGACCGAGTCGCAGGGCTTCGACCTTTTCCAGGTTTGATCATGTGACTCTTTGACTTATATTCAGGACTTGACTTGTTTCTGTTTCTCACCTCTTTGTTCTTCTTGTGTTTCTGTCACATGCAGCCTGAGGAGGAATAGTGGTTGCTTATTTCAAAATGTTTTTTAAAACTATAAACTATAACCATCATTGTTATATACTCACACTATGAATATTGTACTTAAATAATTCAGCTTTGTATGCATGCCAAACTAACATCTTCTCTCAAACCTCAAACATTTTTACAGCTGTCACTTTGTTAAATTTCTGCTTTCACTTCCTTCTTGATTTATCAGAGGCTTTGTACAGAAGTTTCAGTTTATTTTCATTTATTACATCTTATTTCTCCAAAGCAGAGATTATTTTACTATGAAGCTGTGATAACTGTTGCCTGTAGATCGTAGCAATATTTTTGTAACGGATGTAGCATCAGCTTTGAGTTGGTTTTGAACATGCGCTTAATGTTTAATATCTGTTTCTCTGTGACGACTTTGTCTTTATAATAAGATGAATCTCTGTCAGCATGAGCTCTGTCCATCGCTGTGTCTTCAATAAAGTCTTCTTCCTTCAACTTCACACTTTTAAATGTCGTCCTGGAAGACTTCCTGTAGTTCATCAAGGACCAGTACTTCCTGTATTTTACGGAGGACCAGTACTTCCTGTAGTTTATGGAGGACCAGTACTTCCTGTAGTTTATGGAGGACCAGTACTTCCTGTAGTTTATAGAGGACCATTGCTTCCTGTAGTTCATGGAGGACCAGTACTTCCTGTAGTTTATAGAGGACCAGTACTTCCTGTAGTTTATAGAGGACCAGTACTTCCTGTAGTTCATCAAGGACCAGTACTTCCTGTAGTTCATCAAGGACCAGTACTTCCTGTAGTTCATCAAGGACCAGTACTTCCTGTAGTTTAGAGAGGACCAGTACTTCCTGTAGTTTATAGAGGACCAGTACTTCCTGTAGTTCATGGAGGACCAGTACTTCCTGTAGTTCATGGAGGACCAGTACTTCCTGTAGTTTATAGAGGACCATTGCTTCCTGTAGTTCATGGAGGACCAGTACTTCCTGTAGTTTATAGAGGACCAGTACTTCCTGTAGTTCATGGAGGACCAGTACTTCCTGTAGTTTAGTTTATGGAGGACCAGTACTTCCTGTAGTTCATGGAGGACCAGTACTTCCTGTAGTTCATGGAGGACCAGTACTTCCTGTAGTTTATAGAGGACCAGTACTTCCTGTAGTTTATAGAGGACCAGTACTTCCTGTAGTTTATGGAGGACCAGTACTTCCTGTAGTTTATAGAGGACCATTGCTTCCTGTAGTTCATGGAGGACCAGTACTTCCTGTAGTTTATAGAGGACCAGTACTTCCTGTAGTTTATAGAGGACCAGTACTTCCTGTAGTTTATAGAGGACCAGTACTTCCTGTAGTTCATCAAGGACCAGTACTTCCTGTAGTTCATCAAGGACCAGTACTTCCTGTAGTTCATCAAGGACCAGTACTTCCTGTAGTTTAGAGAGGACCAGTACTTCCTGTAGTTTATAGAGGACCAGTACTTCCTGTAGTTCATGGAGGACCAGTACTTCCTGTAGTTCATGGAGGACCAGTACTTCCTGTAGTTTATAGAGGACCATTGCTTCCTGTAGTTCATGGAGGACCAGTACTTCCTGTAGTTTATAGAGGACCAGTACTTCCTGTAGTTCATGGAGGACCAGTACTTCCTGTAGTTTAGTTTATGGAGGACCAGTACTTCCTGTAGTTCATGGAGGACCAGTACTTCCTGTAGTTCATGGAGGACCAGTACTTCCTGTAGTTTATAGAGGACCAGTACTTCCTGTAGTTTATAGAGGACCAGTACTTCCTGTAGTTCATGGAGGACCAGTACTTCCTGTAGTTCATGGAGGACCAGTACTTCCTGTAGTTTATAGAGGACCAGTACTTCCTGTAGTTCATGGAGGACCAGTACTTCCTGTAGTTTAGTTTATGGAGGACCAGTACTTCCTGTAGTTCATGTAGGACCAGTACTTCCTGTAGTTCATGGAGGACCAGTACTTCCTGTAGTTTATAGAGGACCAGTACTTCCTGTAGTTTATAGAGGACCAGTACTTCCTGTAGTTCATGGAGGACCAGTGTGTGTTTATTTCAGCATCTGTAGATAGACTCACACAGTGGAGATCTGTTTTCTACTTTTTCTCTACTGGAAGGGTTAGACTTTAAAGGCCTTTAAAGCTGCAGACTCACCAGCTTATGAATCTAGTAAAGATGAGTCAAGTCATGAAGACACCTCAGCACCAGGAGATGCTGTCTACAACCAGCCAGTCCTGGTACCATAGGCCGTCCATAGTTTTTACTCCTAGTCTGAAATTAAAACCAAAAATTTTAATTCTACGTATGAAACGAATATGACCAGCTAAAGTCAAGGTAAAGCAGGAAGTGTCTGATTCATGTTAGTGAATGAGTTAGTATCTACACGTCGACTTCAGGAAGCAACATGAAGAAACTGTCCCCGGTCTGTATCTGAAAAGACTCGGGTGTTTATGAGCTGTTGTGTAGTGTTGTGTAGTGTTGTAACATGTGTGTCCTCACATCCAGCGTTCTCAGGTGAACCAGCTCCCAGGTGAAGTGTTCAGAGACCACTGTCAGTTTCCAGGACACAGAAAGACCAACATCATCGTCACCAACAGGTGGAAGCTGCTCCTTTGTTTGTTGTTTATTGTTGTTGTTTGTTGTTGTTGTTTATTGTTGTTGTTTGTTGTTGTTGTGTAGGAGGGTTCTGTGTGTGAAGGAGATGGACTTCATGGGTCATTTCAACAAAGAGTGGGAATGTTTGTTTGAGAACTTCTATCGTCCTCCAGCAGTGACGGGATCAGAGCTGAAGATTTACTGCAAGGTAAAGAAGATGAACACATGAATGATGACAGAGGATGACTGTTAGATGAAAAAGATGAACACATGAATGATGAGAGGGTGACTGTTAGATGAAGAAGATGAACACATGAATGATGACGGAGGATGACTGTTAGATGAAGAAGATGAACACATGAATGATGATGGAGGGTGACTGTTAGATGAAAAAGATGAACACATGAATGATGACAGAGGATGACTGTTAGATGAAGAAGATGAACACATGAATGATGACGGAGGATGACTGTTAGATGAAGAAGATGAACACATGAATGATGATGGAGGGTGACTGTTAGATGAAAAAGATGAACACATGAATGATGAGAGGGTGACTGTTAGATGAAAAAGATGAACACATGAATGATGAGAGGGTGACTGTTAGATGAAGAAGATGAACACATGAATGATGACGGAGGGTGACTGTTAGATGAAGAAGTTGAACACATGAATGATGACGGAGGATGACTGTTAGATGAAGAAGATGAACACATGAATGATGACGGAGGATGACTGTTAGATGAAGAAGATGAACACATGAATGATGATGGAGGATGACTGTTAGATGAAGAAGTTGAACACATGAATGATGACGGAGGGTGACTGTTAGATGAAGAAGTTGAACACATGAATGATGACAGAGGGTGACTGTTAGATGAAGAAGTTGAACACATGAATGATGACAGAGGATGAATGTTAGATGAAGAAGTTGAACACATGAATGATGACGGAGGGTGACTGTTAGATGAAGAAGTTGAACACATGAATGATGATGGAGGATGACTGTTAGATGAAAAAGATGAACACATGAATGATGATGGAGGATGACTGTTAGATGAAGAAGTTGAACACATGAATGATGATGGAGGATGACTGTTAGATGAAAAAGATGAACACATGAATGATGACAGAGGATGACTGTTAGATGAAGAAGATGAACACATGAATGATGATGGAGGATGACTGTTAGATGAAGAAGATGAACACATGAATGATGACGGAGGATGACTGTTAGATGAAGAAGATGAACACATGAATAACTGAGAATCAGGATGAACCCATGACTGTTACATGAGGAAGAGGAATTCATGAATGATGATAGACAACGAAGATGACACAAGGCTGTTAGGTGAGGAAGATGAACATGGCTGAAGTTTCTTCTTCGTTGGTGTTGGTGTGTCGTTCTGTTTCAGGAGCAGCAGAAGCTGAAGCTGAAGAGAGACGTTCAGGAGCCGGTGAGGAGCGTTCAGCTCAGAGACTCCAGCGCTGCTCAGGTAAAGGTTTCAGTGAAATCAGCATCAGGTTATAAAGTAGTTAACGCTGGTGAATCACTTCTGAAAATTCCTGCGTCACCTAAAGGCAACAGGACGCCCAAATGAGACTCAACCGTTTGTTGTTGCAAGGCATTATGGGTAAAACACTGTAATGTATGGTAATACTGTTACTGTAGTATAGTGGTAATACTGTTACTGTAGTATAGTAGTAGTAGTACTGTTACTGTAGTATAGTGGTAATACTGTTACTGTAGTATAGTAGTGGTAGTACTGTTACTGTAGTATAGTGGTAATACTGTTACTGTAGTATAGTGGTAATACTGTTACTGTAGTATAGTAGTAGTAGTACTGTTACTGTAGTATAGTGGTAATACTGTTACTGTTACTGTAGTTTAGTGGTAATACTGTTACTGTAGTATAGTAGTAGTAGTACTGTTACTGTAGTATAGTGGTAGTAGTACTGTTACTGTAGTATAGTGGTAGTACTGTTCCTGTAGTATGGTGGTAATACTGTTACTGTAGTATAGTAGTAGTAGTACTGTTACTGTAGTATAGTGGTAATACCGTTACTGTAGTATTCTGCGCGCGTGTGTGTGTGTGTGTGTGTGTGTGTGTGTGTGTGTGTGTGTGTGTGTGTGTGTGTGTGTGTCTTGTCACTCACCTGGTTGCTATGGTTACCTACAGAAGCTGCAGGTGGCCATATATGATGCTCAGGTTGCACAGCAGCAGCTCCGCATGGTGAGACAGAAGTCACAGCGCTTCCTGAAAACCAGCAAACAGTGATCCACTTCCTGTCTGTGGTCTGTGGTCCACTTCCTGTCTGTGGTCCACTTCCTGTCTGTGGTCTGTGGTCCACTTCCTGTCTGTGGTCCACTTCCGGTCTGTGGTCCACTTCCTGTCTTGCTTTTACACAAGAATGAAAGGAATGATGGGATTGTAGTTTTCTGAAACAATTGAAATTATAAATAAATCGACAAGTGTCAACTTGAATGTGATCATTATAAAACTAAAATTAAAATTTAATATCTTTAACTAAATATATAAATCATCAGTAGAGTTGAATTGTGTTTATAAATGTCTTCAGATGTAATTGATTCATTTAGAGGGGGGTTATTTTATTTTATTTTATTTAGTGTGTGGGTATTTTGCCCTGCTGGATGTCTGCAGGCTGTTTGCCTCCTGTCTGAGGATGAAGCCATGAAAACATGTTGCACTAAAAGAAAATTGACTATGAATGTTGACTTTTCAGTTTTAAACAGAAAGACGTGACATCAATAAATCAATCTGTTGATTCTGCATCTAAACATCTGAGTAAACATTAAATGTGTCAGTTTAACAGTTTTTTCTCATAAAATCCCTTGTGAAGATGTTTGTCTGTTGACAATTGAACCTGAAGAACAAATGAATGTGTTTACATGTTTCTTTTAGACTGAGACCTGCTGACTTTTAGTTTGTAACCAAAACTTCAATAAAAAAATGGATTTCCTTTCTGAGACTGATTTACTGAACAGTTCTGTGTCCGTTGTTCTCGTCTGCTCTAGTGTCTGTTCAGATATAAGAGTCAGTGATGACTGGAAACAGAACAGAAAGGGATGAAAACTCTTTGACCAACACCAGTCTAAACACAGACATTGTTCCACTTGTTCCACCACGACCACAGCAGGAAGAAGCAGAACTGTTCTGGATAATATAATAAATTATAAACAAACAGTAGTAGTCATAGTAACAATAAATGATCTAATAACAGTGGTGATGCTAATAGTATAAATCATAAACAATCATAAAAACAGTATTCAGTTTGGATCGTAACCTGAATACTAGCTGTACGTTTACCTGGACACTTAATGTAAAAAAATAAATAAAAATTTACTACATTCTCTCTGATTAATACAGAATAAAAGTAAAGATCATTAACTCAGAGAAGCTACACCGCTGAACACCTACAGACATTTTTCATTGTTCTGTTTTTGTTTCTTATTTTAAGTGTTTGTCTAGAAACCATTTGTATCTGACAAAGATTTATCTGAACCTAATGTGGTTTATTGAAAGCAAAGTAAAGTCAGTGAGAAGTCAGTGGAGATGATGAAGGTTCAAACAGAAAACAAAAATAAAATGTAATATTGTTATAGGATAACTGATCAGCTCCTTTCTAAACAAGACCATCCGTCTTCTTCAGTCTCTGACTTGAAATATTCAGAATAACTGAATAATAAAATCTAATCTGATCTTTCTGAAGCATAAACACTTTTATGTCTCGTTAGTTTGAACCAGTCAGCAGGTTTCCATTCATTACTTGCCTCCTGACGACTCCCTCAGCTGTATCCTGATTGGTTCACTGAACAACTGTAAACCGTGTCAGGCCATCAGTGAGGACCATCAAGGTGTGGCCAGCGGGGACAGACTCTACTCCAGAACAGGTTTCAACACATGGACTGGCGTATGTTTGCTTCTCAGGCCACCTGTGGCTCACACTTGGACATTGACAACTATGCCTCCTCTCTTGTGGACATCACCACCACCATAATCGATGATGTCACGGCAGAGAAGCAGATCACCACGAACCCAACCAGGAGCCATGGATGAAGAAGGAGGTGCTGCTCCTGCTGAAGGCCGTAACACTGCCTTCAGATCAGGGACACACAGGCCTACAGCACATACAGGACAAACCTGAGGAGGGCCATCAAAAAGACGAAGCACTGCTACAAGCTGAGGACAGGGGGTCACTTCTCCAACTTAGACCCCATACGCATGTGGCATCCAGGCCATCACTGACTACAAGCCCAGCAACCCCACCCCCACAGCCACGGACGTCTCCTTCCTCAACGAGCTAAATAACTTCTACGCTCGCTTTGAGAGGGACAACGGAGACACCTCCAGCAAGACAACACTCCCTGCAGACCACCAGCCCCTCACACTCTCCTCCACTGATGTGGAAGAGAGGACGTGTGCTCAGAGCAGTTCACCTGGATCTTCACGGATATTTTCAACCTGTCCCTCGCCCAAGCAGCTGTGCCAACGTGTTTCAAAGCGACATCCATCGTGCCAGTGCCAAAACACTCCAACCTGGAACCCACATTTAATGAACAAATCCATCTGTGTAATATGTTCATAGTACCTCGTTCCTGCTCATTAACCTGTATATATGGTCTCACCTGTACATAGGTTCTGATCTGTAAATATTGTCCATATGCTATAAAAACAACCTGTACCATACTACCATATACCATAATATTTATGCTACGTGCACCTTACTGCCTATTGCACTTCTGGTTAGATGTTAAACTGCATTTTGTTGCTCTGTACCTGTACGTGTGTAATGACAATAAAGTTGAATCAATCTAATCTAAATAAATTAAACCCAGTGGAACATGTTGAGGTGAACTGTGATTCTGGTTCAGACCAGCAGGAGGCGACAGAGAGTCTGAACGGGATCAGATTCACTGGACTCTGGTTTCAGTTCACAACAAACTGTTTTCACTGGAAGAAAAAGAAGAGGGAGAAACTAACAGCTGTTTACAACACACACTGACACCGGCAAGACCGTCACCATGGCAACAACAAGAAACACAGTGAGGAGGATTTCCAGATGTTGGATGTTTACACTTACTCAGATCTGTCCACTGATTGGTCTGTTTTCGAGGCAGAGGTGTGATCTGATTGGATGTTTGTTAGCTAGCTAAACTAAAAACAGGCAGACTGAGGAGGAGTTCCCAGTGCATTGTGGGTAATTTCACTGAGTAATCTGATCTCAGACCTGCTGCTGTGACGGTAGAAACATGTGGAAGAGATTCATCAGAGCAGAACCTGAGCTCAGCCTGAGGCTCCGCTGATGGAAATAAAACTCAGTCAAGTGTTCACATATTGCACCAGTGTCCCGGGTACAGGGAGCTAGTGGACCTGGGGCCGTAGGTAGATGGTTCAAATCCTCATACATCCATGACCAAGGAGCCCTTGATCAAGGCACCTCATGGGTTCTTGTTGTGTTCACAGGTTTTTAATGTTTAATGCAGAAAACAAATGTTACTGTGGGATTAAATTATTTCTTACAGTTTATTTATGGTGGTTTTGTTCCATATGTGAGTCTGAACGAGATATTTAGAAACACCACTGCCCAGTTAGAGGTTAGGGGGTAGATGCCTGACTCTGCTTAGATGAATATGATGGATTTGATGTGACTGCTTCACTCGTCATTACATTGTTAATGACTTGGTTCGGGGAAAAAGTTAATCGTAAGTTTATCTCTCAGATTAAACTTTAGTCGACCAACGTGACTTCAGGACGTCTTATAAACCACCGCTCATCCTGTCTCCACAGAATCAGGCCATGACTTCCTGTTCCTGCACAGACAGGAAGTGAAGACTCAGGTCATCATCAGATGATGACTCCTCGGTTTTTATCAGTTTTCTTTTGTTTCTTAGATAAAGAGTTTGAAATGAGTTATGGTCGGTGTTGTGGCCAAAAAACTTTCAGAGGCATGTCCCGTGCGTCTGTCCTATTCCTTTTTACTAAGGCGGATGAGCAGTGTGTCTGACGCGCAGCCACAAAAAATCCAGTCAGCCGTGATGTTCTCCAATAAAAATAAATTTATTATGAAAACAGGAAAAACAAAGAAATAAAGCAAAACATGATGCTGTTATGTATGATAGAAATAATAGTGTATAAATAATATTAGCAAACCCCATCAGAGTAAAACTAGTACATGTTGGACGACCTCCAGACACAGCTGGAGCATCTGGACTCAACATTCAGAGGAGGAGCTCATGTCCTGGGTGACAGACTACTAGTCAGGAAACTGTCTCTGTCTCTGACTTCAGGAGATTGACATTCATGCTAAGAGTGGCGGTAGTGGTGGACACCTTGAGTCTCTTATCCTCCATCATGGTCTGTCTGTCTGTCTACCTGTCCGTCTTTGTCTACCTGTCCGTCTGTCTGTCTACCTGTCCGTCTTTGTCTACCTGTCTGTCTGTCTGTCTGTCTGTCTGTGTCTACCTGTCTGCCTTTGTCTACCTGTCTGTTTACCTGTCTGTCTTTGTCTGTCTGTCTGTCTGTCTTTGTCTACCTGTCTGTCTGTCTGTCTAGCTGTCTGTCTTTGTCTACCTGTCTACCTGTCTGTCTGTCTTTGTCTACCTGTCTGTCTGTCTGTCTACCTGTCTGTCTTTGTCTACCTGTCTGTCTGTCTACCTGTCTGTCTTTGTCTACCTGTCTGTCTGTCTTTGTCTACCTGTCTGTCTGTCTGTCTACCTGTCTGTCTTTGTCTACCTGTCTGTCTGTCTGTCTGTCTACCTGTCTGTCTGTGTCTACCTGTCTGTCTGTCTTTGTCTACCTGTCTGTCTGTCTGTCTGTCTACCTGTCTGTCTGTGTCTACCTGTCTGTCTGTCTTTGTCTACCTGTCTGTCTTTGTCTACCTGTCTGTCTGTTTACCTGTCTGTCTTTGTCTACCTGTCTGTCTTTGTCTGTCTGTCTACCTGTCTGTCTTTGTCTAGCTGTCTGTCTTTGTCTACCTGTCTGTCTTTGTCTACCTGTCTGTCTGTTTACCTGTCTGTCTTTGTCTACCTGCCTGTCTTTGTCTGTCTGTCTACCTGTCTGTCTTTGTCTACCTGTCTACCTGTCTGTCTTTGTCTACCTGTCTGTCTGTCTGTCTGTCTGTCTTTGTCTACCTGTCTACCTGTCTGTCTTTGTCTACCTGTCTGTCTGTTTACCTGTCTTTGTCTACCTGTCTGATTTTCAGTCACTCAGTAACATACTGAACATTTTTACTCATTCATTTTGTTTAGTGTCATGGAGACGATGAATTATTTGAACACAAGCTGACGATGAGTTCAAACCCAGAAGAACTCAATGAGATGATGAAGGTTCTTAGCAGCGATGCGTTCACTGACCTGCTGCGTTCATACTGTAATCAAACGTTAGCTTCCTGTTTACGTTAACCTCTGTTTACCTCAAACATCTGCAGCAGCTGTTTCTCTTTCTTCGACGCTTTAGGTTTCAGTCTGACTTCGTCTAAAGTCCAGATTGTTGTGGTGTCAGTGACTGGATTCCACATTTATTTGTAATATTATTGCTGTTGTCACTGAATAATTCTGCAGTAACAGAATGGATCATCTGGAGGTTTTATCTGTGTGAGTTTAATGGACTCACATGTTCATGGCCTCAGTGACTGTTGAATATGAAAATGATCACACAGACGTCTGCAGTTCATCGGTTCATCAACCAGTTAATGTGTCAGGCAGGAGACAACATTAACCATAGGTTTATATTTTACACATATGTTTAAATGATTTCCCTCAGTAAATATATGTGGGTCTTTGTTCATGAACCTATAATAATATATTACCCTAACCCTTCATTGTGCTGTGTTGGTGTTCTTGTTTCAGTCACAGTGGTTCCATTAAACAGGTCTTAAACTGGTTTAACATGTGTTAAACAGCAGCGCGTCTGAATGCAGCTTTCTTTAATGTGCTGCTTGTTTTACTGGATTATAAATGTGAGTCTCAGTGTTTGTTCTCTGCTGGAGCTTTAACTCATGAAACCTTGAAACGTTCAAATCACCAACGAGCCTGGAAATGATTTATTTATTTATTTTTATTTTTTTAATGATGACAGATGCTCGAGTTGTGGGTTAGGGTTATGGTTAGCGGTATCAGGGTTAGTAGTATCAGGGTTAGTAGTATCAGGGTTAACCCTAACTCTAAGTTACAGCTGGCTCAGTGTGCTGAATCCTGAATGGATTTATAATGTGGTAAAAACAGTTGGCTGCATGAGAATGGGGGTGGAGAGGGGGAGGAGAGGGGAGAGAAAGGGAGGAGAGGGGGTAATGACTTCCAGCTGCCTGAGGCAAAGAGCTGAGGAGGATGTTTGATTTCTACACATTCACAAACTGTGGGTCCTGCATGTTCCACTTCCCACCTGAAGTTTGACTGAATTATGTTTATCATCCTGGTTCTTTTCTGCAGCTCTGCTTTAAATCAGAGACACGGTCCTCCATGTTGTTAAATTTCTATAAGTTAGACATGATGAAAATATGTTGAAGACACAATCGCATGTTCAACGTTGTTCATTACACGTTTATTTCAGTTTGAGTTTTCCCTTTCGGACACGACATGAATTGTACATGTTAACATATATGTGATGTGTATGTGGATGACAGAACCACCTTCACGAAGACATTAATGGAGTTATGTCTTTAGTGTCATGTTACAGATGAGATTTGTTTCCTGTTTGCAGCTTCTAGAAGAGGTGGATTTTATTTGACCGAGGATGTCAGAGACACAGTTAACCCTTTAAAGCCTCACAGATGTTTGTCACATTGTTTTATGTGACAAAAGAAGAAGAAGAAGGTTTCTGCTGAGACCTGAAGAGATTCTAAATGATTCGTTGATACTGCTGATCAGTATCAACTGAATTCACTAAACTTAATCCTGTCAGTGCAGCTTTAAAATGTGAAGGAACCTTTTTACAGTCAACAGTTCATTCATCCATTCAGGGCTGTTGTAGAAACATGGAGGATCAAAATGTCAGACTTTGTTCTGCCTGTACAGATGTGAATGACTCGTTGTAGCTAATGAATACATGGCAGCTATGGAGTTAAGAAAATGGTTTTTCCATTTGTGCTGAATGATCCCTCTGAAAGTCTGTGTGAGGTTTATTGTTGTGGCTGAGGTCTGATCTAATAACCAGAGCATGACTCCTATGTTACGGTCCAATGACTGGTCAGTAAGACGACGATAACGATGACGATTTGGTGATGAGTCTCTGCTTGGTTCAGTCGTTCACTCTGTTTCAGTGTCCACCTGAATCTCTGCAGCTACTCTGTTTCAGTGTCCACCTGAATCTCTGCAGCTGCAGGAGAGTAAGATCCTAAAGAAAGTCAAATAAACAAAGAGAGCCGAGGGTGGGGTGATGGTGCAGACTGAGCCGAGAGCCTCAGGTATGTTCTCTACCCCCAACAACCGTTAGCTCGGTTTGGATTAGCTGCAGCAGACTCAGACTAAATATGGAACTGTTTCTGTTTAAAGACGACCACCCTCTGAAACAACCACATGAAGCCGAACTGCTCCGATCACTGACTTTAAATTTCAGAGACTTCACACCGACCTCAGTAAAAAACTGTATCGTCTGACAAAGACAAATATGTCAGCAGTTTGATTCTGGATAATCTGGAGCTCCTGTTAAGCTCTAAATGAGGACAAGTCTAAATGATTTAAACGTGTGTGCCCAGTGTGTTAGTCTAGTATCTACAGTGTGTTAAAGGGTAAACAGCTGTTTAGTGTTTGCAGGCAGTTAAAATGTTCATGTTCCTCTTTCAGTCTCCGCCCCTTCACTCCTCCCCCGTCAGGAAGAAATGTTTCCACCTCTGCTGTTGAAATCTGGTTAATTTGTGGTGGTTGTGTTTCTGGTGAAGCAGCAAAGCCAAGAATTCATGACCCACTTTCCAGAGCCGCACATTCCCCAACATTCCCAAACATTCCTGAATGCCATGATTGATATCAGTCAGCGGTCGATCTGCACTGAGAGCTGCATTCAGGCTGAACACTGTTCATATGTTCATCATAAGGCTCTCACACTCAGTCTACTGAGACAAAAAGCCATCGGTCCTTTGAGTTAATGTTGAGATTAAGAAGATATAAATATAAATAACTGTGTTCTTTAAACAGGAGTCCAATGGGTCAGCGCTCTGCCTCCAACAAGATTTAAACTAAACTTAAGGAAATGTGACAACTGACGGAACAGACTGAATGTACTTTGAGAAAGTTAAAACAATCCTCATGTTCTGGATAATTGTCGCTGTCACTGTGTGATTTAAAAGCCTTTCTGTCTTTATGGGCAGAGAGAACTCCATCATGAACTCTTTTATTTGACATTTGACCCCAGCGATGGAGGTCAATGGAAAAAAACGCCTCTGGAGGTCTTTTCTAGTTTTACAGCTGCTCTTAATAGCAGATTAGAGGAAACTTTATTGTTCCCTGCAGGTGGAATCAACAATGCAGGAGAAACAAAGTTATAACCAAGCAACAAGAAGATGTTCACAAACCCTACACATACATATATACATCTACACAGAAATTCAATTCAATTCAATTCAATTTTATTTATATAGCGTCAATAACAATACAAATCGTCTCAAGATGCTTTACAAAAACCCGGCCTGAAACCCCCAGAGCAGCCTGAAGGCAACGGTGGCAGGAAAAACTCCCTTTTAACAGGAAGAAACCTTGAGCAGAACCAGAACCAGAACCAGCTCATATGGAGGGACCCATCTGCCTAAGGCCAGCCGGGTACAGACAGAAGAAAGAGAGAAGAGAACAGCAAATGATGTAGATGTATATTCTGTATAAATATATACTACCAGTCTAAAGTTTGGATACACCCTCTCATTTAATGTTTTTTCTTTATTTTCATGACTATTTACATTGTAGGTTCTTACTGAAGGCACTTAGACTTAGACTTAGATGAACTTTATTCATCCACAAGGGAAAATTGCTTGGTCACAGTAGCTTAGCTGCACATAAAAAACACTCTTAAGAACCACAGATAAAAGAAAGATTAAATAAAATAAAATAAAAATAAGTAAAATAAAATAAAAATATATAGTATAAGCAAAAATGTACAAATTAGCATATGAACAAATGGAATTATGTAGTCAACAAAAAAAGTGTGAAATAACTCTAAATATGATTCATATCATATCAATCCTCAAAGTAGTCACCCTTTGCTTTGTTGGCAGCGCTGCAAAACCTTGGACTTCTCTCAATGAGCTTCATGATGTAGTCACCTGAAATGGTTTTCACTTCACAGGTGTGCCTTGTCAGGGTTCATTTGTGGAATTTCTTGCCTTCTTAATGGGGTTGGGACCATCAGTCAGGTTGGTACGCAGCTGACAGTCCTATTTGACTACTGTTAGAATTAATATTATGGCAAGAACCAATCAGCTAAGTAAAGAGAAATGACAGTCCATCATTACTTTAAGAACTGAAGGTCAGTCAGTCCGGGAAAGATTGCAAATAAACTTTGAATGTGTCCCCAAGTGCAGCTGTTAAAACCATCAAGCACTATGACGAAACTGGCTGACAGGAGGACTGCTGCTGAAAAGGAAGACAGAGAGTCACCTCTGCTGCTGAGGAAAAGTTCATCTGAGTCACCAGCCTCAGAAATCACAAGTTCTAGTAGCAGACACATCTCTACATCAACTGTTCAGAGGAGACTACACCAATCAGGCCTTATGGTCAAATAGCTGCTAGAAAACCATGACTAAGGAAAAGCAACAAGCAGAAGAGATTTGTTTGGGCCAAGAACCACAAAGAATGGACATTAGACCAGTGGAAATCTGTGCTTTGGTCTGATGAGTCCAAATGAGATCTTTGGTTAAAACTGCCATGTCTTCGTGCGACTCAGAAAAGGTGAACGGATGGTCTCTACATACATGGTTCCAACCGTGAAGCATGCAAACACACCTCCAGGCTGTGTAAGGGCTATTTGACCAAGAAGGAGAGTGATGGAGTGCTGCACCAGATGACCTGGCCTCCACAGTCACCTGACCTAAACCCAATGGAGATGGTTTGGGATGAGATGGACCACAGAGTGAAGGCAAAAGGGCCGACAAGTGCTCAGCATCTCTGGGAACTCCTTCGAGACTGTTGGTAAACCATTTCAGGTGACGACCTCATGAAGCTCATCCAGAGAATGTCAAGAGTGTGAAAAGCAGTAATCAAAGCAAAGGCTGGCTATACATATGTATATATATATATATACACATAAATTCTTTGCTATGAGACCACACTTGACTACAAAGACTTCCTGGTGAAATACTGTTAAAATAAAAACTCTGTCCAGAGTTCAGTCTGCAGGAACCAGTGTTTATTGGAGTGAATGTGAACAGATTTACTGTTTGCACCTGAGTACAAACAACCAGGTGATTACCTGCAGGCTGGACAGGTGAGAGCGGAGGGGGCGGGGCTTCGTTATGTTGACATACATCTTCCTGGGAGATGAAACAAAGACATGTTTTTACGAACACAACTTTATTTTCTCTCTGTGATTCAGGGTGGAGGTTTTCGGGTGTTTTCAGCTGAACTGTTGTTATTTTTTCCAAAATAAATTTGTAAATCTACAGCTCCATTAGAGTGGAGCATTAAATACTGATGTTTGGATGTCAGGACAGGAATCAGCTGTGTTCTCACAACAAACATCATCCTTTCATCAACAAAGTGAATCATCAACATGGAACATCTGGAAAAGAAAAACAGAAAAACCTGAGAAAATAAAAACTGAAACTGTCAGAAATGATTTTAGAAGCAGTAAAAGTGACAGTGAGCTGCTTTTAGGATCAGATGTTTACATTAACAAGAGGAATGTTAACCGTGATCTCATCCTCCTCCATCTTTATTCTCTTTGAACACGGACTCTGATGGATTCAGTGTTTTCAGAGAACATTCTCATCTTTACTGCTTTTAAAGACACTTTCGGGCTGAAGACAGATGAGTCTGGACATTCTGGAGGAAAAACAAATTCAAGACAGAATAACTGTTGAAGAACAGTATACGTTAAAAAGAACAGAGTACATGTAGAAGAAGAGGATGCCTGTTAAAGAACAGAGTACATGTAGAAGATGATACCTGTTAAAGAACAGAGTACCTATGTTCTTTGTTCTCTGATCTCTGTTCTGTCTGAAAGAACCGACTGAACTCCAATCCCATTAAAGTGTCTCATTTTCTTAGGCAAACAGATTTGAGTGTGTTCTGACTGGTTTAGAACCCATCAACAATCATAAGGTTCTGATACATGTAACAGTAACTTTGAAGTTCTGTTTCCTGGTTCTGTTTGTGTCACCTGAGGCTTTTAACTCTGGAATGTGACTCTCTGTTTTATTCAGAGCTCCATTTAAAAACAGCCCATAAAATCAAAGCAGAGGTTGATGGAGTCTGGGTGGTCTAACCCTTTCCACCCTGGAGGGGGCGGGGGGGCTCACCAGATGATTTATGAGATCTGATAAAGAGTGTTTCCACTGTAGAGTCCTGTTCACCTCTAAATGTGTTGGCCGGAAAAACAATTCATATCACAGTTTGGTCAGACGTTCTGGTTGAAAACACACTGAACTGATTCAGTTTCTACATGTTTAACTGTGTCTGTTATTTATAAGATAATCCTTTAATTTATCCCACAGTGGGGAATGACTGATGATGTTTCTCAAAGACTCAGATACTAAATGTCCTGAGTTGACTGAACTAAAATAATCTGTTGATGTGATGTTGAAAGACTGGACTTTACAGACTACTACTAATAATAATAACATGCTTTATTTCTATGGTACTTCCCAGATACTGTAAACATTACAAGTGAAAGCGCTACAAAGCAGATGAATAAGACAAAGTTAATAAAAAACTATAAAATTCAAACTAGAAAAGTCTCTGATAAAAGGATGTAGAGCTTTAAAGGAGATTACAGCTGACCAGATCAGTCCTCAGCTGTGAGGTCCTGATCACCAATGACCTGTCCCTTTTAGTAGACCTCTGCCTGAGGATCTGAAGCTATATTCTGGTCCGGATGGTGCTAAAAGATCAGTAATATAACCAGCGTCATGAACAACTAACATCAGAATAACATCAGTTCTACAACAACCAGCAATCTTTCCTGTCAGCTGAGTTTTGTACAGACAGGTAAAGAGACAATAATCCAGACATGATGATGTAAAATCATGTAAAATAGTATGTGCATTATTAAAACATAAAATGAGCTGCATTTTGAAAATGTTGCTTAGATGGTCAAAACAAGTTCGGACTAGTTTAGATATGTAGGATTCAAAGCTTAAGTCAGAATCGAACCAAACAACTGATTCCTGTGGGAACCAACTGAGCATAGAATCTGATTGGTCAGCTGCTGCGGTCTGCTGCAGTTTTGTCTGAGTTCAGCAGCAGGAAGTTGTTCTACAGACAGTATGTTGAATCGCTCAGATTTCTCTTGACATGTTAACAGGTAGAGCTGAGTATCATCAACATGTATCAAGTGGAATGAGACACCATGTCTGTTAATTTTATGTCCAAGAGGAAACAAATACAAAGAGAACAAGATGATAGCAAACGACCATAAAGGGGTCCATGCCGTGGCGAAGTCGTCCCCGAGCAGGACAGATAGGCATAAGTGGGTCAGACACGTCCTGAAAGGAGGCAAAGTGTCTGCGGAGGAATCTTTTGGCTGAGAAGTGAATGAGAGTCAGGAGGGTCGGAAGCAACAAAATTTGGTGGGCTTGAATGCGTTTACTGTGGTGGTTTTTGAAATATAAACATGTAGTCGTTGTAGCACGCCCTACAGCCCAAATTTCACGAAACTTGGCATGATTGTACGCAAACATTTTATAACGATGGTCGCTAAGTTTCATATGGATTGGGTGAACACTTGAGAAGTTATAGGCCTAAAGTAATATGAAAGTTTCCGTGTTACCTGTAGCGCCCCCTGTAGATGTAATGGCATGCAACTTGATGGGTGTCTACACAATATGTTACAGATTGTGTATGCCAAATGTCATGAAGTTAGCTATTGCAGTTTTTGAGATATTGAAATGTTGGTTGTATAGCGCCCCCTAGAGACCAAGGGTCACAAAAGTTGGGGTGCTTGTACAGAATCATGTTATTATCAATGAAATGAAGTTTGGTTAAGTTTGGGTATATACTTCACAAAATATTAGCTTTGGACTTATACTGTTGCACGCCATAAAAATTAATTATCCATTAACTTTGTAATCAGTAACCCTGCAAAAGTTCTTTAGAGAACTTTTCATTATCTTTGTCCATAAATGATACATGGCGGGATTCAAAATGGCGGGAAAAAAATGGCAGGCGGAAATGGGCGTGGCCTAGTCCATTAAAACCCGTGATATCTAAGGAATCAGAGGGAGAAAGAATTTTGTTTCTAGGGCACGTGGTTCTCGAGATATGAGGCAAAGCGTAAATTGACTTAATGGAGCACCACCAAGCTGCAGGCATGTGTTTTGACACCTTGGCAAAGTGGAATGTAAGGACTTTTACCAAGTTACCAGGTTTGATGCCCTTTGCTCTTGCAGTTTGTCCTGAGCAGACACTTAGCTATGCAGAACATTAAGGCGAAGAAATATAAGATGAAGAAGAAGAAGAACAAAAATCGCAACAAAATCAACAGGGACCCCTAAAAAAACTGGTCCTAGAACTGAACCCAGAGGAACGCCGTATCAGAGACTACTTATAATGATTCTCAGAAACATCAACATTCTGTTGAGAGGAAACCGAGAAGACGAGAAGAAACCAGACCCCGATATTCCCACCAAACCTTAACTGGTTTAATATAAAACTATAATCTCAGATCCAGGAGTACCAGGACTCGTCATCAACAGCTATTAAGAGATAATTTCAGACTTTCACAGAACAGGGAAGTCTCTGCAGTGCTTCCAAGACCCAGACTCAAAGAATGATTGAGCACAATCATTCTTCATAATATTTTTGAAATGAAATGCAGTTTGGACACTGGTTTGTAATTCTGCGGGTATATCTGGGATCCAGTCCTGTTTTTTAGTGATGTGTTCACACAGACAGTTTGAGTTTGATCAAGCCAGACAAGCAACATTAGCTGCTGCTAGCATAACACACTGACAGAGGATCAGTGTGTTGTGGGTAATCCTGGTGCTTGGGAGAATATTTCTGTTTCCATCCCTTCATGCATCAGTCATCAGAGTTGTAACATGTGACTGTTTCAACAGTAAAAGTCTTTAGACAAGTCATATTAATCTGTGGTGAGTGTCGGAGGTTGATGCTGGGGTTAAGGGTGTGTGAGTTTATTTTGAGAGCAATAGATATGAAACATCCTTTTACCTCAGGAAGTCTACAGGATGTTTTCTACTCTGGATTTTATCAAACAGACATTTCGAGGTTTTCAACATTTCATCCTCATAGTCCCACGACCTTGTTTTATATTCTCGCTGTATCCATGAGATTCATCACCTTCTTTCATTAAACATTTAATAAAACCTGAGATAAAACCGAAATAAAATTTGAGATAGAACCTGAGATAAAACTTGAGACGAGCTGAAACAAACTGATATAATACATAATACTAACTGAGATAAAACAGATCCACAGAAACATAAACCTTCAGTAAAATGAATCCTCTTTGTGCTTGAGAAAAAAAAATGAACAAACTCTTTAATTACAACAAAAAGTAACTGAACGAGTTGTGACTGTCAAACTTACATGATCAATCAAAAATCTGAAATGATACTGAAGACACAGTGAGTGATTATTTAAAGTACTTTAGATAAAACAACACATTTTAAACTTCTTTCCTTTTTGAATCTTAAACGATGAATCTCATGAATCAATCACAAAGTTTAACTGAAAACCTTTGCAGGCTGTGAAACAAGGTCCTGTTCTGGGACTTTGAGCATGAAATTAACAACTGTTAAATAACTCTGAGATCATCTCTGGCAATAAATATATTTATTAATATTAATGACTATAAATGAATGCTCATTGATATTAATTAAAGAAGAGCTTCCATCTCTGGACTCAGGTGAGGGTGCGGAGCTGCACGGGTCTGGTTTCTCCGCAGGGAGGGGCGGGGACAGTAGTCGGAGGTTGGACAGGGTGGAGGATGAAGAGGAGGAGCAGCTGGTCTCGGTTCAGTCTGTCGCAACGTTTTCTTCTCTTTGTTTCCCACGAAAAGTTCTGATGGACCAACCGGGACCGGGTCAGAGCGGATTAACGGGGGAGTAGAACCGGATTAACATCGTAGGAGCAGCGGGTCGAGGAGGGAGGAGAGCAGACTCTGCTTCGGTTCGGTCCGGGTTCTGGGTGTCCGGGTCAGAATCGGACCATGGGTCGGTAAACCACGGACTCTGGGAACTTTATTGTCGTCTCCATGGAGACGGAGTTTCTTCCGCCAGCTGAGGAGCTGATCACACTCTGACTGAGTATCGATACCTTTGATTGATCGGAGGGATGGCCGCGCTCCCGCCGCTGCTGCTGCTCGTACTTTTGACCTGTGGACACGCGAAGAGCGCGTTCCCGTTGCGCTCGTCTTATAGCCTGTATACTGGCGGGCACGCGCACGGAGCCCGCGCTGCTAGCAGACACAGGTAAGATGACACGTGCACGGAAATTATGGTGATGAAGATGAAAAAGAAAATGAAGATGATGATGATGGTGGTAAAGGAGGTGGTGATGTCAAGATATGATTCCTCACCAGCAAGTCTTTTATTGTGAAAGGGTAGAATCTGACTTCTTGTTTGGTCCCAGATTGACGTCATGACAAACAGCTGTAGGTGACGTCAGTTTGATTTCCTAAGTCCACATCTGGACTTTTAATCAGTTGATGTTTCACACACACTCTCATATATACACACACACACACACACACAGACAGAGGCACCATAACCCTGGTCTGATCCCTGGTTTGTTTCCTGGTCCCTGGTCTGTTTCCTGGTCCCCGGTCTGGTCCCTGGTCTGATCCCTGGTTTGTTTCCTGGTCCCTGGTCCGTTTCCTGGTCTAGTCCCTGGTTTGTTTCCTGGTCCCCGGTCTGGTCCCTGGTCTGATCCCTGGTTTGTTTCCTGGTCCCTGGTCCGTTTCCTGGTCTAGTCCCTGGTTTGTTTCCTGGTCCCCGGTCTGGTCCCTGGTTTAATTTCCTGGTCCCTGGTCAGGTCCTTGGTCTGTTTCTTGGTCCCTTGTCTGGTCCCCTGTCTGTTTCTAGGTCCCTGGTCTGTTTCCTGGTCCCTGGTCTGTTTCTAGGTCTTTGGTCTGTTTCTTGGTCTCTTGTCTGGTCCCTGGTCTGTTTCTAGGTCCCTGGTCTGTTTCCTGGTCACTGGTCTGGTTCTTGGTCCCCGGTCTGCTCCCTGGTTTGTTTCCTGGTCCCTGGTCTGGTTTTTGGTCCCTGGTCTTCTTAGCTTTTCTGCTCAGAAACTTGGAAATGTCGAGTGAAGACTCTGATACATTTCAGATTCTGCTTTAGGCGGTGGAGGTGACCATGAGTTAGGTGTTGACAACTCGACGTTTTATCTTCGTCTTCTACGTTTGAAGGTTGTTGATGGATTTTCAGAGAAAATCACAGTCACATCTGGATTTCGGAGGAAACAAACCAGATATCTTGAGTCCAAACTGTAAGAACCTAAACACACATAAACACACACGTCATCCACCTTTTGGCGGTAAAACAGCGATGATGTCATCAACAAACGCCCGTATTACTCATTTCCTTTGGAGCCTCTGTGTGTGTCCTACTATCTTAGTGAGGACCAGTTTGTTCCAGTTTCTTGTGAAGAATAAAATGAGATTCGTCAGATCCTCTGGAGTTGAGAGAGAATCTGTTTTGCACCTTAAAACGCATCAGATATTTCACCTCTGACGATGTCTCAATTTGACTTTGTTGATAATAGTTTCTTATTTCACTTACATATTAAAAATATTTTATATGTGTAGTTTCTTATGAACCCAGTGTCTTCACGTCCTCCATTACATTCAGTCATTCAAACACGTGTCTGTGTTACTGCTGATGATGAGACACTTGTTGTTCTGGATTCCAGAGAAAATAAATCATTTAAAGAGTCACCAGCAGATGACATGAGCACCACGTGCTGAACAATTCAGTTCACCCACAATAACACGCAGACAGCTAAGAGCTAATAGCTAAGAGCTCTGTGTGTGTTCAGTGAATGAAGGTGTCAGATGATCTCCTCTATGTCTGACTGAACCTGAACAGAAACAGAAATCTGCATGACACTTGATTTTATTTGTTTCAGACAAGGTTAGTTTTCAACTTTACGTGTTATGAAAGTGTAATTTATATAAAAATGTTTGTGCATGTTGAAAGTAAAGGTTTTATCAGTGTTCAGCTTTGACAACACCCAGAAACATCTGAGCATGCTCAGTGCTGCCCTCATTCAGCTCTAAACAGATGTTTGTTGTTACGCCTGCTGATGCTGACCAACACAAACAGACAAAATCTGATTTTAAAAAGTTGAACTTGTATGTTTGCATATACACTGCCTGTCCAGAAAAAAGTCACATACTCTAATATTTCGTTGGACCTCCTTTATCTCTGATTCCAGCTCATTCTCTGTATCATTGTTTCTATAAGCTTCTGCAATGTCACCAGATTTATTTCCATCCAGTGTTTCATTCATTTTTCACCAAGATCTTGTATTGATGATGGGAGAGTCTGACCACTGCACAAAGCCTTCTCCAGCACATCCCAAAGATCCTCAATGGGGTTCAGGTCTGGACTCTGTGGTGGCCAATCCATGTGTGAACATGATGTCTCATGCTCCCTGAACCACTCTTTCACAATCTGAGCCCCATGAATCCTGGCATTGTCATCTTGGAATATGATCCATTGATGGAATAACCTGGTCATTCAGTATATTTAGGTAGTCAGCTGACCTCATTCTTTGGACACATAATGTTGCTGAATCTAGACCTGAGCAACTGCAGCAACCCCAGATCATAGCACTGCCCCCATAGGCTTGTACAGTAGACACTAGGCATGATGGGTGCATCACTTCATCTGCCTCTCTTCTTACCCTGATGCCCCCATCACTCTGGAACAGGGTAAATCTGGACTCATCAGACCACATGACCTTCTTCCATTGCTCCAGAGTCCAATCTTTATGCTCCCTAGCAAACTGAAGCCTTTTTTCCAGTTAGCGTCACTGATTAGTGATTTTCTTAAGGCCACACAGCTGTTCAGTCCCAATCCCTTGAGTTCCCTTCACATTGTACGTGTGGAAATGCTCTTACTTTCACTATTAAACATAGCCCTGAGTTCTACTGTTGTTTGTCTTCGATTTGATTTCACCAAACATTTAAGCGATTGCCGATCACGATCACTCAGGATTTTTTTCCGACCACATTTCTTCCTCGAAAACGATGGTTCTCCACTATCCTTTCAGTTTTTAATAATGCGTTGGACAGTTCTTAACCCGGTTTTAGTAGTTTCTACAATCTCCTTAGATGTTTTCTCTGCTTGATGCATGCCAATGATTTGACCCTTCTCAAACACACTAACATCTTTTTCCACAACCACGGGATGTGTCTTTAAGAAATGAGAAGTTACTCATTGCATCAGCTGGGGTTAGATAACTTGTTGTCAGCTGAAAGATTATCACCCATGCAGTAATTGGCTCCTACCTATTTGCTTTGTTAAATCCATATGGCGACTTTTTTTTGGCCAGGCAGTGTAATTAATATGCTACTTTGACCTCAAGCTCACTGGTTGGTTGATCTGGTTTCAAAATATTTTTTTTTCTAGAGAAGTGAGATAAAAGCAGCAGATTGAATAGATGAAGCAGGTTTGTCCTCATATCTCTGTGTTTCTGTGTTAAACAGGAACTGGTGTGCATTCGTGGTGACAAAGACGGTGAGTTGTGTTGTTGAGGATGGTGTTGAAACCTACGTGAAGCCTGATTATCATCCCTGCAGCTGGGGCAGTGGACAGTGCAGCCGAGTGGTAGTGTAAGTACACAACAACACACAACTAACCAGAGACACACAACTAACACACCCACATAGAACCTGCAGGGCCGGATCAATGGTATCTGTGGCCTGAGCATGGATCTTTGGTGTCTCTGCAGCTATCGGACCTACATGAGGCCACGCTACAAAGTGGCCTACAAAATGGTGACGGAGATGGAGTGGAAGTGTTGCCATGGTTACAGTGGAGCGGACTGTAATGATGGTCCAGTTGGTGGAGCAGGAACCCAGGTGTCCACCACCAGACCTCAGCCTGGACAAGGAGCACGAGGTTATGGTCATGGAGGAGGCAACGGTGGATTTAGACCGACTGGAGGATACAGCGGTGAGTTCATCTGATGCTGATGCTTATTCTAAAGTAATCTCTTAGCAGTCTACTGACACAATGTGGGCAGTTGAACAGTCTTGGGCTTGTTCTTTCCTATTAGTAGTTACCGTTGACCAGTGAGATGCTGCCTCATCTTCTTTAGACAAAGTTCAAATTAATGGTCCAGCAGCACACAGGCAACAGGTCACGTACATTAAAGCTAAAATTACTGTTGTCACTTGGTTTTTTGTTCACCGTGTTCATGAACATCCTCCTCTTGTGGTTTCATGACCTCATAAGTCCTAACCATGAGCTCCATCATGGTATTAACTTTAGAACCTTTTTCTGTTCATGTGTTCGAGTATTGAATATTTAGTTTGGTTTTCCTTGCGTTTCCACAGGGACCCTAACCCTTTTTATTTTGAAAGCTTCTTCCTTGGTGTTTTGTGTCTTGCTTTATTTCCTGTCTGTGTTTTTCCTCTGATTATGAGCCACAGGAGTCTCACCTGTTTCATGTTAGCCTTTGTATATCCCTGTGTCAGTCCCAGTCCATCTTTTGTGTTTTTTCCATGTACTCTTGTGTCTCTTGGTGTTCTGTTTAGTTCCTACCCCATTTGTAAGTCTTCACTAAACAAAGAGTGAAGCCTTGTTTTTTGTATGTATGTTCCTTGTTTGGGTCTTTCCATTCCTTCCTATAAATTAGGGCCATCTTATGACTTTGAAGGTAACATCAGACATCTAACATCAGAAAACACGGTCAGTGGTGACCCCCATGTGTGAGGTGGGAAACTCTGTGGCCACGTGACACTTCTGTGATTGGAGTTGCTTCCTCTCCTACCAGGAGCAGAGAATGAGAAGATGAGGCAGTTAGAGGAGAAGGTCCAGACTCTGACTAAAAACCTGCAGGACCTTCAGTCCACCCTGAACACCATGAATGAACGCTTCCAGCAGGAGGGCAACAAACCGGGCTTTAGTGGAGGAGGAACCACTTCAGGGAGCAGAAACCCTGCTGATGCTGCTCAGCCAGAAATTAAAGAGACGATTCATAGTATTCAGACTAAACTGGATCAACTGGACAACCGCACACAGGTGAGACAGTCTTCTTACCTGGGAGGCTGGTAGCCCATTAACCAGGAAGCATACTCTGTTCAGACTGGTAAACACAAACATTATACAGATTTCTGTGGTCATATTTTTATTTAACATCTGTCATTATGTATCCACATTAAGATGGTTCACTTCAAACAAATTTGTCCTTCTTAGTGTTCAAGAGCAAAACCTTAAAAAGTTCATCAGAGGATTGTTTATGAAAGATAATGTGGAGTCAATGTTGAGTCAAGCTGAGAATAACAACTGGCAGAGGGAAGTAGGAGTTAACAGAGTCATGATACTGGTAGAACATAAGAAGAACTAGATGATCGCAAGTGATCATAAAGGGGTCCATGCCGTGGCGAAGTTGTCCCCGAGCGGGACGCACAGCCATAAGTCACCAGTAGCGAACCCAGTATAGACCGTATTGCACCAAACTTGGTGGGCTTGTAAGGAGTCATCCACAGATTATTGTTGTCAAATTTCAAGCAGTTTACTGTGGTGGTTTCTGAGATATAAATATGTAGTCGATGTTTGACTGTATTGAATGAAAGTTGACTGACGTCAGACTTCACGGCAGTGCCTGCGGCCATCTTGTTTAGCGTGTGGATGCTGCAGCAAAAAGTGACAGAGTGACAATGAGTCAGGGCGCTCGCAATCTTGTTGCGGCAATTTTAAACAATGAGGACATGATAAACACACTGGCGAATGCGTGTACGGGCCAAAATCCTCCCGATACCCCTGCCCAATACCCTGCCCATTCTTCTAAGACATTCGCTCCTTGTTGCAGTCCGCTGTGTGAGTAACGTGCCCAAAGCTGACAATGTGTCGCCGATCATCAAATACGTTAAATACTAAACTAAATATTCAGCCTGCATTGGTCTATGAATGTGGGTGATTCTTTTTGCATCTAAACAATATATAAAGAGCTTCTCTTTCAGTTCACGAAATCCCTGTAGCCGCAGCAGCTTCTCCAGTCCCGGAGAAGAGCCGCGTCAGAGCTCAGTGCCGTTACGCACGTTTCCGTTTCACTCCATATATTCCATATATTCAAGTTTCATTCAATATATTCAAAGTTTCATTCCATATATTCAAGTTTCATTCAATATATTCGAAGTTTCATTCAATATATTCAAGTTTTATTCCATATATTCAAAGTTTCATTCCATATATTCAAAGATTAATTTCCTGAACGGCATGCCATAATATATATATATATATATATATATATATATAATGTAGGATATTCTACACCTTTTAAAATGTCTCGTTAGGACACCACCTCCTGTTATCGTAGGAAGAACACGGTTTAAATCAATTTATCAGTCTCAGTTAAATAATTTGCATATCTGAAGGAGTGAATCCTTTTCTACAATTTGTACCATTCATTCTCTGCCGTAAAACAACATCAAAAACAACTTCTTAAGTGTGAACAAATATTTATTTAGTAAAGTAACAACTATGAATAAATGAGGGACTAATAGAATATAGGGGTGTAATCAAATAAAACGAATATGATAAGGTATGAAATAATTCATTTCTGGAGCGATGGTGAGAGATGGAGATGTTTTAAGTCCTAAACTAACGGGAACGGATTTGATACCTAATCTAATCAATCTTCTCTAAGAGATGTTAGTAGGGAGTTTCAAAGTAGTGACACCAACTCTTTGTCTTAAGCGGTAGGAACGATTCAGCCTACTTTTGTAGAGTCTTCTCGGCACGGTGATGGCGGAGCGTCGGTGTGACGAGTTGGTGACGAAATGGCACAGCTGATGCAGGTCTCTCTTGGACCGGTAGACAGGACTCGTTGCTCGATCTGCAACTCCAACACCCAGCGTCTTGAGAGCGTTGTAGGTGTTCAGTCAAAGGCAGTAGATGACACTTTGCAATGTCTTTGTGTTTGAAGAAAGAAGCCGGATCGTCACGTCTTCTCTGTGTCGTTGCTATGGCAACAGCTTCTTGGTTTCTTGATCCGTCGGAGAGATTGGGTCTTTCTCTGATATCCCAGCTGACTTCGCTGGCTAACTTATAAACGATGATGATTAGTACTTCGGTTCGTCGAGTATAAAAATGAATAAACTAGAAAAATATTTAAGTCATTATAAAAATCGTACGTCGGGAAAAACGTCCGACGAGAAACAAACGGAGCTTGAAATATTCAAGTTGTTCTTAAAACAAAGTTACTAAGTATAAACGTGACTAAGTACGTAAAGAAGAAGTAAAACGGAAACGGAAAGTGGAAAGAAGTAAAGTTGAAAGTGCGGAGAAAGTACAGAGAAAGAGCGGAGAAGGGGAGTGTCTCTCTGGTTTTATGGGTTAATTATTCAGGGCGTGTTTGGATCGGGTTTCTAAAGTCTTTGCGCGGAAAGAGAAGAGAACGCCTACTTCTTTGTCTCGAGATGTCTTATTGCCTGATCTTCTTAACCTACTTTATATTATTAAATTTAATCATTCCATCACTCATCATGGCTCGTTCGCAATGTGTTTCGTATGCATCAACATTCACATTACAACATGACAAGATGACGTATCTGAATGACAAAATCAAAATTACTCAAAAGCATCAATAAATTAATAAACTCAGGTTCTCTTTACAGTGACATTTTGCTAATACAAAAAGGTTGGGGTTCCTAAAATAACAATCTTAACAGTTATAATTTCAACTAATAGCTACTATTAGTATAACAACATATCTAAGGTTCTACATGCTTCAACTTCAACCATGATTAAAAGAAAGAAAATGTTTTTAAGAATGTCACTTGGGGGCACTGGTGATCCATCCTTACTGTGACAAATTATGTGAATTTGGGCTAGCTTTATCGTACAAGGATCAAAATCGTCTCATTGGGATCGTAAGCACTTTCTGAACAACAATATATAACTTACCAGGTTATTACAATTTCAATAGTCATATTATCAAACTTAGGCTCTTTTTAGAGAGAAGAATGCAGATCAGAGTCTGGCTCTGGGGAAAGAAAGTTATTTACGACTTGCTTATCTGTGTTTCTCCCTGGTCACTCTCGGAGAGGGGGAAGAAAAAGGTGTTTGGTATGTTTGCATGTGTGTGTCTCTGAAAAGGAAAATTAGTACATCACAAGTTTAAAACATAATTGAACATAACATTAGGGTTTCTAGACTTTGTCCATACGAAGTAGAAGAGTCAATTTTCATTCTTTGTACTTCCTGATATCGTGTTGGTGTTCTTTTGATTCAGAACTAATTAGTCCAGAAACAAGAGTGGGAAATTCCACTGAAGTGTAAATCTGTCTTTTTGGCTCAGATGACGTCCTCAGCATTAGGGAGGTCCGATAGCATGGGTCTGTCCAGCATTTGGACATGGCACATTTATGGCTGAGGTGTAAAAGGTTGATCTGTTAGAAGAGTTCTTCTGCAAAACAGTTCAATAAACATATATATATATATATATATGTTTATTGAACCAAACAAAAAATAACCACATACTGTTATTTCTATTTTTCTTTTTTCAGTGCAAAGGGCTCATGAAAATAAAATATACAAATCACCAAGAGTTCAACATTTCCCCTGTATACCCACTCTACCTCACCACTATCAGCAGTGGGCACTGGTAAAAAGTCGCTGTTGTTTGCGTACTTTTGATTTAAGGTCCGCTACGATAGCAGCCCTTGCAGCTTCAGTATACTTCTCATATTTATCTTTGTGCAACGTGTTGTAGCAGCGACTTAAATTGAAATCTTTCATGGCAGATAACGTCTCTAAGACTAAGCACATAGGTTTGCTTTAAAATTCTGTGAACAAATAATCTTCTTCCCATTTCACCTGAAACACACACACGATTTTCTCGATCAAATGTTCTCTCTCCTCTGCTCTTAGCCATGGCGCAACATCACTTCTTCACTGGTGGAGAAGACCGGTGGAACTGTGTACGAGGCGGCGTCTGCATTAGAGGCGCCATCTAGTGGCCAACTGTGTCATTACAACTGATTCAGTGCCGCAGAGGATACAGATTTATAATTATCAAAAATTTATCTAAGGGCCACTTCGAGTGAGGTCGCGCCGCCAGTTGCCCATCCCTGATCTAGACCTTTGCACACCTATAGATTATCACTGGGTCACAGATGTTTAGGTACGATTTACGATTTAATTTGTATTATCAATCAGCTCGACATTCTCTTGTCCAACAGGCTCACGATAAAACCCTGGTCAGCATCAACAACCACCTGGTTAATGGGAAAAGTAACGATCTGGATGGAAGAGTGTCTGGTGGAGGACTGGACTCCCTGAAGGAGGAGATCCTGAGGGAGTTGGAGAGGAGAGTGTCTTTGTCCTGCTCCTCGTGTCAGGTATCACATCAAAACTGATTTCATCAGCCCATGATCTAAGTGACATGAAAAGCCACAATTTATTTTACGTCACAACAGAAAGAGATACTCTGCTGTCATAGAGAGCAGTCACGCATTTCTGGAAGTTATTATAATATCACCAGAGTTTCCCCTACCATTATATGGGGGGGGGGGGGGGGGGGGGGGGCTTGACGGTCAGTTCAATTTTATTTTCTGTACAGCGCCAGATCACAACAGTCATTTAAGGTTGCCTTCCTATAGAACAGGTCTATACCTGGTTATTTTATTAAATTTATTGACTGATGTTATTTATTGTGTTTACACAATGGCATGTCATTTCTGTCTTTACATGGTCGCACACGGTGACGCTCCACCCAAATGTGCACGCACACACACACGTGCGCACATACAGGTGAGCACAGTCACACCAGTGGACAGAGACTGTGTCGGAATACATGTCGAGTCAGCCCCCTTCGAAAGAGAACATTCACCAACGAACTGAGAAGAAATGTTAAAATGATTTTTCAGTTGTTATATTGACAGTTGTCATAAACCAGGCCATAAACCTTGGAGAAACACTGTATCACTACATTTATTGATTTAAAGATAGCAGCAGATGGTCCAGCTGCGGTGGGGCATGGTTCAGTAAGATTAACCTGAACTCTGGGTGTTTTCAGGCCGGTGTAGAGGATCTACGCAGACAGCAACAGGAAGACCGGGAGAGGATTCGAGCTTTGGAAAAGCAGGTGAATGCCGCAGATGCCCGTTATCGTCAGGACCTGGACGGGCTGCAGCGGGAGGTGGTGGGTCTGCAGGGATGCTGCGACACCATCAATGATCTCCAAACACGAATCACTGACACTGAAGGCAAGATCAGCTCTGCCTCAGAAAGCTTTGATGATCTGTTGAGTCGCCTGAACAAGGAACTCGGCAGAACTGTTGATAGTGATACTAATGGGTCAAGAGGAGGAGGTTCACATGGTGGTGATGGAAAAACAGGACAAGGGAGGGAGGACATGACGATGGAAGACGTCCTGGACAGTCGTCTGAAGGACCTGGAGTGGCTGGTCAACAATACTATGCAGCAAACTGAGCAGAGCTGTTTAAACCTGGAGAACAACTTGAAAGACTATTTCCACCGAGAAGTGAGTGTGTTTCTGGACCGGTTTGATGACCAGGCTCACAGAATCTCAGATGTGGAGATGGAAGTGGATCAGGTGAAGGAAAGAGTGTCAAAGGTGGAAAACAACACCTCCCTGATGAAGTGGAGGCTGGATGAGTGTGGATGTGGGCGGTTTGAAGGAGAAGGAAGACAAGGAGGTGACAGAGGAAACAAAGGGGGAAGTTGGGGAGGAAGAGGAACTAAAGGGGGAGAGAGTGTGGGAGGTACAGGTGGAGGACTCCCTGGGACAACAGGACAAAGAGAAAATACAACAGAGAAATCTCTGGAGTGGAGAGTGGTTGCCAACGAGGACAAGATTCGACATTTCAACACTCAACTCAAAGACCTGTCGGTGTCTGGAGACTCGCTGTATGACAAGGTGAGACTCGGTCTGAACGAGATCATATTGTCTCAGTTAATTATTGGACGTGAGGTCATTGTATTCAATGTAGATTAATACCAATATTTAACCACTGATGAGCATTTATAACAAAACAGACGGATGTTTAGAGCCAAACACATCTTTTTTTCTGGTGGGTGGGTGGTGGTGGTGGTGGGGGGTGATAGATAGTGTTAATATGTGAGTCAGGGGTTAGTTGTGTTACTATGTGGGTCAGGGGTTAGTTGTGTTGGGGGGTAGTTGTGTTACTATGTGGGTCAGGGGGTAGTTGTGTTACTATGTGGGTCAGGGGTTAGTTGTGTTGGGGGTAGTTGTGTTACTATGTGGGTCAGGGGTTAGTTGTGTTGGGGGGTAGTTGTGTTACTATGTGGGTCATGGGGTAGTTGTGTTGGGGGGGGGGCAGTTGTGTTACTATGTGGGTCAGGGGTTAGTTGTATTACTATGTGGGTCAGGGATTAGTTGTGTGCTGACATGTTAACCAATATCCAGGTTTTGGACCTGAGCCATGACGTCCGTAAGATCAAAGCTTTGACCGGCGATCACGGCGAACACTTTAACCGTATCGTAACGGAAGTGGAGATGCTGGGCCAAGACTGTGAACTGTGCAGGAAGTTGGAAGATGAGCTGCAGAAGATGAAGAATCATTCCCAGGATGCACTGGCGCACATGCAGAGCCAAATCAGCAGAATCCAGGTCAAACTGAACTCAGAGGGCGACAGCTGCTTCGGGATCTGCTCACACCTGCAGAACGAAATCCGTCTGCTGGGAGAAGATGTCAGGACCTGCACCAACCACTGTAAGACCAGTCCGGACACGACCACAGGTCAGATCCATCACTCAACTCTCCTGAGTTACTGTATTTGAACTGTTGATCCTTCTGTTAAAGTTCAAACTAAATTAATGCTGTTTTTATTTATTTTATTTTATTTATTTATTTGATAGGGACAATGCACATTAATGAACATCTATTTAGACAGCAATAGACGTTAATATGCCAGATTATAGCAACAATGCTAATTTGCATCCACAGTCCCGATAGCCTGGGTGCCAGCCGAACTTAGTCCCGCCCACAACATTTTTTGGTCTGGAAGTTCGGTCTGGTGTCGCTCCGTTAAGGTGCAATTATGCTCGAACAGAAACTGTTCGGACGAATCAGATTCTCAGGGCGGGCTTTATACGATGATGGACAGATGATCAACAGTAACGTAACCACGTCACCAAAGAGTGCTTGGGTTGAATTTGTTTACAACAAAGATGGCTGCCGCTGGAGAACTGGGATGTGTAGATTCTGCCATCGAGTCTGTTCTAGAAGATATCGACAGCGCATTAATTTTAAAAGAGGAACAGATAAATGCGATCAAGGCTTTTGTTAATCGGAAAGATGTTTTTGCCGTCCTTCGTACGGGATTCGGCAAAAGTTTAATTTATCGGCTGGCTCCGATGTTTTTTTTTTTGTTTTTTCAAACTTTATTTAACGGACAGTCAAACAAGCTGGCTCCGATGGTCGCTAAGAAGATGGGACACAACATGCGTCGCACACTCCGTTGCTCTGATTGGTTATAGGTCTATCCAATTGAGTGCAGAGGCATTTTCTTTCCTGGTTCGGTTGAAACACGCCCCATAATCACAGCCCTATGGAGCGGTACCAGACTCACATTCTGACTAGAATTGAGTATGGCTACGCCAGGCTACAGTCCCGAGGCAGGCAACACAAAAACATGATAAGACATAGCACGTCACAATAGATCACAATAAGAGCACATCACAAGACAGTACATTACTAATAAGATAAAAGTCAATGGTTACAAGACTGGTTTGCTTTGAACCACTGCTAATAAACACTGCTGTTTTGAAGGTTTGTAAAGTGGGCAACTCCCTTATGGAGAGAGGAAGACTGTTCAATTCAATTCAATTTTATTTATATAGCGTCAATAACAATACAAATTGCCTCAAGATGCTTTACAAAACCCGGCCTGACACCCCCAGAGCAGCCTGAAGGCGACAGTGGCTCTTCCCTTTTAACGGGAAGAAACCTTGAGCAGAAGCCAGCTCATATGAAGGGACCCATCTGCCTAAGGCCAGCCGATCTGTTCCAGATCTTACTGGCCTTTACAGAAAGAACATTTTGTCCAAAGGCTGTTTTTCTGTGTGGGACCTCGCAGTCCCCTCTAGAGGAGGCCCTGGTCCTGTGAGACCTTTTTTTAAGAAAGTCAGACATGGGAGGTGGGGCAAGTCCATGTAACACCTTGTACATCAAACAAGCAAATTTAAGATTTTTAAAATTCTCAAAGCTCAATAAGTTGTGCTTTTTTAAGATGTTACAAACGTGAAATTACATTGGTTTTCTATCAAAGACCTTTAAAGATTTTTTAATAGAGTGATTCAATGGTTTTGCAGCAACCACTTGTAATACAATATTCAATGTGTGACAGGATCATTGAGTGTAAAAACATTCTAGCAGCACCAAGTGTTATGAAAGGGCGTATTTGTTTAAAATTTTTCAAATTGAATTTCACTGTATTAGATATTCTTTTAATGTGGGTCTTGAAACATAGTGTGGAATCAAGTGTCACACCAAGGTACTTGAATTCAGAAACAATTTCTATTTCCTGTCCTCCCAAAAATACACCTGAATGTTTGATGTCCAATGGTTGCTTTGTGAACATCATACAAACGGTTTTAGTTGTGTTTAGTAGCAGGCAAGATTTAAGAAGCCACTCATTTACAGGAACCATAGCCGAAGTAAGAACAGAGGCTGCTTCTTGAATATTTTTTGCACTGGTGAAGATGACAGCATCGTCAGCGTATATTTGAAATTCAGCAATAATACATGAATTTGGCAGGTCGTTAATATAAATAGAAAATATCAGAGGGCCAAGTATTGACCCCTGAGGTAGACCAACAGGGACATCTAGAAAAGGTGTTTTGACACTGTTGATGCAGACACACTGTTTCCTGAATTCTAAATAGGATTTTTCCACTGAGTTGCTTCCAAAGAAAAATTAAAATAGGTTAATTTAGACAGAAGAATTTCATGATTTACAGTGTCAAATGCCTTTCTCAGATCTAGAAATACAGCACCAATGCAAGCGTTAGTGTCCAACATGTGTTTAATCTTTTCCATAAATAGACAGTTTGCAAACTCTGTCGAATGATTTTCACGGAAACCAAATTGCATTGGATGCAAAGGAAAGTGGCCTTTATTTAAATGTTCATTTAGAATTTTTGCTACCCACCTCTCAGCAACTTTAGAAACTACAGTGAGGATACTGATTGGCCGATAGTTGGCTATATTTGAACTGTCAGCAGATTTAAAGATTGGGGTGACTGTAGCCGTTTTCCAAGACGATGGGACAACTTTTTGTTTAAATGATAAGTTGACCATACATGTTATTGGTGATAGAAGGGATTCTTTGCATAATTTGAGGACATTTCTATCCAGCCCAAGGACATCCTTGGCTTTAGAATTTTTTAGTGAGCCAGTGATGTTAGCAACTTCCAGCTCTGTTATTTCTCGTAGAGAAAAAACAGGTTGTGCAGGATTAATGTACAGTAATTCAAAATAATATAATTTTTTCTGTCACAAAAACATGTTTCTAACATCATCTACATCTGTCTGGTCTCAAAACATACTTCTGTGGACTGATGTAAATAAGCTAAATGAAACCCAACTCTATTCAGAAAAACAAATGATCTGAGTGGATGTGCTAAAATAAAATGTTAATAAATTACATGTGAGTTGTTTTTAACTTCAGTCAGCACTGTAGGTATGCGAGACTCGATACTGTGATTTTTCGTACCTTTATCGTTCAATTTAGCGATAAAACAATACACTTGAACTGTTCTGACTGAAGCAGTAGCTCTCTGACAGTAATGATGTTAAACAGCTGGTAGCCTGACTCCCAGACTGTTCATTCAGTATTATCTCCATCTGAAATGCTGTTTCTATTATCAATGTACTGATCACAACCCATTACTGCCACAGCTATGGTTGGGTATGATAAAACAACAGCGTTAAACCATTAATAAACTGAATAAACCAGCTCTGTTAGGTTTTCTGTTGTGTTTGTATGACAACCACTCCAATAAATGTTTCAAAGAAATGCACCACTGACCTGAAAATCCAAATCTAACCAGCCACACCGTACTCTTTTGAGATTTTGTTTGAATTTTGTTATTCACAAATCACTAGAACATTGAAACACAAATATACAGTAATTAAAAATAATGTAATTAATGATACAGTTTTTCATCATAGAAATAACATTTGTAAGAAAAGCATCTTCAACCCTTAAGTCTGAACTTTGAAAGAAACATCACTGTGTGATGAACTAGATGAAAAATGTTTTACATGATCTGATAAACTCATAATTAAAATTGTTTGAATTTAAATCCTTGGTAGGTGGTGGCTCTGGTAATAACAGAGGACATGAGCCAAGGTTGGATGCTGAGAAGCCTCTAGACGGCCACAGTGTGATTGAAGGCTCCATCAACAATAACCAGCTAAAGACTTTGCAGGGAGAACTTTCTGAAGTCATCCTCACCTTCAGCTCTATCAATGACACCCTGAAGGGACTCGAACACACGGTCCAGAAACATGGCAGTGTCATCACAGACCTCGGTGAGTCCAGCCCAGTACCTCCATTTATCAGTGCACCGTCTCCAGCTAATGTTCAGTGTTTCTCCCTCCCGGTTTACAGGAAACACCAAGGATAAGATCATCTCTGAGCTTGACAAAATCCAGGAGGATGTAACGGAGCACATTGAAGACAGCCGCAACCGTCTGGATAGGATTGAACAAGAGGTCCAGCGGTTCAAGAGCAATGTTATGGTGGAGATGGGCGACTGTAAGAGGTCTGGTGAGGGTCTGGAGAAGCGTCTGTCAAAGATGGAGGGAGTCTGTGGGAGGCTGGACGGAGTCTCCACCTCTATCCAGAATATCAAGGAAGGTGTGGTTCGCTGTTATTGTTGTGGTGCTGTCAGTGTTTATTTAAACACAACCTTTTAAATGGCCACTCCCTGTGATATGTGATGAGTATTTGAATGAAAGTTGAAAGATCTAAAAGCAACTCCTCCGTTATCCTATTGGGCCAATGTGCTTATTCCTGGTTTGTGACAGCTGAAGTCCTGTCTCAGAGTAGCACAGCCCTCGTTGAGATGCTTTTGGTTTGTGTTGAGTTTGTGGACATCACTACATCAAAGAGTTGGCAGTAGTAACTGTGTGTCGTTATTATTCTAACTTAACCTTGTCTTACATGCAAATAATACAGTGCTGCTAACACCTGGAGACTGAACGCTGACCCAGCTGTGTTGTTACCTGGTCATGAGGAAACATGGATTTAGGCGTGTTCCTTGAGTCTGTGATCACATGATCACATAGCCATATTTGCTTTATTCTGTTTTCAGGGCTGAACCGACACGTGTCAAGTTTATGGACTTGTGTTTCTGGCCTGAACGAGTCGGTTATCCTTCATGGGGGAATTCTGGACTTTGTTCAGAACAACCAGGATGATGTCCACAGCAGGATAAAGAACCTCAACTCGAGCCTGAACCACGTCCTTAAAGACCTGCAGCGTTTCTCTGAACATGACCTGAATGGTGAGCTGGTTTCTACACATTTCTTTATTCTTGTTTAGCCACTCAGTGACGATTCATTATTTAGCATTTGGTCTGCAAATGTTAAATATCAAATAAGGTCATGGTCAGATATTGTACTTCTGTATTTTAATGTCTTATTTGTTCTTTGAGACTCTGCCTTGGTGGTGTTTTTGTATCTAATTAGTTCATTACTTCCAGACACATTCATTGTTTTATTCATTATGTTAAGGCCATTGTATAATACTGTTTATATAAGGTTTAAATTGTAAATGCATCACACTTTGTGATGTGGTACAGGTGGATTGATAGACGAAACCTGTCCTCCATTTTTAGTGCAGTTTAAGAAATGTGGTTGAAAGTTTACCTGTGTTAGAATAACGAAAACTTTTAAGCTGATTAGAATGTTAATGTAATATCTCTTGGCTGGCTGAAATACACTGTTACTCTGAAGCTGTTTTGTTGCAACAAATTAAAGAAAAAACAAACTCAGCTTAGCTAGCTGTCAAAATATCTCCTGACCTTTGTGATATCAACAGACAGAGTCCTGTGCAGAATAACTGGACTTGTAACTAAAAATGATAAAAGTAGGGTTGAATGATACGTGTCAGTGAAGATGCTTAATAGGTCATGTTATTGATAGGACTGCCAAGACTGCCAGGACCCCCAGGAGAGAGAGGCTTCAATGGACTGCCAGGCCCCCAGGGGCCCCCAGGACCTCCTGGACGACAAGGAGAGAGTGGTCCTCAGGGTCTGCCTGGTAGGATAGACTTTTATCTGTATGAAGAAACAAAATGATAAAGGAAAGTTAATCTGTGCAGAACAACATTTGTCTGTTCACACCCTCTTTCCTTCTTCACTGTAAATCCTCACAAAAAAAGGTGTTCACAAATGTCTCGCAATACAGACTGTATGATACGATATTATACAGACAGATAAAAGTAGTTAATAAAGATATGAAGAACACAGAAAACATGGTGAAGAATATTACAGATAAATACATTATATTCTGATTATAATTAAACAATCCAGCTTCATTTTGACATTAAAAGTTCCATTAATGTCATTCAGGGAAACACGTTGTTCTGTTGTTGGTTCTCTCTGCCGGTGAGGCAAATAATTGGTTTGTTTGGATTGATAGTGGAGATTTGTCTGTCCATTGTTCCTTTTCTAACAGACACTCTCATCTCTTTCAGGTCCAAAAGGTGAAACAGGTGAGTCCTTTTCTAATAAAATGTTTCAGTCATTTGTGATGTGATCATCTGTTTGCGCTGCCTCTGTTCATAATGGTCCTCTGTTTCTGAATTGTTTCAGGTCTTCCTGGTTTTGATGCTCATGTCTCCAGACTGTCTTTCTCTGCTGCCCTCACTTTTCCCATGGACAAAGCTGGAACCATTGTCTTTGACAAAATCTTTGTCAATGAGGGAGATTTCTACAACCCGAGAACAGGTACTGGAGGGAGAGCAAGTTGTCCATTATTCAAAGGGTTAAGGTTTTACATTTTCATGTCCAAATGCTGACATGTCCTTCACCTGGGCATTTAACAGCAAAATCAGTCCTGATGGTGGGAACCTTGTGTGAATGAGATCAGAGTCAGCATTTCTTCCAACTGATTTATTGAATATAAACAATTATATATTCAGGAATTCAGTATTTATGACGTGTTGTTGATCACAGACGTGTTTCCTGGTGTTGACCAGATTGTAATTCTGTCTCTTTCAGGTATCTTCACTGCTCCCGTAGATGGACGTTACTACTTCAGCGCTGTCCTGACGGGTCATAAGAATGAAAAGATTGAGGCAGTGCTGTCGAAGTCTAACTATGGCATGGCCCGGGTGGACTCTGGAGGCTACCAGCCTGAAGGCCTGGAGAACAACCCTGTGGCTGAGGCCAAAGTCACTCCAGGCTCTCTGGCTGTTTTCAGCATCATCCTGCCTCTGCAGGTTCAGGACACAGTGTGCATCGACCTGGTGATGGGTAAACTGGCCCACTCTGTGGAGCCCCTCACCATCTTCAACGGCATGCTCCTGTATGAAGACATGTGATCGTTGATAGCGAGATCTGAGAGGAGGCAAGGCAACTCGAACAATGCAGTTTAATGACCTTTGCACATCTATAAGGCTGAACTAAGCTTCATGTTTTATCTGGTCAGTTGGTTTCATAGTGAAATTATGAAGGTGCACTAAAGAATTTTATTTTACATAATTACATCTTGTTGTCATCCCTATACCTTCACTGGTTAGTTTGGAGTATCTGATGTTAGCATTAAATCAACGGAGGCAGTTGAATGAACAGACTCATCAACTCCTGGAAAGTATATTTTTGTGACATTGCTGGATAATATTTCCGTAGAAAATTTAAGAACGTGAATTTTGCCTTATTCCGGTTTGATTGCTTGCTGGGAAATGTATGTAGTTGGTTGAAAGTTCAAATTATCCAAAAATTGTTGGAATAAGAAAGCACTATTAACCCTGAACCAAACCCTGGGTCAGTTTAATCTACAATAATACCACTCTTACAGGTGTGAAACCTTGTGTGAAAACAAATTGAATGTCTAAATATCTACACCAAACAAATGTGTAAAGATCCAAAGGTTCATGACAAACCACGGTTGGCAACCGCTCAAGTGAAGCCACTTCCTCATTTAAGCGTGATCTAGACTTATTCCTCTGATGAAACTTTGTGCTGTAGGAAGGGATTTACTATCAAACTGGTTTCATCCAGTAAATTCACCTTATGTGTTCACAGGATCTGACCTGAGAGCAGCGCTGTGTAAACAAGGATCAACTGAGGAGTGGCAGACCTGCATCCTACTGCTTCTTCAAATGTTTGCCTTTAGAAACACCAAACCCTTGGTGAAGAATGGGTGTTGACGAGCTAAAGTGCTGTCAGGGCCAATACAGGCTGTAGAAATAATCACAGCTGCAATGTGAACAAATGTCCTTACGATATATTAATGATTGTATGTCTTTAACCTCCCAAAGTGGAGCTGAAAGTTTGATCTTTGTCCTGACGGTGGCGCTACAGTGTATCCCATCCCTTAAAATACCGATATGCGCGGATACATTGGTCTTGTATAGAGGGTTGCTCCCCTTCTCTGGGCAAATGAGCTTCAATTGTTAATGCACTGTTATTTTTATTTAATGACCTTTGGTAGATCTCGCAGTTTCAGAGTTTGCATCCAGCTGATTATTTCTGTTTTTAATCAATATATTGTCACAGCTCTCCTTGAAAATCACTTCAGGCCTGAAATATCTTGGGCCAGCTTGCCGCATGTTGCAGACCTCCTCTGTGGTTTTCTTTGACGTTATCAGAGGGTGTCTTAAAGTGATGAAAAATGTTGATGCTGTGCAGTGTTTCATGCCTCACAAGTCTAGAGCAGAATAAGTCACTTCCAGATTGAACAATTGGAACAGAAGAGAGAATGGTGAAACACTACTTCTGTCTGCTGAGTCTTAGGGTGGAAGGAATGTAAACTAAAGCGGAAGTTCTTTGATATCTTTGTAAAACTGTGCCTGCTTTGTAGACTTCATTTATGCTCATTTACAGATACCCTGTTCCTGAGAACAGCCTGACATGTCCTAATGAGTCATTGAAGGCCTAATATCATGTACAACTCAAACTGTTCCCACGCAGCTGAACAAGTTATCGATTACCTGACTGTTATTTAGATGTTTGTTATCAGTGATGTCGTGATACTATTGTGGACCAAAGGACAAAAAGCTCATCACTTTCCTTAAGCCCTGTCTCAAACAGGTCACAGTGTGACTTGAAGTATAATGAAAAACTAAGGGACTTTCTCAAAGCAGAATGTTTTTCTATTGGGTTTTATGACTGAGCTGAGTTTGTGAATGTTTTTATGTTGACTGTCACATTTTCTTGTGTTTTTTTTTTATGTTCTACCAAGTATTTAAGCCACTAACACAAAATTTCACATTTATGGACAAATGTTAAAAGACAAGGCTAGAAATATATCATAGTTTTTTACTGTTTGTCAAACCAATCCCATTAAAAACTTGTGGGGGAAAAATATTTAAATCTATGTAGTAACACCAGACTTCATTGCACTTAAGTGAAGAGAATAAACACACTGTAAAAATACATAATTACAATGGAAAGTTCTGCATTTGAAATGTTATTTAAGTAAAAAATGTAGTGAACTATTATCCCTATAAATAGTGATGCTACTAAATTTAAAAGTACACATTGGTAAATCAAATGGATATATATATATATATATATATATATATCCATTTACAGTGACCACTGTAGCTTTAACAAAGACATGGTGCTGTAGGGTTCATTAAATAAACTACAGTGATGAAGAAACGGGTCACAACACTGACATTGATGAAGCTCTATGGCAGAAAGGAATAAGATGTAACAGGGTTTTATAGACACTCAGCTTCTTTAGTAGGTGGCAGAAGTGTTAGTTTGAGCCTAAACATGGAATTTAAGAGCAAAAAGACATCTTCATTATCATTAGGATAATGTCCATTATAAAGGTAATAATATACAGCACACAGCCAAATGTTGAGGATTGCTAATGAAACTGACAGACAGGTCAGAAGGATACATGAATAAAGTATTTAAATGTTTTCATCATTGAATCCTTCAGCAGATCAACTGCACATTCAACAACTCCATCTGAACATGAAGCGAGGACATGTGATGGTTTCACTGCCATCTGGGTGGTGTGTAGATGAACTGACAGGATGTTGTATGAGGTTATATAGGGTTAGGTAGATTATACAGGGTAACATGACTTATATACAGAGTTACATGGATCATATAGGGTTAGCTAGATTATATAGGGTTAAGGTTAGTGTAAAACTAGGCTGCAGCATAAAGTGTAATGAAATCATATAATTGATGCACATATACAGGCCCTGCGATAGACTGGCGACCTGTCCAGGGTGTACCCCCGCCTATCGCCCGATGACAGCTGGGATAGGCTCCAGCAGACCCCCGCGACCCTTAACAGGAATAAGCGGGTACAGAAGATGAATGAATGAAGATACATATACATATGAAAAACAATATAGACTCTTTCTACCGTGGGAGATGAACTGGAAGGAGCTTAAGGAGCCTCCTTTCTATGAGGTGGAAAGATGACTGGGAGAGAGGAAGAAATTAGTATGTATGTAACCCCTGCGAAAGCAATTGATTTATTTTGATAACATTCAGACATTCATGGTTCATAAAAGTTCATTATGTATTCATAAATATGGTTAAAATACAGAACAGTTGTAAAAGAAGTGATGTTAAAATGACATAAAAACGAGTTAAGTTCATGCTGATTTAGGTAGTGCTTATGAGATAAGAGTCATGGTATGTTTATGGGATCCACTGCATTATGACTTGTTTGGTGAGTTGTCAATCACTAATTTCTTTGATAGTATTGGCAGGTGTAGCTCAGGTGACTGTGGCCAATCACAGGGCAGCATGAGGTGAGAGGGTGGGAGTTAGCGGGACGTTGTGGGTCCAGTGAGCAGAGCAGAGGAGAGACACGAGTTATCTTGACCAGTCAAAGTTCTTATTTTTATGGTCAGTTACCTGGTGTGAAGAACTGTGTGACCAACTGAGAGGTAATTATGAACATGTGAATGTTTTCAAAACTGTGACTAAGCGGAACAGTGTAAAAACGAACTGCTAATGCTAATCGTGACTAGCCGCTAGCTTTCGCCTAGCATGGTATGTTGTATAAATATGTTCAGTTGATTCGAGCTAATGCTAAATCGGCCTGAAACAAGATGTGGACTTGGAATTTAGCTTCTGTATCTTAATTCTGAAAGGAACGGACATTAAGGAGGATGTGCGTCCATTCCTGCTGCTGTGTGAGCTGTGGATGGTTTCAGCCGCTGCTGCATCCTGTTGGTGACATTTACATTCCCCCTTTACACCACTAACTGTCAGGAGCCGTGAGTACGCGATTTACACGTGCATTTTAGTTTTCTGATTATTAAAAGTGAAGTTTGTTTTAAGGCCCCAGCACCCAAGCTATGGCACAGGCCTGCAACAGGGGTTAGGGGTTACTGATAGAAACTGTTGTGGTTACTGATAGAAACTGTTGTGGACTAGGTGTGTGTGTGGGTCTGTCATATCATTTATTTTATTTTTCTGCTTCATTTTATTTTACTTTTTGAATATAAGAGTCTTTACATTTCAAGTTTTGTTGTGTGGTGTTTCATTCAAATATGCATATTTTATTTAGAAGCATAAAAACAGGGAATATCAAAAGAGTAACCCAGGCCCCGCCCCATAGGTGCATGAGACGGTGTTACATGTATATGGTTTGTGGGGTTACATAGAGTATGTAAATATGTGAATAAATTGTATGCATATAGGTTGATTGTCTATAAAGATAATGCCTCCGTGGTGTCACCTATATGTTTCCTGAAGAGCAGTTTTGAATCTTGGTCTGGCATCTCCATCTTTGTCTGACTCCACCTAACTCCAGCTGATTCAACAATGGTGAAATAGGTGGAGCGTGAGTGGAGCTGAGGCTAAAGACAGCTAGCAGTCTGAGAGGACACCCACCTGTCAGTCAAAGCAGCAGCCACGCTCATGTAATTCTGTAGAACTTTAATCCTTGATAGGAACTACAGGTTTATAATTAACAGATGATTTATTAAATGTTTTGCAGTTCTTTAATTCATTTTGATGTTACAAGCTGAGCAAACATATAGAGTACTCAACTAATTATTGCAATCATACATGTGCTACATACATAATGCACCTAGTCTGATTAGTACAGTCCAAACATAGGGTCAAAACATAAAAAAATGAAACTGTTGTCATTTGTATTTAATTTCAGTTTACCTCTTGACAGTCTGAACCCTCAATAATGGTGACATCGGCCTTCAGTTAAACAAAATCGCACTATTACTATATTTGTGATTTTTGAGAAATTAACCCTACAGACCATAAAATATTTTTGGACCAGGCTAAAAACATTTTAGTTTATTTCAGATGTAAATTTGGACATATCAACATGGACATTATTCTCACATGGAGGTTGTCTTGGAGGCTACAGTCTGTTATATACGTCATGGTATAATTGTCCTCCATACTAGCACAAAAAATGTAGTAGCTATAAGACTATAGCAGAATATGTTCAGTTAATTCACTGATGTACAGTTGAAATTATTTGATTGTACATCAGCAATGATTTCTGTATAAGTAAACTATTACATTAACTGCATCTGTTTTAGTGTTTTACAACATTCAAAGTAGCAGCATTCATGAATTTTATATAAACTACAAACTTTTTCAAGTGTTTTCAATACTTGCATTATCTCAAATTTGTCCTGGGGAGATATTTTGAGAAATGTAAAATAGATAAATAAATGGGTCAAGAAGAGATTCAATCCTTCTAGTTGTTAATTCTGTTACAACTATCTGTAACTGGTCAGCCAATGAGTTTAAGATGTTGTTCTTCTAAACCACAGGTGTCAAACTCTGGCCCGTGTAATTATATTTGGCCCGCGAGGCAATACCAAATGACTACTAGAGCTGGCCCGCTGGTCTTATACAGCGCATGTACCGTTAATACTACAAATCCCAGAATGCTCTGTTCGTGTTTTGGCGCGTCAATCAGTACAGGACCCATAAACACCCTCTCCTCTGTTGACAGTAGTCATAGCGACCTCATGCTGCTACTGGCACCGTTTTACCGATCCCAAAAATGGCGAAAAGAAAGGCAGAAAACAGGAGCTTTCTGGACAGGTGGGAGGCAGAATATCTGTTTACATATGTAATATGTATATAGGATATTATTATTAGTCAATTGGTTTATTATTGTTTTTTTTTATTTTTTAAATGTATTATTAGCCCGTTAAAGAAGGCTGCATAAGAAAGAGGCACACGATTTTAATTTAAATTTTATTTAAGAAAATAATGTCATTGATGTGTTTGCATGTGTGCAATATTAAGTTATATCAAGCTTTGCTTGTTCCATATTGTTTGAACTTGTTTAGGTCAATTTTTTCAATAAATATCAATGTTGGCCCGCGACTTTGTCCAAGTTTTAAATTTTGGCCCACTGTATATTTGAGTTTGACACCCCTGTTCTAAACCAATCAGATGTTTTTACTCCTCTTGACCTTTCACCTCCAGCTGAAGTTGCAGAGACTGTTCATGAGAGTAAACTTTGACAAAGTGGTAATAAACCAGTGATTTCCAGATGAAGCACCATGAAGCCTTGAATATTTCATCCAGTGGGTTCAAAAAAGGGTAATTTCTCGAGGCTTCATGTGCACACAACCCCCTGCTGGTCAGAACCTTTTATTGTCATTTCGACCATGTGTGATGGCCTTTTGGCTGCCTTGCCACAGTGTCAACACTAACCCTAACCCTAACCCACAGCCACTGGCTGTAATGCGTTATGGACGCTTCCTAAAAGACTTCCTGGATTTCTCGACACATGCTCCGAAGCCTCGGCACAGTTCGTCCCATCACAAGTGAAAACGGTTCAGATTTTCTTCAACAGTTAATATTGTGTTTTTGTGGTAACTAATGAGTTGTGTTAAATGATAAAACCGCAGTCTCTGTGAAATGACAGAACATTGTCTGGTGCCAAGCGACTACTTAGCATCTGAAGTCCACTAGCAAACGACTAATTAGCATCTGAAGTCCACTAGCAAACGACTAATTAGCATCTGAAGTCCGCTAGCAAACGACTAATTAGCATCTGAAGTCCACTAGCAAACGACTAATTAGCATCTGAAGTCCGCTAGCAAATGACTAGTTAGTAGGGGTGTGCATCTCTCCAATATAAGACGATTCGATACGTATCTAGATACATGGGGTACGAAACGATTCAGGAAGGATACATTTTAAAAACAACCGATTCGATTCGATTCGGTAGGATTTGATCCGATCCGATCCGATCCGGTACGATTCGGTACGATTCAGTGCAATATGATGTAATCCGATGAGTCTGTGCAAATTCTTATTTGTCCAGGTCAAAGGCATCTCTAGGCAATTGAATCAGGTCAACTGGACTTGGTTTTTGTCTGTGAAGACGTTTCGCTCCTTATCCAAGTGGCTTCATCAGTTCGAGAGACTAGCAGCAACTCTGACTAGCCCGCAGACACAGACAAAAACCAAGTCCAGTTGACCTGATTCAATTGCCTAGAGAGTAATCCGATATAGTTCCTTGTTTAAAGTAGACATTTTACATTATGAATGTTCCTAAATCAATCCTAAAAATGTGATATTGTTTACCTTCATAGTGATAAGTTTAATAGAGTCTCGCGAGATTTTTGCGGGAAAGAGAGAGAGAAAGAGAATAAGCAAGCGGGGCTTCCAGCTGTATTGCTGATATACCGTAAATTCCAGACTATAAGCCGCTACTTTTGTCACTTGCTTTGGACCCTGCGGCTTATACAACGAATTATGGATTCTTACAGCTAACGGTCACCAGGGGCGCACTATCATGGAAGCGCAGGAGCGAGACAGACAGTTCGCGCCAGGTAACGAGAGCAAAACAAACCAAGTGAGTCCAAATGCAGTACGAGAGCTGCTTTTAAGTTAAAGGCGATCGATCTGGCTGACTTTTCTGGTATAGTAGGCTGGTTATTTTGATACAGTAAACGGCCGTGTTACTGCATCTTTACTGCTGTGTTGGCTGTTTTCGAAAAAGATGCTGGTTATTTAGTTGCAGCCGGGCTACTGCACTTTTGCTGCCGTGTTACAGGCAAGCACTTTTAAAAACGAATTAAATTTAGCCATTTAACGTTATTGCCTCGTCAAGCGTTGTAAGCTTTGTTTTTTGTTATACTGCACTACTACGGTACTATGACTGCAGGAAGTGCGCTAGGAGCGCACCGTTGTATTATTTGTGCACTGCACGAATGCTGTTTGTAATGTTAAAGATGTGAAAGTTTGATCGATCGATTGATTGAAAGATTTGTGTTTCTCAAATGTAAATAAATGGGACGCTTTGCGTTTCCAAACAGTCATTTCTGTCCCGACAATCCCCTCCGTGGTAGAAGAAACCCTTACGGTAATTAAACATTAAAACACCAGCGGCTTAGGGTGCGGCTTATAGTCGGGTGCGGCTTATATATGGAACAATCTGTAGTTTCCCCAAAATTTAGCTGGTGCGGCTTATATTCAGGTGCGCCTTATAGTCTGGAAATTACGGTAATAACCCGATTCATAACTTTGTAATCGGGCCATCGACCGGTTCGTGGTACATTTAGATCGGTCCAGGGGCTTGTGTATCGATGCACTCACATCTTTTAAATCAAAACCGATTTCCGATTCATATCGGTAATTTGTTACATCCCTACTAATTAGCATCTGAAGTCCACTAGCAAACGACTAATTAGTATCTGAAGTCTGCTAGCAAATGACTAATTAGCATCTAAAGTCCGCAAATATTAGGTTAAATGGCATCTAAAGTTCACTAAGCATAAGAATAAGAAAAACCTTTAGTTGTCCCACAATGGGGAAATTGCAGTGTGCAACAGCTTACAGAAATGACAGATATAATAAATAATAGATATATTGCACATATTAGGAGTGCTCGTTGTGGAGCCTAACAGCAGCAGGAAGGAAAGATCTTTTGAATTGAATTGAAGCTTTATTTGTAATTGCATAAAATACAGAGTATCAACACAACGAAATTCAAGTTGCCACTCTTGGTCAGTGCTTTTTTAAAAAGTACAATAAATAATTCATAAATAAATAAGTAAACATACAGAAAAACATCCCCTAAAAGTTCCACACTCACTCTTCCTCTCACACCCCCTCTCATCCCCCCAGCCCCCCAACGCAGCACAACATTTACACACAGAAATACCCTCCAAACCCTCCCAGACAAAACACCCTCCAGCACACGAGTAAGATAGCCGCAGCCTAGTAGCAAGAAAAGTGCCTAGTGCAAAGGTGCAAAAAAATGCAATATTGTCCAGAGGTGTTAGTGGTTGATCATGGCATGGGAGGGGAAGGGTGGGGTGGGGTGGGGTGGGGGGGGGGTGGCCACAGTTTGCAGAGGGTTCTTATTTTGGTTTAGTGAACGTATGGCCCAGGGGAAGAAACTGTTGGTTAGTCTGGCGGTGCGTGCATTTATTGACCTAAAACGCCTGCCGGAGGGGAGCAGGTTGAACAGGTGGTGGGCGGGGTGGGCAGAGTCCTTGAGAATGGATCTGGACCTGTTGAGGCAGCGGGAGTTGGCAAGCTCTTCCAGGAAGGGCAGAGGGCAGCCTATGGTTTTTTGGGCTGTGCCTATGATCCTCTGCAGAGCCTTCCTGTCTGCCGCCGAGCAACCCGCATACCAAGCTGTGATGCCAAAGGTGAGTATGCTTTCAATGATGGACCGGTAGAAGGACACCAGCAGCTTCTGTTCAAGATGGTTTTTCCTGAGAATTCTCAGGAAGTGTAGTCGCTGTAGGACCTTCTTAGTTATTGCTTTGGTGTTGATGGACCAGGTGAGATCTTCGGAGATGTGTACTCCTAGGAATTTGAATGAAGACACCCTTTCCACGCAGTCGCCGTTCAGGTGGAGTGGGGCTAGTGTATTGCGGTTGCGTCTGAAGTCTATGATGATCTCCTAAGTTTTTGAAGTGTTGAAAAGTAGCTTGTTGGATGAGCACCACCGTACTCAGACTCATCGCCGCCTGAAATGAGACCGACCACAGTGGTGTCGTCGGCAAATTTTATGATACGGTTGGAAGGGTGGGAAGGAGAGCAGTCTGATGTGTATAGTGTATACAGGAGTGGGCTCAACACACAGCCTTGGGGGGAGCCAGTGCTGAGTGTGAGTGGGGGGGAAAGATGGTGGCCGGTTCTCACTTATTCTGATCTGTTGGAGAGGAAGTCTTTAATCCAAGCGCAGGCCGAGGGAGGGAGGTGAAGGTCCAAGAGTTTATTAATCAGAATGTCCGGGATTATTGTGTTGAAGGCTGAGCTGAAATCTATGAAGAGCAGTCTTGCATAGTTGCCAGGGCGATCGAGGTGGCTCAGCGTTGAGTGGAAGGTGATGGCAATGGCATCCTCAGTGGAGCGGTTAGCCCTATAGGCAAACTGGTGGGAGTCAAATGATGGAGGGAGGAAGGCCTTGATGCGCTGGGCAACCAGCCTTTCCAGGCACTTCATCGCCACAGATGTTAGTGCAGTGGGCCTAAAGTTGTTCAGGCTTTTGCAGGCAGATGTTTTTGGAACTGGGATGATAGTGGCGGACTTCCAGCAGGATGGGACGATGGCTAGGGACAGGGAGATGTTGAAGATCTTAGTGAGAATCCCAGAGAGTTGGTCTGCACAGGCCTTGAGTACTTTGCCTGATACTCCGTCGGGTCCGGCAGCTTTCCTTGGGTTAACCTCCCTCAGTACCTTCCTCACCTGATATTCCTGGAGGGATAACGAAGTGTTGGTGAAGGCTGGGGGGGGGGGGTGCTGGTTGTCCATGCACCTCAAACCGGGCAAAGAAGCTGTTTAATTCCGCCGCCATTTTAACATCCGCGGAGGGAGGTGTGATGTTGTGGCCCTTGTAGTTTGTGATGTTCTGTAATCCATGCCACACTTGACGTGGGTTGCTATCTGTAATGTATCCCTCGATTTTCTTTTTGTATGCTACCTTAGCAGCTCTGATGCCCTTCTTCAGGTTAGCTCTGGCTAAGCTGTAGAGTGCCCTGTCCCCTGTCCTAAATGCTGAGTTGCGGTCCCTGACAAGGTGCTGCACTGCACTTGTCATCCAGGGTTTTTGGTTGGGGTATACCCTGAACCGTTTGGTGATGGTGGCATTTTCAACACAGAATGAGATGTAAGATAGGACAGTCTGAGTATATACCTCAAGATCCCGGCTTTCAAAAAGACTCCACTCCGTGGTTGAGAAGCAGTCTTGGAGCTGGGAGAGGGCGACCTCAGGCAAGATGTTGATCTTCCTAATGGAGGGCTTGCTTTTCCTGATGTGAGGGGTATAGGCTGGTATAAGGTGCAGTGAGAGGTGGTCAGACTGGCCAATGTGAGGGTGTGGCTCAGATCTGTATGCATGCTTTATATTGCAGTAAACATGGTCAAGAGTGTTGTTTTTTCTGGTGGCACATTTCACATATTGGGTGAACTTAGGGAAGACAGTCTTTAAGCATGCTTGATTAAAATCACTGGCTACTATATGGACCCCGTCTGGGTGGGCCTGTAGTTGTTTACTTATGTACCCATGAAGATAACTGAGGGCTATATTCACGTTAGCATCTGGGGGTATGTATACAGCCGTGATGGTAACAACAGTTAACTCCCTAGGTAAGTAGAAAGGGCGGCAGATGACAGTTAATGCCTCGAGATGAGGGGAACAGTATTTGTGAGTTGCATGGCTTTGTGAACACCAGTCATTGTTTATGTAGATGCAGAGTCCGCCTCCCCTGTTTTTACCAGAGTCGCCGTTCCTGTCGTGACGGTGAATAGTGTGGCCAGCTAGCTGCACTGCGTTGTCGGGGATATCAGGATGGAGCCAGGTTTCAGTCAGGATCAGCGCACAGCAGTCCCAGACAAAGTTGTTAGTTGCTATCCGTAGCTCTAGGTCATCCATTTTGTGCACAATGGATCTTACGTTCACAAGGAAGACGCTAGGGAGCGGGGGTTTGTGTGGATTCTTCTTCAGCCTCGTTAGCAGGCCGGCTCGACAACCCCGCTTCTGTTTCCTGTCCCTCCTCCGTCTCCGTCGCTGTCTGTGGGAGCCGACAACAGTCCATGTTCTGTATTTTTCCTTCACACATCGAGGGTGAAGCAGTCCGTCACTGAAGCCGCTCCTCAGTCCTGTCAGGTCAATATGCAGGGGGTAGGACTCATTATCCAGCATTGTCCAAGGGGCAGCCCAGGACAGAGCTGGACTTTGTGATGATCTTATCCAGCTTCTTCCTCTCCCTGTCTGTAATGCAACTGCTCCAGCAGACCACTCCATACAAGTGACTAATTAGCATCTAAGGTCCGCTAATATCAGGTTAAATATCATCTAAAGTTCATTAGCAAGTGACTAATTAGCATCTATGGTCCTTTAGCATGAGGTTAAATAGCATTTAAAGTTCGTTAGCAAGCGACTAATTAGCATCTGAAGTCTGCTAGTAGCAAGAGGTTACGATTCCAAGCGACTAATTAGCATCTAAAGCCCTGGAAGATCCAGCCATGACCCATCTTCAATGCTCGTACTGAGGGAAGGATGTTGTTGCCCAAAATCTTGCAATACATGGCCCCATCCATCCTCTCCCCAATCCAGTGCAGTCATCCTGTCCCCTTTGCAGAAAAGTACCCCCAAAGCATTACGTTTCTACCCCCATGCTTCACAGTTGGGATGGTGTTCTTGGGATTGTACTCATCCTTCTTTTTCCTCCAAACACGGCGAGTGGAGTTTATAACAAAAAGTTCACTATTGATCTCATCTGATCACATGACCATCTCCCATGCCTCCTCTGGATCACCTGCAGGGGGACCTTGCATGTGCTGCAGGATTTTAATCCATGGCAGCGTAGTGTGTTACTAATGGTAACCATTGAGACTGTGGTCCCAGCTCTCTTCAGGTCATAGACCAGGTCCTCCCGTGTAGTTCTGGGCTGATCCCTTACCTTTCTCATGATCACTGACACTCCATGAGGGGAGATCTTGCATGGAGCCCCAGTCCAAGGGAGACTGACAGTCATCTTGAGTCCCTTCCATTTTCTGTAATAATATCACCAACAGTTGTTGCCTTCTCACCAAGCTGCTTTCCTATTGTCCTGTAGCCTATCCCAGCCTTGTGCAGGTCTACAATTTTGTCTCCGGTGTCCTTAGACAGATCTATGGTCTTGGCCATGGTGGAGCGGTTGGAGTGTGATGAATTATGTGTGTGGACAGGTGTCTTTTATATAGATAACGAGTTCAAACTGGTGCAATTAATACAGGTAACGAGTGGAGGATAGGAGGGCTTCTTCAAGACAAGCTAACAGGTCTGTGAGAGCCAGAATCCTTGCTGGTTGGTAGGTGATCAAATACTTATTTCATGCAATACAATACAAATTAATTATTTAAAAATCATACAATGTGATTTTCTGGATTTTTTAGATTCTGTCTCTCACAGTTGAAGTGTACCTATGATGAAAATTGCAGACCTCTCCATTCTTTATAAGGGGGGAAACTTGCAAAATCTGCGGTGTATCAAATACTTATTTTCCCCACTGTATGGAGTAATCTAATAAAATATACAGGACAATTAGTAAGTGTAATGTCACACAAAATGCTGGTCTTTCACTTGTGTCCCTTTCTTTGGTGGAGTTAGTGAGTATACTCTCTGAGTGCGTCTTGTAGTCTCCTGGTTAGTTAGGGAGTGAACCAGCTGGACTGAGTAACTCAACCTTCCTTCGGCAGACGACTTTGTTGTTTTGCTTTTTTCGTTTTCAGACTAACCCTGGGTGGAGGCATGTTGCTCTGGTGTAGTAAGCTTGTCAGATTCAGATTCAGAAAACTTTATTTGTCCCGGGGGGCAATTTAAGGCGTGAGCAGCATGACGTCAAAGTTCAAGACACTTTTAAGGAACGCAAAATGGAACAATACAAAGTACATACAAAAACAACAACAAAAAGCTATGCCATAAAAAACTTTGAGGAAAGCAATTTCAATTTCAATCACTTTACTGTTACGTGACTGCAACAGTAAAATGAATAAAGTGCAAATGTAAACAGGAATTACAGGGGTTATATATTTACATGTTATTGCCGAGGTGGTATGGGTGATAAATATAAAAAATAATTAAGTAAAAAAAAGGACCTGAGCCATGTTGCTGGGGTTTTCTGAGCTTTTAAAGCTGCTCAAGGATATACAACGCTCCTGAAGATATTTAGGATTCAGACCTCAAGCATTCTGAGGGCTATACTAAATTTACCAATTTACTACTCTCTAAAGTCATTTAGGACAAAAATGTCCAATTTTTCAAAAAAAAAAAAAAAATGCTATAAAAACTTTTTGCATACATTTCTGAACAACTTCAGCCCTGTTCTAAACTACCATTCAACCATTTTGAGGTTTTTAACCCTTTAAATGTCAGTTCAATATACAGGATGTCACTGTTGTTGTTTATGAAAAAACAAACGCAAGTATTTATTATTTTATTATTACTTAGATATGACCAAGATCATCTAAAATATTGACTTTGATGCAATATTAGTTTTTGTGCAGCATCAGATGTAAAATGTACTACTGTCTTAAGTCATTAGAGGACAAAAATGTCCCATTAAGTCCCATTATAACCACATTTTTTTTTAAATCTCAGCCATTACACAATCTAATCATGCATTCTGTAATATTAGGGTTTAATTTTTGAGAAAAATTGTAGAATTTGTCATGTTTAGTGTTCAATGCTAAAATCAGCCATTTACCCATTATAGGTCTATGCATAAAATGCCTGTCATTTCATTAGTTTCTGTGCTTGTGTTATTGACTTTAATAGACTATTGTAAGGTGTGTGTGTGTTTGTAAATCTCCATGGTCTAAAAAATCCCGAGCACAAATTTGGGATTTTAAACAGCAGTGCTGATTTTCATTGGTGAACAACACAGATTACTCACATTACATGAGTCTCGTACATTGTCTGAAGGAGCTGTTTTCTCCATCAGGTTAAATTCAGGATAGAGCAGGTAAAAATTTTAAAAACAGGATCCTAACTCAACTTTGACATACACCAGCCTGTGATCTATCATCACACGTTACTCTTGTCATTAACTATTGTCAGAAAAAGTGATTATTTTGTTTTTACTCAAAAACAAGGAAAAAGTTTATGTAAATTAGGTCTTCTTGGTCTTTTAAATGGAATAAAGAAAGGGTGTTAATGTGTTTGAATTAAGTTGTCATTAAAAGTCCAACACAGAATTGGGTGATGTAGCCACTTTATATTATTTAAATGACAGTCAAACCAGAGGGGTCACTTTTAATAATTACTTTTTTCATTTTATTTTTCAATTAATTAAATTGCTATATTTTTTCCATTACCTGCGTTAAGCTTGATTTATGCTCGTGCGAAAAATCGTCTGCGTCGGTACGCAGAGAGTCTGCGTCGCCGCGAACCCCCTTCGCAGAGAGTCTGCGTCACTTGACGCGCACCTCCAAAAAATCCTGACTACGCGTCGAAACGACGCCGACAGCAGGGACATGCGACGCAGACCTCAAGGGCTGTGATTGGTCCGCTTTACGTCATTTCCGGTTCTCAGCTTTTCCGGTTCGTTCTGTATACAAGGGCGCCATTTTTAAAATTCTTGGAGCTGCACTTCGAGTTCAAGATGGACCAAGCTGAAGAAAGACTGATCGAAGAAGTGAGGAAGTATGAGCATCTGTACAACTCATCTTCTTCGAACTACAAGGACAGCCAGATGTCAAGTAATTCTTGGAGGGAGATTGCGCAGAACCTCGGTTCGGACTCTGCGGACTGCATGAAGAGGTGGAAGAACTTGCGGGACAAGTTCGTCCGCCACCGCAAGAAGATGGCTTCCAGGAGCGGGGACCCAGGTGGCAAGAAGGTCCCAGCCTTCTACATTTTCATGTCCTGGCTGGAACCGCACGTAAAACATCGTGAGACAGAGTCTAATTTTGGATCTGAGGTAAATATCTCTTCGTGCTTTTTCATGAGCCTTGTGCAGGTGAGCTAGCTAGCTCGCTAGCAAGCTAACCGATTGTAAACACTCGTGGCACAGTGCTTGCAGTTTGCATGTTCCTTTGTTTAAAATAAAATAAAATACGATGTAAAATGACTGGATGGAAGCTGTACTAGCTTTGGTGAAGGGCTGCTACTACACGGTTGGTTAGCTTTATCTGCAGCCTTTGTTCTAGCTAACGTTAGCAGTGACTGTAAACACTCGTGCCACCCAGTGCTTGCAGGTTGTGCAAACAAAATAATAGGTTCGTTATTGCTATATATGACACCAATACTTGTTTTTTTTGGCGTTTTAGTTAGAAATACAGTGTACATGATTAGATAAGAATCTCTGTATAACCTATACCAGTGTAGTTTCTTAACAATGTCTGCCTTTTCTTAACCACAGGAAAATACCACATTCCTCAATTCAGAGACCGATTCAACATTGCAGTCTCTGTCAGAGTCATCAGAGTCACCTTCGCCAGAGACACCCACTCCAGAAGAATTTGCCTCCCCCCAGCCTCAGACTTCATCCATGTCGGACAGCTTTCTGTCTCCCACCTCACCTTCTCCTTCTGCCAGACTGAAAAGAAGAAGGTGCATGGACCAGGGAGACACGATAAACAAGCACTTGGCACGTCTTGATGAACGTCGGCTGGAACTTCAACAGAGGCTGGTGCAGGACAGTGATGAGTGCTCTCGGTTTGCGCAGACGGTGGCAGACATGCTACGTAGGGTGCCAGAGAGCAAGAGGGCTGATCTCATGTATGACATTTATACAAAACTGTATGAAAACAGGGAATAGCGGTGAACACTAAACTGACTCCCTTCCATTGCACATTAACATTTTGCCGATTTGCTGGTTTGCTGTTGTACTTGTTGTAAATAGTTCCATTTTTTTACTTGTCTATTCTAGTTTAAATTGTATATTACAGTTAATATTTATTTAACATTGTTGCTGCGCTTAAGATTGTTAACCAGTTACTGCACCTTATTTTTTGAATAATAAAAACTCAGTTTGTCTGGAAACAGTTGAATTTTCATTTCTCTTACCCCTTTAATGCACAACATGCGTCACAAGTGACCTGCATGATTTTAAATCTTCAATATCTTTGCAATTAATTGATATATCCATTCAGGACTCCATAAATCCCTCAATTAACTTGGTTTGAATTATGAGCTTCATAAAGAAATGGCATGGCATGACATGAAAGATGTACATGCAGTAATCAGAAACAAGATATGTAATGAATGAGAAGTTTATTGGCAAAATAAGTCACTTGTGCATTACAAGTTTACATCGCATCACTGTTCAAGTGTGCCACGAGAAACAATGTCATTCTGCCATGGCACAGAACCATGTGCTGACTGAAAGAAAGACTTGAGGTCATTTCTAACAGCCATGGCAGCTCTGGTGGATCGGGCTCTGCTCATCTGAGATGGAGGGATAGGGTCCAAAAGGTTGTCCCCGGTCACTTCTCTTCGCCACTCACCAGGCCTGAAAGACCCAGCACTTTCCGTGTCTGCAAAACTGGGTGGTATGTAGCGGCACTGTGGGCTGGCCACCTCATCTGTGTAGGCAAGGTAGTTGTGCAGCACCACACAAGCCTTCACCACATCCACAACTTTGTCAGGCCGAAACTCAATTGGTCTTCCAAGAATCCGCCAGCGTGCTGCTAGGATGCCAAAGGAGTTCTCAATGACCCGCCTGGCCCTGGAGTGGCGGTAATTGTAGATCTGCTTGTCTCTTGTCAGATTCACTCCTACATAGAAAACAATATTAAAAATTGTTACTCTTCAATCACGGTTTAACTAAATATCTAGTACAAATTAAATACGACTATTTAATTTTTAATTAAATACTACAACTGTATCTGCACAATACCTGGGAAGGGGCGCATCAGGTTGCAGTGTAGAGGGAAGGCAGCGTCGCCAACAACGACGTGTGGAATCGTGACCGTGGTCCCAGGAAGGCCAGCTGGTGGGGGCAGATTCAGCTTGTGGTCAAGCAGCATCGACCCAAATCTGCTTTCCTTAAAAACGCCACCATCGCTTTCACGTCCATAGGCTCCCACGTCCACCATTGTGAAGCGGTACCTGGCATCGCACAGTGCCATCAAAACAATGGAGTGAGCACCCTTGTAATTGAAGTAGTCGCTGCCTGCCCGTGGCGGTGCCTTGATGTTTACATGTTTTCCATCTACACACCCAACACAGTTCGGGAAGTTCCAGAGTCTCCAGAAATCACCTGCTATGTTTTCCCACTGGTTTGTTGAAGGGCAGGGCAGAAATTCTGGCTGCAGAACTGTCCACAACGCTTTGCACACCTCCGACACAATGGACGACACAGTGCTGGAAGCTAGCTTGTAGCTTGCGGCTACAGCCTGTTGGCTTGAACCTGAAGCTAAAACTCGAAGCGTCACTGAAAGTCTTTGTGCTACATCAACAGGCATACTGTGTGTCGTCTGATGGTGGATGAGAGGTTGCAGACGACGAACAAGATCATCAAATCGACTTGTAGACATCCTGAAATACCTGAAGTGCATCTCATCGTCCAGGTCCTTCAGTGGTCGAACAAGTGTGGCAAATTCTCCTGTCCTTTGCCTTGACTCGTTCAAAGGGCGTACAGACCACCTCCTCACACGTCTTCTCTTTCGTTTAGTTTTAAGCATTTCCACGAGAAGCATTTGTTCTTCAATATCGATCAGCTCCAGCTCCAAAAGTGTCCTCTCTCGCTCAGTCGCCATTGTTCACTGTGCTGTTCACTCTGCCGCAACCATAGAAAAAAGCCGGAACCGGAAATGAAACACTCCACGCACGAATTCAGGAGATTTCGCGACTCAGCGCCCCCTAGCGTTGTGGCTGTAAATTACCACGCACTGCAAAGAAACCGACGCACAAGCATAAATGCCAAGTGACGGCGATCATGTTCGCCGAAGCTTCGCAGACAAATCGGCGCAGAACCCTAAATCAAGCTTTAGGGGCAGCTGTGGTGGTGCGACAAGGTGTTTGTCTTGTGTCTCCACCATGTGGACATTTGTTTTCACTGAAAGCTGCTGCCTCATTTGTTGAGCACAGATTTGTTCAAGCTGATAAGAATGCATCCTGTATATTATAAATCCTACTGCTATTGCATCAAAATGGTTTGAAAGTAATGGGGTTTGTTCAATACTATGCTTTTCATGATTACAATACGTTTGAAGTTATTTGAATTAAATATGTTTTATTGAATTTATTTATTAAATGTATTGGAAACGATAACAACTGAATATGAATTTCTAATACTGAATTTTTTCAGCATCAAAATCAGTTTCTGTTGTTTTCAGTGTTAAAATAAATTCAGTGTAAAAAGAGCCAGACTCAACATCCAGGTAACCAGGGAGAAGCAATCGATCCCTGTCTCGATAAATCCAACGTAGAGCCAATCAAGTTATGCATCATTGGTCATGTGACACCGACACAGGTAGGACAGATCAGCCATGTCCACCAAGGTGAGTGATGGTACTTCGGTGAGTGTGTTTACTCTGTTTGCTGTTTGTTCATGTTTAAGCTGTTAAATTTGAAGCTAAGAACACAGTATTTTAAAGTGTGCCTACTGTTACTGCATACAATTTTAAATGCTCTCTATTTGTAGGGTATGGATATTACTGACATTGAGTGGGAAAACGGTGGACTTCATTGTGATGACCACTTAAGCGTCATTTTTCCACACACAGCATGCCCACTGACCAATGGACAAATGACAGCTTTAAGAGCTGCAGTTCAACCAAGAGCTGCATCCCTGTCCTATGGCAGCAATATTTACAATATCGTCAAAATTCTGAGATTCCCTAGGACCACTACTGAGGCACTCCAGCCCCGACGGCATGACAAGGCAGAGTCGTTATGAGGGAATTATTTTTTGTCTTTTTAATTTTATAATTATTTTTGTCTTTTTATTTATTTATTTATTTATTTATTTTTATTTACGTTTATACACAAAAATAGACAGACACAGAGAAACACACACACAAACACACACAAATACTGACAGGTAAGTCACTCATCACGCACAGTTAAGTCAGTCATTCATCATTGCAGTCCTCTTGTTTTTGAACCCCTTGTAAGGCCTTGCAGGTATAAACTTTTCTTCACAGACCTTCAGGTAGGCCTGTGCATGGGGCAAAGAAGGGTCCAAGGGGATATTGGCCATCTCCTGTGCTGACCACTTTGGCTTCTGGTTGGGTGGAATGAACCTCACCTAGCCCCTACTGACAGTGCCAGGTTCTTCCACCTCCTTCACAGCCTGGACATCCTCCTGTTCCTCCTGGTCCTCCTCTTCCATCCGGGTTTTTTTGCAGGAGGAGGATTTACAGATGCTGCTGCTGATGCTGCTGGCATCCTAGTGGGGATGGTTTCATGGAGACGCCATAACTTGAATGGTGTCCCCTAGGGTTGGGCGGTATGAGCAAAATCTTATATCACGGTATGAGTAATTTCATATCACGGTAACGGTATATATCGCGGTATGTTTTTTTCCCCCTGTAAATTCAATTAATGGCTTAAAATAACCATACTGTCGCATTTGATCATTTTGCTCTTTTATTTTTATTTGCTCACAGCAGCATGACATTATTTTAAAGAAAATATAATATAATAAATAATAAGCCACAAAGAATGTGCAAATGTCTGGTAAACATTGAACTCCAGCTTTAACTTAAGTGCAAATGTAAACACAGAGCTCCAGCTTAGTAAGAAATAAAAATAACAAATGAGAAAAAGTATTTTCAAGTTTTACGCAAGGTAGCTGGTGCATAACAACTGTTAGTGCAATATAAAATCACAGTAGAGGTTACTAGTGTTTCCACCTCCAGCAGCAACAGTCGCGCGACACTCTTTGCAGAGTATCACTTTTTGTTCATTGTCGGATTTTCTAAATCCGAAAAAGTTCCACACAACAGACGTAGCACCCCTTTTCGGAACGAGTTCTTCCTCCTCTTCGTCATGGGTGGGTCGGGCTGCCTCCGTTTCCTCGTGACGTTCACTCTCCGCCTCCGCCATGATTGTTATCACTCAGGTAAAGCTGTTTCTTCTTCGTTGTGCTCATGCAACCACACCAAGCAGTCTGCTGCAATGCCTGCAGTGCCCCGTGTGTCGAGGCGGTGTAATTACAGTGACTCGGAGAGATGCCGCAGACATCTGCTCTTTCTCCGGTATAAACGGTATTGCAAAATCTCTACCGGTAGACACTTTTATACCGTCACAAGGTATAATACCGTCATACCGCCCAACCCTAGTGTCCCCTTTGGCAGGATGTATTTTGACAGCAGCAGCAGCTCCTGCATCTTTGCTGAGGACAGAAAGACAAGGACCTTAACTTTTTCTTTGGGAGGCAGGGACCCGGAGCATGCATTTCTCCAGCCAGGGCGTGCCCAGCTCCCTGTACTTGTCCAGCTGCTTAGAAAAGCAAAGTCCTCGTCTCTCCATTTCCTGAATGACAAACCTTTTAACCATTGCCATCCTCGAGACCATCTGGGAAGCACGGTTGTCCGTGTAGAGCTCTGTCATTGATTTGTGGTCCCAGTTAGCCAGAGGGTGCTTTGTCTCCTACACCTTGATGTGAGGGAACCAGCGGAGCTTCATGACCTCGAGGCAGAGTGTAAGGCAGCTGAGGGGGTCCAAACCAGATTGACCATTTTCTTGGCGATGTCAAATGGGCCCCCTTTTCAATGGGGCCAAGGTAATCAGTATTTCCAGGATTCCAGTACCAAGTTCCAGGTTATCAGTGATTGATGTAGTTGCATTTTTGTGCACTAGATGTCACTTGCTCAACACTCATGGATCCCAAAATCTCAGTATCTGTCAGTATCATCCCAAAAATGTATTTTTTTTCATTTTGCCATCTTGGCAATCTGCAAGGGGTCCCACTGGCCCCTGGTAGTCCCCCAAGGGCCCTGATAAACTCTGGGTGGCCCCTAGGGGTCCCAAAATATAGATGCATTTACAGCCTTCTTGGTGGTCTTGAAGGTACCCCGATACCCCTAACCCTGAACTACCCTGAATGGCCCCCAGGGGCCAAAAACGTATGTTTTTTCATTTTGCCATGTTAGCGATCTGCAAGGGTTGATTGCTACTACTATAGTGGAAGTAGCTTTAGAAATAACGTAGGGGCTCCAACTTCTAGAAGCAGGTTTGGGCATGTCATCCAAGTGCTTCCTGAAAGATTCAGCTCATTTGGAGCTATATTGGCCAAGTTATGTGCCTGAAACTGTTGAAAAATGTAGTGATCCCTCATGGGCAGATGAAAAGACCAAGTAGGTCCGAACCAATGCAGAACTGGTCCACACGGAGTGCAGAATCACTGACAAAATGTTCAGCCTTCTAGCCTTCTGAGTGGGAAAAAAGTTTTCCTGAATGAACCAAGAAAGGTCCAGGCCCTTAGACTTATACACTCTTAGACCACTTGTAGCTGTTGCTGCTGGATTGGCTCATTAAGTGAATGCCGTCTAATGGAGCTACATCACTAGAAATTTAATTTCTGACGTGTTCAGGACCAATTATAATGACTTCAGTTTTATCTCAGTTCAGTAGTAAAAAGTTTCTTGTCATCCAAGTGATTGATTTTGTAAAAAGAATCAGAGGTTTTGGTGAATGTAGTTTGAGAAAAGACTTTTGTGTTTCAATTCTGAGAAAAGGACAGGAGGATTCAAAAACTGCTTTAACAATTGTGAAAAACTAAAATGATACACAAACGCACAGATGATGAGTGTTATTGCATGTCAGTACAGAAATACTGGATCATAACAACCTATAGAAGAGGGTGTGGAGCTCATGGCTGTTATTGTATGCCCATAGAGAGATTGTTGGGTTGTATGGAGATATGGACCATAACACTTTTTGAAAGGGTGCACAGAGATGATGGGTGTTATTGCATGCCCCTACAGAGATGGGCATGCATTATATTATAATATATATATGATAATCCACCACATACAAATTGCCACCTGCAAAACGCAATATTCCTCAAAAACCCAGTCCCCACAAACATAAAGTCCAGTGTCTCACAAGTCTCTGTCACAGCCGTTTGCACATTACAAAGTTCCAGCAATCCTGATATGAACAAAGCAAAACAAACAAAAGAAACGTCTCTGACAAGACCAGGAGGAATGTGGAAGTCCAAATTAAAAAAAACTAAAAAACTGGCAAGCTCACCAGCAGCCCCATTGGCAAAAGACGGATTTAGTTTGTAGGGCAGTGTTGGGCTTTTTTGCTCCATGATATGGTGATCTTTGGTGGCCAAGCAGCGAAGCTGCGTAGGACACCTATTGTGATTGTACGTTTTCTTCCCTATTATTAGTGCCGAGTGCCTATGACACGAGGCCACTCCTCCCATAGCAAGCTATGGGAGGAGTGGCCTCGTGCCATAGGCACGAGGCCACTATTGATCTTCTGCGTCTTTCTTTGCAGTTTTATTTTTTTTTTTACTTATTATTCATTTTCCGCCCTTTTTCGCCGATTAATGCGGCCCGAACCGGCGAGAGGACCCCAACACATGATATATCAAAACGTGTGTTTTGATCCCGAATCCCGTGCTATTACTTTTATAAGGGATTGACGAGTTTTTCGCGAATTTATTCGCGAAAAACCGCGAGAAATTTCCCATTGAAATGAATGGAGAAGCCCGAAAAAAAAAAAAAACAACAGACATTTTCAACAATGAACTGCTCTGGCATACTTTCACCGAGAGACTCCATTTAAATTTTAAAACGTAGGTACTCTTGCCTTCTCTTCAGCGATTCACTTCACTTATCGACAACTTTTACCGTTTTTAAACTATGAAGCCTCAGAGTTGTGTAGGTTTTTACTCAAATTTCAGGGTTTATAATGGGTGTGTATTGCGCGGAATGTTGGTGCTAGAGTGGCAGGTAGAGTGAGGAGGAGAGAAGAAAATAGGCAAAAAATAAAACAGAAACTGCTCCCGTGGCCACAAATTTCACACCTCAGACATAATTTATACATAGAAACGTAGGAAAATTTGTCTTCTCGCTCAAATTCGTCTGCTAAAGCTGTAAAGTCTTATAGTTTTGGCGTGAGACGCAAAGATGCGCCAGCAACACCCATCCACAGCTTCATAGACTGCCATGTTAAATTTCTGGAGCAAAGCAGAAGCAATCCTTTCTTTGAATCGCTCTTTATAGCTCACATTTCTTCATTTTACCCACAAACTGCATATCTAGACGTTCAGGAAAGACTCAAGATGCCCAAAGTGAAGTCGGTTCAATGATTGGAAACACGGTTTGGCCACAAGGCCTTCCTGTTCGAGGAGGTTCGTTTCAGCATTTTCTCTCCCTCTAGCCATCTTCTAACTGAAATTCAAACTGGTAACCGTGACAACAAGGCCCCAACGGGCATACACACGCTCACACGCAGCAGAAGAGGAGGGTCTCCACAGAAAGAGGCGGGAAACTTCCAACTGACATAAGTAACTGGTATGTGGGGCAGCCATTTTGGCTTTTGGCACCTAAGTTGAACAATGACAGGTGTCTGTCTGTCATTGGCTAGCGCGTCATGTTAATTGCTAACATTAGCGGCTAATGCTACTTTTTAGTGGCAAGAAATTGGTGGTAGCATTAGTGGCAGCATTAGCATGTTAGCGAATAGCATATTAGCAATTAGCATGTTAGCAATTAGCATGTATTTAATTTTTAGTGGCTTAAAAGACATGCTAACACTAAACCAATGTTAAAATTAGTGGCTAGCGGGTCATGTTAATTGCTACCATTAGCGGCTAATGCTAATTTTTAGTGGTAGAAATTGGTGGTAGCATTAGTGGCACCATTAGCATGTTAGCGAATAGCTAGCCACTAATTTCTTGCCACTAAAAATTAAAGACATGCATTAACCTAATGCTAACATTAGGCAGCCATTTTAGTAGTTCTTAGCACTTAATTTGAACATGCGTGTGTAAAATGACAGACAGAGAAAGCAGAGCAGCTAGCGCGTCAGCGCTAGCCACTATTTAAGCTCCCAGTGGAAAACAGGATCTGCCAAAACATTAAAACCCCCCAAACCATCCCTGTCTCCCTTGGTGCTGTCACACATCTGCTGGGCCTCTTAGCTATAGCTCTTCTCATTGACTGAATGACAACTTCTCAGTCATGTTTGACCTTTTCCTTTATTTTAAACACGAATTATATCTGGCTGCTTTGCTGAAACTCCTGACACAACATCCCTGACCCGTTTCCTTCATCTTATTAGGTCAGTGAATAGCTAAACTGCTAACAGACGCTAACGACTAGCCGTCCAGCATAGCGCATGTATGTTAGCGAGCTAGCGGAGCTAACGGAGCTAGCTAGCCGCTACCTTAACGCCGCGGACTCAACCGCGGAGTTAGCCTCGAGCTAACCGCTAGCTAACCGCTAGCTAACCGGGATTTAACCGCGGACCCGCGGGAGTTAAACACGAATTAGCCGCGGCAGTTAGCCGTGAGCTAACGCGGAGGCTAGTGGGGTTAGCCGCCGGCTAATTCGCCGCGTTGCTCGCGGGAGCTTATCACAGTAATAATGTTGAAGTTTTACAATTTAAAGGGAAGATATTTTTAAATGAAACTGTGTCAAACTGAAAAATATATTATTCCACCACATAAAGTAGGAAACATTTATGGCTTGCAACAACATTAATGACAGTATATATATATAATTGGAGTAATTTAATATATGATGTTTTTAATTAAATAAATAATGAGCTGTTGGACACTCATAAGAGTTATATTAAGTATGTTACATAACATTATTTGACAGGTCTATTTGTCTGCATATAGTATTCCTCCAGCTGATCCAGACAGACTGCAGTGATGTCCAACGTGAGACAAAGAGCTGGACTCACAGGACAATTTGAAGGTCTTCACTTCATCGCTGATTCCTTGTTACAGCCTGGATGTGTTAAGTTTAATATTGATGTTTTTCTAACTGTAAGACTGTGCCGTAAACTGTTCAACTATTGCTCAGGTAGGAGTAATGAGTTTTATTGTTAAAATTATTATGATTAACGATCAATTATCACGATTTGCTCGTTCTTTGTCTGGGGATCCTAGTGAGGACACCCCTCTTAAAAGTGGGGGTGTGACGATCCGTCCCGCTCTCTTCCTTATTTGATGCTGGCTTTCAGGTGGAGCTGGGAGGGGTCTGCTGCCTGTACCTGCCCTTCAGTTTGTAGAAGGCGAAGCATAAAGGACGACCCTTATCAGTGTCTCTCTGTCTCTCAGCCAGACCTACTGCATCCTCCTCATCCTGTTTGGTTTGTTGTACCCTGCATGACATCAAACTCACACCCCTCCTGTCAGTAGGAACCAGGCCTTAAATGACTATTTGAGTTGTGCTTTTTGTTATAGCTGCTGCTCATGGTAGTAAAGACATGCTACTTAGTAAAGACATGCTAATTGCTAACATTAGTGGCTAATGCTTTACTACCAAGAGCGGCCAGCGTGCTAGCTGCTCATGGTCGTAAAGACATGCTAATTGCTAACATTAGCAGCTAATGCTTGACTGCATGTAAAGACATGCTAATTGCTAACAATTGTGGCTAATGGTAGAATTAGTGGCTCATGTGTGTAAATATACATGTTAAAAATTACTATTTGAGGTGTGCTTTTTCAATACACAACCCCGGCAACAGCCCACTCGGCACTTCAAAAATTTCCGCGGGAATTTTCTAGTTATTATTATTATTCCGCCATGGGAGTCTATGGCAGCCCATAGAACCGTATGGTAAAAAGTTGTGAAATTTTGCACACAGCTTAAGGACAGTCTCAACATTACTTTGACAGAGTTTCATGTAAGCACTAACCACGCTCTAGCGCCACCAACGGGTCAAAGTTTGAAGTACATTTGTGCACGTAACTTTTGAACCGTATGTCCGATTTTTGAAAACAAGGTATCCTCGGCATCCTTGGACCACGCCGGGTTCAACGCACCATATGGCGTCAATTTCCGCCATGATGGATTTTCCGCCATTTTGGATTTCATCAAAAACCTTTAAAAGTTTTCACGGGTCACAAATTTTGTCCGATCGACACCAAACTTCACACACGTCATCTACCGATCATGCTTCCTTAACGCATTACTTTCTGTCTTCGGAACTATAAGCGTTCGCCCGTAACGGCCAACCGAAATCGGCGGCGAAGGCGCCGTTTTCCATTTGAGCCCATATCTCGGCAACGCTTCGGTGCAATGAAACCAAATTTGGTACCACGCTTCCAGACTCTGTTCCAAGTGTACGATAAAACTCTGGTGTCATTTATCCACTAGGGGGCGCTATAATTAGCAAAACATTGTTTTTGCTCATATCTCTTGATGCGTTTTTATTTGAAATGAAATTGTGATATCCGCACATACCGTGGGTTGCCCCAGTGACAGTTCATGCCAACTTTTCGCGTTAGCCAATCGCAGTCGGCGGCGACGCCGCCAAACAGGAAGTTTTCTCATATCTCGGCGACGCTTTGACTTCCGAAGACCAAACTCGGTCACACGCTTCGACACCCCCCTAGAAGTGCGCAATAAAAATCTGGTGTCATTCGGCCACTAGGGGGCGCTGTAATTAGCAAAATTGCGTTTTTGCTTATAACTTTTGACCCGTATGCCTGATATTCAAAAACTTGGTACTGTTGGACTCCTTGGATCATGCCGAGATCGACGATACGTATGATGTTAATTTCGCCCCATTGGAATTTCCGCCATTTTGGATTTAATCGAAAACACTTCAAAGTTTTCACGGGTCACAACTTTTGTCCGATCGACACCAAACTTCACACACGTCATCTACGGACCGTGCTTCATTAACGCATTACTTTTTGTCTTCGGAACTAAAACCGTTCTCCCGTAACAGCCAATCGAAATTTGCGGCGAAGCTGCCAACAGGAAGTGAGCTCATATCTCAGCAACCCTTGCATGTATCCAAGCCAAACTCGGTGCATGGACTCAGGACCCGATCAGGGGAACGCTCAAGAAATGTTGGCGACCTTTGACCTCTAGGGGGCGCTGCAATTAGCAACCATGCATTTTGGCCTGTAGCTGTTGATGTGTTTGGAACTAATGGTGTCTGGTAATACTGTTAGACGTCCTTAGGCCGACCCAGGTCAACTTGTGATGTCATCGTGATTGATTCAACCGCCATATTGGATTTAATCAAAAACACGAACAAGTTTTCACAGGTCACAAATTTCATCTGATCTTCACCAAAATTGGAACAGGCCATCTTCAGACCATGCCTTATCGATGCCTTCCTTTCTGGAACAATTGGCAAAAGCATTCACCCGTAACAGCCTATCAAATTCGGTGGTGAAGCCGTCAAACAGGAAGTGAGCTGATACCTTTGCAACCCTTTCAGATATCAAAACAAATCTAGGTACATGGACTAAGGACCCAGTTAGAAGGATGCACAAGAAATTTGGTGACCTTTGACCTCTAGTGGTTCCTGCAATTAGCAAAAATGCATTTTGTCTTGTAAATATTGATGTGTTATGAATTACAACTTACTAGGAATGTCTAATGCTCTTGAAGTTTCATGGGCCAACACATAGCAACTTGTTACCTCAACATAACTGATCTTGCCACCATCTTCGATTTTCTTCAAAACGCAAAAACATTTTCACAGGTCACAGATTTTGTCTCTTTGTCACAAAGTTGTCACAGACAATCTTCAGACTGAGCCTTACATATGTCTTGATTTTTGAAGCCATATTCACAACTGTTTGGCCGCTACAGCCAATCAAAATTGGCAGCAAAGCTGCCAAACAGGAATTGAGCTCATATATAGCATCCGATTCATGTATCAAAACCAAAGACTCAAGGCTTAATAAATTTGATGACCTTTGACCTATAGAGGGCACTGCAATTTGCAGAAATTCATTTTGGCTTGTAAGTCTTCGTGTTTTTTCATTTAAGCCTTTAAGGCTTTTGAAAAAGAGGTCCTTTGGCTGACACAAAAGAGGTCCTTTGGCTGACACGTGCCAATGTTTGATGTCAGTGCAATTTAGTTTGATAACAGTTTATGTATAAGAATGTAAAACTTGACGTATTTAAGTTCTTTCATTTAAAAATTTACTCAAAGAGTACTCAAAGTCTTTTTTGAGTAAAGAAAGATAAGGCAACCTTTGTACTTTATTAATCACAATTTCATTAGAGCATAGCTAGTGATGTGTATTTAAATTTTACATAGATTTTACAATCTTACAATGTCAAAGTTAGCTAGTTAATCCCTAAGTGTGGTTAGTCTGTTAAAGGAACTGTATGTAAGAAATGTATTTCAGTTAATCATAAAATGGTCCTGATATGTCACTAGACATTAAGAAATCATGTTCATTTCAAATACTTATATCACTGACAACAGTATAGTTCGGCCAGGATATTGTCATTTAAAAATGAAGTTGCAGCCCTCAACTGATGTTGATGTTGTCATGTTGTGTTTTGGCGTGATGCGCCACCCTCCACCTATCTACTAATCACAAAGTCAGTAGAGTTTCAGCATCCGGGTTGCCAGCTCTGCTCTAGTTATCACAGCTGCAGCTACAAATGAGGGGATACACCGGTCTACAGTATTTTGAAAGTCATTGCAGTACCAGTTTTGGCCACAATCTTACATACGGTTCCTTTAACTTTCGGGCTATTTGTGGACTAGAAGTCATTACTGCAGTCATTGATAATATGCTACAACTCTGGGGTAGACAAAACAATCTTTAATGTGTCCTTTTTGTCATGTGATTCACACCATCACATCTTTTCATGTTATGCAAACAAATACCCTGAAAACTACCATCGTAGATAGTATGATAGTATGACATTTATTTAGAATTATTGTATTAAATTTAATGGAAGAAATATAAAGTTCTACTTAAAACAATGAACAAAAATGTCCAAAATAGTACCCAAAACACAAAGATGTCCAAAATAGTAAAAAATAAAACAGAGAAAAGACAAGAAGTCATTATATCCGCAATTACTTCTATTTCCCTTGTATTACTAAATGGTCCTATAATTAGATTAGATTCAATGTTATTGTCTTTGTGCAGAGTACAAGTACAAAGCCAACGAAATGCAGTTTGCGTCTAACCAGGAGTGCAAAAAAAGCAGAAAAGGTCAATGTTATATACAAAGTATAGACAGGTGGGGCATAGGCAGGACAAGAAATATTACAGTATAGACAGTATTATGCAGTTTGTTTACAGAAGGTGGTTTATAATAATAGAAATTAGATATAAATATGTGCAACAAGGCTATGTGTTATGAATAAATATGACTATGTGATATGAACATATGATAATAATCTACAGCAGAAAGTCAATATTCTTAATTGGGCTTGTCAGCCCTTAGTCAGTAGATGGCCACATCTACAACTCATTGCCCTTTGTAATGTTGTCCTGTAGTGCTGTTGTAGATTGCCAATATCTGCTGCATGAGCCTCAGCAGGTCAGAAGGCTGGTGAGGATCCATGAACCTTAACAGGCACTCTGACAAGTACAAGTCTGTCTGCAGCACCACAACTACTGGGAAGGCTACGCTACTGGTGGATGTCCATGATTTGCAGCATGACTGGTGCAGGTCATTCGGAAAGCTGCGTTGCTGGCGGATGCCCGTGATCCGCAGCAGGACTGGTGCAGGTTACTCGGAAGGCTGCGTTGCTGGCGGATGTCTGTGATCCACAGCAGGACTGGTGTAGGTCACTCAGAAGGGTGCATGGCTGGCGGGTGTCCGTCATCCGCAGCAGGCTCTGTGACTGGTGCAGTTCATTGGGAAGGCTACGTTGCTGGAGGATGTCCGTGATCCACAGCAGGACTGATGCAGATCACTCCGAAGACTGTGAGAATGGCGGATGTCCATGATCTGCAACAAGACTGGTCCAGGTTACTCGGAAGGATAGGTTGCTGGCGGATGTCCGTGATCTGCAGCAGGACTGGTGCAGGTCACTCGGAAGGCTGCGTTGCTGGGTGGATGTCCGTGATCCGCAACAAGACTGGTGCAGGTCACAGAAGGCTGTGAGGCTGGTGGATGTCAGTGATTCTCAACAGGCCCTGTGTCTGGTACAGGTCACCTGAAAGGCTGTGTTGCTGGGCCTGGGCCAACATTTTCTGTATAGTCATTTGAGAACAGATGTACATTTACAAATGGCTGTCAGATGTCCATCATCTGCAGCAGGCTCTGTGACTGGTGCTGTTCATTGGGAAGGCTGCATTGCTGGCGGATGTCTGTCATCCACAGCAGGACTGGTGTAGGTCACTCGGAAGGGTGCATGGCTGGCGGGTGTCCGTCATCCGCAGCAGGCTCTGTGACTGGTGCAGTTCATTGGGAAGGCTACGTTGCTGGAGGAAGTCCGTGATCCCTAGCAGGACTGGTGCAGGTCACTCGAAAGGCTGTGAGGCTGGTGGATGTCCGTGATCCTCAGCAGGCCCTGTGTCTGGTGCAGGTCACTCGAAAGGCTGTGAGGCTGGTGGATGTCTGTGATCCTCAGCAGGCCCTGTGTCTGGTGCAGGTCACTCGAAAGGCTGCGTTGTTGGGCCTTGGCCACCATTTTCTGTATGGTCATTTGAGAGCAGATGTACATTTACAATAAAAGTCAACATGCTATTGTTACACAGGTGAAATAAACCAGCATGTCTTTTTCTTAAAGTTTACATCCAGTCAAAAGTGCATGAATCAGAATTAGAATGCCTGTCTTTGACAAAATGTACAGTTAATTATAATAGGTACTCACATAATGTCAATATGTCAGAAGATCTCATGACAGCATTTCTGACTGCAAACCTCTGTAGTGGTTGGTTCAGTTTTGTCTTACAAAATAAGACTTCTTGCACTCCATATTCAGTCCATTGTTTTGTGGTGGTTAATTGTACAGATCCAGCAGTGAAATTTAGCAATATGTTAGTCAACAGATTCCATATATGCCATTATGAAATGAAATTCATAGAGTATAAGTAACTTTTCTGATATAATATCAATAACTCTTCCTTCTTTTTCCTTCTTTGTTATTATCCATGGCAAAACATACTTCACAATAATTGAAAATAACATAACATAACAAAACAAATTTAAAAAAAAAAAAGTTCATTCAATGTATCAACAAGTAAAGTAACATGTTACACACCATCTAAATTATAGTCCTTGGTGTGGTAACAAAATACTTATAGTATAGTCGCAGCAAAAACAAATCCGTCCCACACAAAAGAACAGCCTTATACAAAATCAGGCCCAAATGAAAGATCACAGGCAGAAAAAAATAAAACGTAAACCATTAAATATGTCTTATTTCAAGTAGTTGTACAGGACTAATGCCTGAAAATTAAGTAGACAACTGAATTGTCCTCACCCAATCTAAAATTTAGAAACAAAAACAAACTTTCTTTTCTGAATTCTTCATGTGAAAACATAGCATTTTTACATAAACAAAATAATTATATAAAGTCTGTCAATATATTGTGACACATTAATATATGAAATGATCAACTTATGCATATTTGAACTACTTTAACAATGCAATTTAGTTTGATTCACCATGTGTATTAGACTCTGTTTATAGAACTGCATACCAAGTGGACAGTGGTAAATATGTAAATGACTTCTAACATGCATTTTCATCACTCAAACAAAAATGGTAAGGTGTTCAGTTCAATTGGTATGAAAGATATACACAGTGCTAAGATGCACCTGTCAGTCTCTGTAGACATAGAAGTCACTACTTAGAATGATTCTGTAGTCCCACACAGGAATTATGGCTGTTGTTGCTGTTTTTTTAATTAATCCAAACGAATCCTTTTGAATGTCCTCTGAATTTGACTCCTTTACACATCGCCTGTCTCCAGCAAGCATGTTTACTCACAGATTGCATTGCTGTCCATGGCTTTCATGTCCCTCAAATGCCCGGTGCGGGTGGCAACTGTACCAAACAGAATGTCCTTGGAGATCCTGCCCTTTTCCAAGAAATAGTGGTGTTGCAGCGAGATGTAGCTGGGCATCTAACCTGTGTTATCTTAAAGGCAACAGACCTGATCCCACAGTAAATGACAGAGATTGTCTGTAATCAGCATTATTTAAGTGATCTTGTACATATGGTATCATGACTTTACTGTGCCAAAGAATATGTCAGTAAGACAACAATAAGGGTCAAGGGTTGAACAAAAAAGTTCCCTGTACAGGGGCCATTTTCCAAAAGAAGTTGCACTTTTAAGACTTGTTTTCTTTGTTTGTTTTTACCATTCTTACACAATCTCAAGACCGTTCATACACAATTTATTCTTTCACTTCATTGAAGATTTATTTATTGTGGTCCCTTAACTCAGTGTTGCAATAATAATACCAGTCTTCAGCTGACTAATATTTGTGTAAAACAATATGGTTAATTTGATTTTACTGCACTAAAATTGAACAGCTGTGTTTGCTGTTATTGACTGGTAGCGTCTTAACTGTAATTCACTGATGATGTTAAGGTTCACAATAACGGTAATGAAAACATTCAATACGCTATATGAGCTATGTCTGTCCATTCATTATAAATTTCATTTGGATTGTTGTTGGCATTTAAAGCATTACATATAACTTGGTGTTGTAGCGTAACTAAAGGCCAAAAATATGTACGGATATAAATTTAATTGGGCGCCAGACAGACAACCAAGTCTGTCATTTAAAATCTCAGGGCAGAGAAAAATAGCTTTAAGGCCTAAAGGAAATAACAATCTCGCTACAAAAATGAATGAAGGCCAAAATCAGTTAGGGATCACTTTTTGTATTTTCGTTAACTAAGTGTCAGGGTAACAACAAAAACAACAACAAAAAAAACTCTTCTCAAAATTTCTTCATATGATTAGTCAATAAGAAAAACTAAATGCCCAACAGTATAAACAAAACAATTTCAATTTCAATATCCCGAGACCATAGTCCTCCCCCCCCCCCAATTGTTCAAGCAAAATCAAAATTAAGAGTTCTTCAAAAATTCCAAAATGCAACCAGTCCTTCAATCAAATGTCCCTTTTCCAAAGTTCTTGCAAAACCAAATAAAATATTCCCAAGTCCAAACAAAATTAACCAACCCAAAGTTCAATAGGGGTATGTAATATTATATATCAAAAGAAGGTAAGGGGTTTTGATAAAGAAAAGTGTAGGATGAAGAGAAAGAGGATAATGGAAGACTTGCGGTTTTGGAGAGGGATATTGTCAGGGACAGGAGGTTAATAATCCTTATCCTGGGTAGTCTTGGCAGAAGAGTTCAGTGCCCCGCATGTAGAAGACTTCTTTGTTATTGCCTTTGGATTTTCGAGCTCCACGTAAGTTTCCAGATTTCCAAGGTCAATCAATTACTGCACCCACTCTGGTTTCCTATGAACTTCTGTTTTTCCTTGGCAGATATGTATCTTCTTTGAAACAAATGCTTTTTTGGATATTTTTGCACTCCTTCTACTCTTTGTCACCCTCCTTCCACTCTCTGTCACACTCCCTGCTGATTTCCATTGTCCTCTCACAGCTCACAGGTGTCTACAATTAACTCACCTCTCTGCTACACCACACCCCCTCTCTCTCTCTCTACACAGTGCAGCAGCAATCACTTGCCTGCTACACTCTTCCCCCCCTTACGAAAAAAAAACAACACAACTTTGTTGTTGGTTTTTTTTATTATTATTTTTTTTTTTTTATTATTATTATTTGTTTGCTGGTTGTCTTGTTAGAGGTATTGGTTGACTTCGTGTTCACATTTCACTCTTCTGGGAATCCAAGAAACTCCTCGTCAGAGGAGGAGTCTTGAAAGATATCGATAATCTTTTTCCTCTCATGACGTTCTAGTTCGTCAGCAGTGGGATAAAATGGTTTAAGGTTACAGATATTTATTGTACGGATGTCGTCACCAGTCTCTTCCATCACTACTTGGTAATTTACAGGTCCAAGCTTGGCCACCACTCTATATGGTCCTTTCCATTTTGGTGCCAACTTTGCCATGAATTTATCTTTAGCACTGGACTGTGGAAAGTGTCTGATCCATACTCGATCTTTAGGTTTAAAAGTAGCATCTCTCCTTGTTTTGTTATAGTTTCTTAACTGTCGTTTGCGGGCTTTGTCTCCACTTTCTTTTGCACTGTCATAGAGCTGTTGTAACTGATGGATAAGGTCATAAGTAGAGGAATCAGGAGTTGGGACACCTTTTTGTAATAGTTTATCCATTGGGCTTTTTAGTTTCCTCCCAAGTTGTAGCTCTGCAGGTGAAACACCTGTTGTCTCTTGAACTGCAGAGTTCACAGCAAACCGGAATTCTGGGATATATTTGTCCCAGTTCTTATGATTGTCTTGCACATAGGAAGCAATCATGCTTTTCAGGGTGCGGTTCACTCGTTCTGACATGTTAGTCTGCGGATGATAAGCGGTGGTCAGCTTTGGGATGACGGTCCATTGTTCACAGATCTCCTTGAAAACAGAAGAAACAAACTGGGATCCTCTATCAGACAGGATAAAATCTGGAACACCCCATCTTGTAAAGATTTCCTTTCGCAGGATTTGTGCTATGTTCTGAGCTCTGGCAGCTCGGAGAGGGAAGAGCTCGATCCATCGAGTGAAATAATCCACAAAGACCAAGAGATACTCGTTCCTTTCAGGGCTGCGAGGTAGTGGACCCATTATGTCAACACCTATCATGGAGTTTGGTCTTGTTACTACAGTTTGTTGGAGTTTTCCAGCAGGTTTTTGATTGTCTGCTTTTAGACGTTGGCACTGTATACAACATCTTACAAAGTGTTTAACATCTCTCCACATTCCAGGCCAAAAAGCAGTTTCTTGCAGTCTTTTGTAAGTTTTGAAGATTCCCAAGTGGCCACTAAGAGGGCTATCATGGTAAGCATTGAGCATGATGGGAATTAAGGTTTTTGGAATATAAATGCGATAGTGATATTGATTGTCTGTCAGTTTTTTCTTGAGATACACTTTGTCCTCCAAAATAATATAGTTTGATGTAAGGTCCACATTTTCTGCAAGCTCTTGGAAGATTTTCTCAATTTCAGGGTCTTTGTGCTGTTCTTCCCAGATCATGGCAAGTGTCATCGGAAGGGTATCCACATTTTTTTTACTTGATAACAGGTTACAGACACCACCATCAGGCATCCTTGAGAGGGCATCAGGTACAACATTTAATTTACCTTTTCGGTATTCCACCACAAAGTCAAATTTCTGCAATCGCAGAGCCCATCGAATAAGCCGGCTGGTAGTTTTAGTGGAACTCAAGACCCACTGTAGAGCTGAATGATCAGTTACAACAGTAAATATTTTGGGTTCAAGGTAATGTTGCCATTTTTCTAAAGCCCAAACTACTGCAAGGCATTCTTTTTCGGTGGCTGAATAATTCCGTTCCGCTTCATTTAATGTTCTACTGGCATATGCGAGTACTTCCTCTTTATTTCCATCTTTTTTCTGAGTTAGAACTGCTCCAAGTCCGGTCTCACTCGCATCTGTATAGACAACAAAGGGCAGTTCAAGGTCAGGGTGACCTAAAATAGGAGGGGCCAGTAGACTAGCCTTCAACTGGTCAAAAGCATTTTGACATTGCTGAGTCCAAAGGAATTTCTTTCCTTTCTTCTTGAGAGCATTGATTGGTTCAGCTGTCTTTGAAAAGTCAGGTACAAATCTGTGGTACCAACCAGTGAGCCCAAGAAATCTCTGGACTTCTTTGAGATTTCTAGGCACAGGGTAGTTCTGGACCGCTTTGATTTTTTCTGGGTCCGCTGAAATTCCCTGACCACTGACAGTGTGACCCAGGAACTTAAGTTCCTGTAAACAGAATCTTGATTTTTTTAGACTGATAGTCAGTTTGGCTGTATTAAGTTTTTCAAACACTCTCTGAAGGTCCTCAAGATGCTGAGGCACTGAGGAAGAATAGATAATAATGTCGTCTAAGTAGACAAGACAAATGCTTCCTCTCAATTCTCCCAAGACAGTCTCCATTAACCTCTGAAAGGTAGCGGGAGCATTCTTTAGGCCAAATGGCATCACATTAAAGTGATACAAACCAAAAGGTGTGATGAAAGCTGTCTTATCTTTGCTACTCTGATCCATGGGTACTTGCCAATACCCACTGTTTAAATCTATTGTGGAAAAAATCACAGCACCAGATAGGGACTCAAGAATTTCACTAATGTTTGGCAGAGGATATGCGTCAGTCTCTGTTATAGCATTGACTTTCCTAAAGTCCACACAAAATCTATGACCACCATCTTTCTTTGGTGGCAAAACAACTGGAGAAGCCCATCCAGAATGGGAAGGCTCTACTACACCAGCTGTCAACATCTCCTGCAGCTGTTCTTTTACTATAGCTTGTTTGACTGGAGACATACGATAAGGCTTCTGTTTAATTGGTAGGTTACTAGTAGTGTATATTTCATGCTTCAAAGCCTCAGTTCTTCCTGGTTTGTGGGTACAGACTTCTGGGTTGGATTCAAGTAAATGTTGTAATTGTTTTTTGTCTGAGTTGATCAAATCTGCTCTGGTAACAGCAAGTTGGATGTAGTCAGCCACATCCAAGCGAGAAGGTTCCAGAGAGAGTTCAGGAGGAGGAAGGGAACTGATCAAAGCTACTGTTTTCATACACTTTTGTTTTTTATCCTGTACTTCTTGCTTTTGTTTTTGTCTAAGGTGGATCATTTCTGGTATGCGGGCCCCACCAGGTTGGAAAGGATAGACAATGGAGGGAGCAGACTTGAAACTGTATCCCATATCTATTACGTTAATTTGCATTCCACTGAGGAACAGATAGTCAAGTCCCAGAACAACCCCATAAGCAAGTGCTTTGGGGGTCAACACTGCTATTGGTAGGCTAACAGTGTGACCTTGAACCTCGATCTGCATTTCGCTCCATCCAAGTGGTGTGGCTTCCTCCCCATTAGCCATGTATAATGGGCCTTTTAGCCAGGTTTTCAGAGTGGCTGTGGAATCTGCAAGATCTGTCCAGAGGTATTCATGAATAAGTGTATAGCTCGCTCCAGTATCCACAATAGCTTTTCCCTGCCATTTTCCGATTGTGATGGGTACCACCAGTTGTTCAGGTTTAACAAGTTGGCCAAAACATTTGTCTTGGCTATTGGCAGGAGCAATGTTTTTGTCTCTTGATGCTTGAGCACGATTCCGTTTGGGTTCCTTACATGTCATGGTGGATACAGAACTGTTGCTAGGGGTGTTAGTTGGACGATTGTAGTTTTTGCTCTGTTGGCCACTTGATACATTTTTTGACGGGTTAGGGGCTGTCAACCTGAAATGTGGACATTGACCAGGTGGGTGTTGACCATTACATCTCCAACACAACACAGGGTTGTGTGCTGGCTTATTCGGGACAGTTTTTGGAATTCTGGATACATTTCGGACATGGGTTCTTTGTTCATATTCCTGCTGTTGTTCGAAATCTTTTTCAAGCTGATGCCCAAGGCGCACAAGACTGTCAACCTCATGTACTCTACCTCGGAGCTGACTGGCTAGGTGTGGTTTAATGTTTTTTAAAATCATCTTTACCACTGAAGACTCAGGGAGAGAGGGGTTCCACCGGCTACATAGTGCTCGATAGGAGTAAGCAAAGTCTCTAATGTTTTCTTCCTCCCCGTTTTCTGTTTCTCACTCGCTCTGCCAACTCATCCTCATAATCATCAGCAAGAAATGCAGACAGAAAAGCCGACTCAAACTCATTCCATGTGTTAACCCTAGACTTAGCTATCTCCCACCAGTCACGGGCTGTACCGTAAAATACGGTTCTGAAGGTTGCCAATAGGTCAGGGTCAGATAAAGGTTGTATGGCTAGAAAATCTCTACATTTAGACAGATAGTTAAGTGGATCCGAATCATCATGAGGCTTTCCAAAGGTTGGAAACATTAATTTGATATGGTCACCCCTTACAATAGCGGAGGAAATGGAGGAAGTAGCAACAACAGTTGATAATTCACTTTGCTGTTTCGCAGAACTTAAAGGCAGTACACAAGGTTCAGACTCTAGTTTTTTTTCTGAATCAGTTAGTCTTTTCTCATCGCTTTCTTGTTCTTTCAAATTACTTTCCAACCTTTCCACCTTTTTAACAAGGTTGTTTATTTGTGTAACACAGTTATCAACCCCTTGTGCTAAGTTACTATTACTGTCTTGGACATTTTTATGCAAGGCACTCACTTCTTTTTGCAGCTCAACTTGAAGTTGTTCAGTCCGGAACTGAATCTCAGATAACATAGAGGTTTCTGAAAGTTTTACTACTTCGGTAGTCACAGTTTTAATTCCTTTAATCATTTGATCAAGTTGTGTATTCATTTGTTCAGAAGTGGATGATATGGCTGATTTGAGGTAAGTATAGTAGAATTCATTTTGGTCCCGTAGAGCTTGAATTTGGTCTTTAGAAGAAGCTTGATTTTCATGAACATGTTTGATCAGCACTTTCATTTCTTTATCGTGATTTTCCATTTTTTTCATCATTTTTTCCCAGGTGTCGTAGGTTTTTGTTGCAATTTGACTTAATCCTTTTGCTGGAGTTGCCAGTTCTCCTGGTAATTCGCACTGAGACACTGAACTGGAGGTTGAAGATGAGATGATGGTTCCTCTGTTAGCCTGTGGTGGAGAAGTCCAATATGGTGCATTTTGAGGAAACAGTATTTCATGCTCCCAAATCAATGTTTGAGTTGAAGCATTGAGTTGCTCAGTCTGAGGAAAAGGTGAAAACTGAACGTTCTGAACAGGCTTCCTAATAGGTAATCGTGCCTGTGCTGGAGTGTGGAAGTAGGTTTGGGCTGAGGATGGTAAAGTTATGGGAGTGTGAATTTGTGTTGGAGTGCTTACATCAGGTGCATCAGGTATCTCTATGTGAGTAGAATCAGCCATTATTCATTCAATATGTAGCTCAGACTGTAGCAGCAAGAACACATTTCATTGAAAAACACTCCATCAAACCCCAAAACAGTTTAAGTATAATACGATGTACTTATAAGCTGAAGCAGAACATTACCATAATGGGCAACAACAAATATATCATATGCACAAAGTAATACCTTCATTCATCAACAACACAGTAACCATTAACAACTTTCGGGCCCCACGTTGGGCGCCATTTCTGTAGCGTAACTAAAGGCCAAAAATATGTACGGATATAAATTTAATTGGGCGCCAGACAGACAACCAAGTCTGTCATTTAAAATCTCAGGGCAGAGAAAAATAGCTTTAAGGCCTAAAGGAAATAACAATCTCGCTACAAAAATGAATGAAGGCCAAAATCAGTTAGGGATCACTTTTTGTATTTTCGTTAACTAAGTGTCAGGGTAACAACAAAAACAACAACAAAAAAAACTCTTCTCAAAATTTCTTCATATGATTAGTCAATAAGAAAAACTAAATGCCCAACAGTATAAACAAAACAATTTCAATTTCAATATCCCGAGACCATAGTCCTCCCCCCCCCCCCCAATTGTTCAAGCAAAATCAAAATTAAGAGTTCTTCAAAAATTCCAAAATGCAACCAGTCCTTCAATCAAATGTCCCTTTTCCAAAGTTCTTGCAAAACCAAATAAAATATTCCCAAGTCCAAACAAAATTAACCAACCCAAAGTTCAATAGGGGTATGTAATATTATATATCAAAAGAAGGTAAGGGGTTTTGATAAAGAAAAGTGTAGGATGAAGAGAAAGAGGATAATGGAAGACTTGCGGTTTTGGAGAGGGATATTGTCAGGGACAGGAGGTTAATAATCCTTATCCTGGGTAGTCTTGGCAGAAGAGTTCAGTGCCCCGCATGTAGAAGACTTCTTTGTTATTGCCTTTGGATTTTCGAGCTCCACGTAAGTTTCCAGATTTCCAAGGTCAATCAATTACTGCACCCACTCTGGTTTCCTATGAACTTCTGTTTTTCCTTGGCAGATATGTATCTTCTTTGAAACAAATGCTTTTTTGGATATTTTTGCACTCCTTCTACTCTTTGTCACCCTCCTTCCACTCTCTGTCACACTCCCTGCTGATTTCCATTGTCCTCTCACAGCTCACAGGTGTCTACAATTAACTCACCTCTCTGCTACACCACACCCCCTCTCTCTCTCTCTACACAGTGCAGCAGCAATCACTTGCCTGCTACAGTGTAATGGTAGTGTAATGCAACCAAAATGAAATAATTTTACAAATATTAAAAAGACATAGCCTGAAATGCTTGAGACAGTTAGGGAACGATCCACTGACTTAAAAAAATCACCTAGATAATAAATCAACTGTATTGCTTTCTGATATTTACACATTCATCTGTATATCTTTACTGTTATTTGCAACTTCTTTTGGAAAATGGCCCCTATACCCCTCCCATCCCTTGCAAGGAGCCGTCCAGTGTATGCTCTCTCCTTGCTACCACCCACCCGCCCATCCAAACCCCGCTTAGCGGACGGACTATGGAGTAAACTCATAATGACATCATAATATAGCCAGAATGTAAATACTTACCTACTCAAAGACAAATATCATACATCACAGAAAACATTACAACAGTGAGATCAGTATTGCTTCATGAAAACTGTAGTATGTCTGCACAACTTCAACAACAACATGTTCTGTGCCTTTAATGTAAACATGATCTATTAATGTACCTTTTTCAGTTGTAGCTGCTTGCACGTGCTGATTGTATCCATGCCGTTCTAGTAACTTGAGAATTGTAGACGACACAAAGATGTCCTCATTGAAGTCTCCCATGATCAGCTTTCTCCCTGGATGCTTCTCAAGTTCAAAAATGACCTGTAATAACTGCTCTCGAAACATGTCAATCTTATAAGAGCTGGGCCTGTACAACACAGCAGCAGTCAAATTTGCACGAGGTATTTCAAAATACAGACATTCCAAATTGCATCTTTCTGGAATTGACACCTGCACATCGATGTTTTCTGAACAATACACACCAACTCCACCTCTTTGTTGTTCTTTCAGCACTGCAAAGGCTGGCACGGAGTCATCGTAACAGTTTCCCCTCGGATTGTGTTTGAAGACGTATCCTGGAAGTTGTGGCTCTTCATCAGTGTCTACATTGAGCCATGTCTCTGTTAAGCAAATACAGTCAGCACTCATGAGGACTTTATGTGATTGAACATCCTGAATGTGAGCATTCAAACTTTGTACATTGTGAAGTGCTACTGTGCACACAGGGTTCATGTTGGATGAAACAGACATTCCAAAGTTAAACTTAGGCAAGCATTCCATAGCCGAATCTACTTTGTTATCACAAAATATGGCAGATTCTTTGAAGTCCTCAATTATCAGCCCACCAAGAGTTCTCACGCGACTCAACGCAACGTATGCTTGCCCTGGAGCAAAGATCTTCTTGAGTGATACAGCAGCCCTTTCAACAGTAAGCCCCTGACATTTATGTACAGTTACTGCCCAGGCCAGGCTAATCGGCAGTTGCCTTCGTACACCACCATCATTAGCCACTTGTTCCTCTTGTACTTCCACTATCGTTGAACGTTCAGAAACCCTCTTTGCTTTTGACCTCTGGATCTTTCCTACATTAGGGTCTTCAAACTCCACATGGATAGCTGCAGGGATGTCATCCTCTTGTTGGCTTTGAATGATTTTCACAACTCTACCACATGCTCCATTAACAAGGCCATCAGACACATCTATGTTTTTCTTCAACATGACCCTTGCTCCAACACCCACGGAAACATATTTAGGCAAACAAGAGTTGAACACTTTTGTGTGAAAGCCAGCTTTCCGTTCCATTCTTCCAGTTTTGGGATTTCGGACAAAGTCTTGAGCACGTATGCTGATTGCATCTGGGCAGGTCTCTTGCAGTTTCTTCACGTTATATTCATCAACCTCCGCATTTGTAGCATACACATGAATGTCATTAGATTCCTCACCAGTTTCACGCTGCTTCAATGTGAGAACATCACGGTCGGTGAGAGGCTCGTTCTTGTTACGGACTCTGAGACGATTAAGCATTTCCGCAAATGCCGCATTTTCTTGTCTGACAACTTTAGTTAGTTCTGCAACCTCAAAGTTGTTGTCCCACAGGTTGGCTCCTTTGTTTTCAGCAAAAAGAGGCGTTCCTTTCACAGGCTTGAGTTGAAAAAAATCACCCACACAAATCAGGGAAACTTTTGCAAACAAGGAATAATCACCAGTCTGCTTGATTTGACGCAGTCTACCATGAATGTAGGCCAGAAGACGATGGTCGACCATGGACACTTCATCAATGATCAGAATTTGCAAGTTGCCCATTTTGGTTCGCAAAGAATTGACTTTCTCGTCACCTAGTGGTTGATATGGCAGTTTGACATTTGCACCAATGGAGAAAGTATTGTGAATTGTTGCAGCGCCAATGTTATATGCAGCCATACCTGTAGGTGCTGTTAGAAGCACAGTGAGGTCCTCAGGATTTTCAGCAATCTGTGACAACAGCCTGGTAGATTCGTAATGTATCGCCTTGATTAAATGGCTTTTCCCCGTTCCTGCTCCACCAGTAATGAATAATCGCAGCGGTTCAGGATTTTGTCCAGACAGTTTCTGCAAACACCACCTACGAACAGCATAGAATATGGCAGACTGTTCTTCATTTAATGAGCGTAATAAATGCAATGCATCCTCTCTGGGCATTGTCACATGATTTGTTTCCAAAGTGCATGTAGTCTGTGGGTTTGCTGTCAGGTCAGGAATGAGTTTGTCGCCATCATCATCATCATCACCTTCATCATCTACAACTTTTTCTTTCATCAGATCCAAACAATGAAGACGCTCCCTTTCTGTTTCAGGACATATCTCAGCCCAGGCATCTTGTAAATCAATGTTGTCTTCCAGCAACTGTTTAGCTCTGTCAATCTCATCACTTTCTTTTTCAAAGAAAGCTTTGTTGGTATCCACAATTGACTGCACTCTTTGGACATCAATGCCACATTTCACTGCACCATTTTTATAGAAATGCTCATATGTATCAAACTGAGGTGGTTTGAGGTGGCAGTCTTCATAGTAAGGCAAAAACAGTTGCAGCAATGAATGGAAGTACTTTTCTGGGTTTTTTGTGGGAGAAAGTCTGGGATACCTCACGACAGCAGGTTCAGTTCGGGTCCTTCGTTTCACAAAGCCGCAGTTGTTGTTGAGCTGTATAATGTCATGTGAATCTCTTTCACTCGGAACCTGTGACTTTGGTAGAACTCTGTATTCAGAACAAAAACCGGCCAGGCACAAATCCTGAAACTGTTCATTCTGAGGTCTGTTCTTATACCTCTCGATCACATTGGTCATCCAAATGCTGCTTTCGTCATTACACTGTTGGAACTGAGCTTTAGTTTGGAGGACATGCAATGGCAAACTCATCCTAACAGGATTATCACCAACAGGAATGAACTGTACGTCACGAGAGCATTCTTTCAAGTGCATGTGTGTTAATCGATACACTGCCTCTTGGGCTGACACTTCTCTGTTGTGTAGGTATACACTTCCAAGCTGTTTGAATGCTGCTTTTGCATCAAGGTTGCCATTCATTGACTCGTCTTGGGCACGTTGTAAGAGCAAACCCATTTCTTGTTCTGCTTTTGTGATGTATGACAGTATGTAGACCACAACTGAAAAGGCATCTGTGACATACTGGATATCCATATTGCCTTGCCAAGCACGGAGTAAGTTTTTGTTGTACTGGTTCACCCAAATGTCTCCAGGATTTCGTTTCAGGACAATGCTTTTCTTTTTGGAACATATGTTGTATGCCTTTTCAAACAAACCTTGATCTATCCCAAGAAACTCAAAAAATGCATCGGCTGTATCAAAATTCATGTCAGGCATGGTCAGCGCAGTTTTAACTTTCTTTATTATTGCACTCGCACTCATATTGTCATCATTACCATTCAAGTCCTCACAGTTATCGGCTCTTGTGATGAAAGTACAGCTTGATGGTGGCCGTGGGAAATTGAACCTGCACACTGTGTTTTTCTTGCGGCAAGTCTTAGAGTGTCTTGTGCTGTGCCTCTGTACGCTGCTCACAACCTCGTAAAGCTCTGCGTCTGTTTCTGGTGGCATTTCACAGGTGATGTATGTATCTATGAACTGTGCCACTTCATCGTCAGTCTCTTTATCAATCTTGGGAGCATTTTCAACCCAAAAAAGACAGTGGACATGAGGAGAACCACGCTGTTGAAATTCAACACGGTAGAAGTAGTCCTTTATTTTCCCTATGGGTTCCGCAGGCGACATGATTACATCACGGAGAAAGCAATGCCATCGGTGATCAAACATTCTTGCCGCTGTGACAGGGTTTCGACGTATGAGTCCACATTTGTCAGACCAGTCAAGATCGTCAACAGACGTCTGTGTACCTTCTATTCTTAGAATAGAGTTCAGCATTTCAGGCCATCTCAAATCTGCAGAGCTAAAAGATGCAAAGAATGTGGGTATGGAGAGTTGTCTTATCATGGCAAATAAGTCTTTCTGAACTGACATCCAGTATGGAGGTGTGCCACGAATTCCTCGTAAGAACTTGTATCCTTCATCATTGCGCAATATTTTACTCAATGAGTCTGAGTTCAACAACATGTCTGGTGACTCCAGGGAGGAGTTGCCGCCACCTTTGCGTAATGCCACGGATACGCCAGATACAACTTGATGCACCTCTGAAATGTATTGTGCGTAAAAAATGAAGTCTGTGTTCTGTGCAAAACGCCCATCTGCATTCAGAATGCGTGTATTCAGGTAACGTGACAGAGTTATTTTGGACTCTCTTTCATCATGGAATGTAGGTCCACCAGATGGATACAAAACAGGGAAACATTTTGCCTCATTGGTTTTATCGGACAGCAACCTCACTGGACTGTTACCTTCACCTGGTGCCACATTAAGTATATCCTGGAAATTCTGATCAATGATCTCTGAACCCAGATCGACAGGTTGTAATGATGTATCAGACAAAAGCCCATTCTGGTCTTTGATATAAGTTACGTCTTCCTCTGCTTGCTCCTCAGGAACATTGTCATCATCACTGTTTTGAGGTGTTTCCTGTTTGGTACTTTCTTCATGCTGGTCAGTTCCATTCAGAGAATTTACCCATTCGTCATTCATAGTCACATCACTGTACCATTTATTGTTTGCCATCAAATACCTCAGTGCATTTCTGACACGATCAGTGTGGACATACATGTACTCATAATGACCTTTATATGTCAATTTGCGTTTCAGTTTCACTCTTATCATCTTGTCATCACATTCATTTCTTGGGAGTATATTTGTCACAGTTATGTCATTAACTGGAACAGAGACGCATGGACCATGACAAGCTCTCTGACGGCCTCGAGGCAAACACAACAGCTTCATGAAGGGAATGTGACGTGCAATAAGATGTTGTTCTAAAGAGTTGAGACATTTAAGCTCTGGTGGAATTTCATTCAAATGCATGTTGTTTGTAACACTTTCTTCGGGAAGTTTTCCTCCGAGTATTTTTCGATGACATGTAAAACAAATCCATAATTTGCTTGACGGGCTATCTGACAAATGGCACCTCTGCTGACATCCAACATCACATACGTGTAAATATTGCAAAGTTATGCATCTATTAGCCAATGCAGCCACTTCTGCTCCTTTGCTTTCATAGCCATGTCTCTTGCACTCAACCACTTGTTTCCTGAAGAGTAAACGGTGACAGACTGAGCAGACATATTCAGGACCACGGCTGACCTCCTGACGAAAATGATCAATAGCAAAGTCTACGTCTTCCTGTTTCTTTTGCCACTTTGCATAATTCTCACAACCATGTTTTATTTTTTCTGTACGAATGTTTTTGTTTTCTCTGTATGTCCTCTTGCTTGCCTCTTTTCTTTTGTTCTGAAAGTTAATGCTGTTATTGTATTTAATACGACAATAACCACGCACAAGATTCTGAAATGGCCTGTTTGTCTTATATTTGGCTTTGGAGTAGTCACGGACAAGATTCTGGAATGGCCTGTTTGTCTTATATTTGGCTTTGGAGTAGTCACGGACCAGATTCTGGAATGGCCTGTTTGTCTTATATTTGGCTTTGGAGTATTCACGCACATAAGTCTGAAAGATCTTGTTTGTCTTATATTTGACACTAGAATACTTGCGTACCATTGCTTGAAAGGTAGCATTCTTCTTATATGTCATTTTAGAGTAGTCACACACATATTTTTGATATTTAGGATCAGAAGCATACTTATTCCGAGTATATGCACGCTTTCTGTCTCTGTAATCGCTGTCGTTGTGATATCGCTGGCGATCTGTCTTTGCTTTCACATTTTCTGACTCATCCTTCAACTTTCTTTTTCGTGTTGACCTCAACTTGTCATCAGTCTTTACAGGCTGGCATATTCCTGCGCAACTTCTTGCATCTTTGTGCTGAACACATGTTACAACCTCATAATGACTGCCAGTGTGATTTAAATAAATGCAGTTCTCTCTACATGTCTGTGAGTCTGTAGGTCTGTGCATATTCCATCTTCCATCATTGAAAGTAAATATAGTTGTTTGCAATAAGTCAGCAGCAGCAAAAATATCAATCTCTTTTGCCCATGAACCACAGTAGTAGATTCTTGATTTAGTCACATAGTCCTGCACAGATGTGTATTCATCCCTCAGATACGTTTCAAATTTGGTGCCGTTTCTCTGAAGGTGTCGCACAACAGACCGTCTTATTTTCAAATGCTTGTCTTCATTGTGACAAATGGCAAAGGCTAGGCTACGGTAAAAGCAATTCCCATCAGGTTTTATGCTTTTTATCTTACAGGGACATCCCATGTCATCAAGATCAGTGGTTGCCATTAGGCCTACATCAACATTTTCATATTGCAGATCTAAACATGTGCACAGTGCATCCTGGTCCTGGCGAATTAAAGGTTTAAAAGCCTGTTTCTGAAATCTTACATCACTTACAATGACATCATCAGTTGCTTGCTCATCACACTGTGAAGGTTGAAAACTGTGAATCGACTGTTCGTGTGTACCTGCAATAAGAATGACATCATCTGTTGCAATTTCCTCTTGCTTAACATCCTTACCGGGCACTCGTTTCAAAACGTCACTGTAGAGTGGTCTGCTGTTCGTGTTGGTGTCTGATACAGTCTGGGAACATTCTGTGACACATGTGACATTAGCTGCAGCTGTAGACTTACGCGACCCACTTACAACTCGTTCACACGCTTCCGGTTTACGCTTCACCATGTCGCTGTAGAGTGGTCTGCTGTTCGTGTTGGTGTCTGGTAGAGTCTGGGAACATTCTGTGACACATGTGACATTAGCTACAGCTGTAGAGTTACGCGACCCACTTACAACTCCTTCACACACTTCAGGCTTACGCTTCACCACATCGCTGTAGAGTGGACGGGAACTTGCAGAGCTCGTTGAACAGCTGGATGAATCGTCCATCTGGGCATTGGCGGCAGTTATCACGGTGAGTCCAGTTACCTCAAACCTTGGTGTCCTCACGCCAAAAGATTGTGCAAACTCGGAAACAAACGTGAACAGGGAGTGTACGGAGCTGGCGTACATAACACAACTTGACCTCTGACCTTTCTGGTTGACGTTTCTGTTAGCATGTGAATCGACAAAGGCAAACCTTGCTCCTGCATTCACTATAGCATATGTGTTAGCACAAATGGTTAACAAACAAGCATCATTGCTAAACAGTGCCCGCTGCAGTGCTACATCAAAAGGCATGGCAACATCATGTAAAACATGATCATACTCATCAACCTGAATAAATCCAGTGTAAGACTCAAAGACGCAAAGTTTATTGCAAAATCACAATTCCACACTTTGTATTGTCTCGGCAATTCAGGCACAGCAATGTAACCCCTTCCACGGTCTCTTATTTTACCCTGTGCACTCATTGACCTGTAAAGAGCAGTTCCCTGAATCAAAACATCATCAAGATCTGCAGTTGTCCAGCTCCACACGTTCTTCATCTTGGACTTCAAAATGGCAGTCAAGCTGATGGCACCACACTGCTTGTTGCGCACATTTCCAAACCGTGAATGGCCTTGATGAAAAGACCCCATCAGCACAGATGTCTCTGGAAAGTCATCAGATTGAGTCAAAGAGGAAAAATCGTTAGTTACAGTTTGTTTATTGACACAGTATGGCACCGAGTTTCCATTAGAAGCATGAGACTTTGGTAGAGAGTCAGAGAGAGTGAGTGGATCGTTTGGCATATCGTTTGGCATAGAGTTTGGCATAGAGTTTGGCATATCGTTTGGCATAGAGTTTGGCAAAGAGTTTGGCAAAGAGTTTGGCATTTTGTCTGGAAGAGTGTTTGACACGCAGTTCAACACGCATGTAGACACGCAGGTAGACACGCAGGTAAACACGCAGGTAGACACGCAGGTAGACACATTGTTTGGCAGAGCATTTGGCAGAGCATTTGGCAGAGCATTTGGCAGAGCATTTGGTAGAGCATTTGGCAGAGCATTTGGTAGAGCATTTGGCAGAGCATTTGGCAGAGCATTTGGCAGAGCATTTGGCATTTCAGAATGTGTTTGGGCTTTTTTTCCACGAGGACGCCCAACCTCGTCACAGGGCCCCAGGTCAGCTTCCCCTGGACATGGCATCTGTAACACACAGAGAGTCCTTATAAAATATCATGTCTAACATAACATTTCCTTAATTATCTCTTACAGTTACACTAATCATTTCAGCAGTTCTAAAATAAACATACTTTCACAATTGCAGTGCATATATTTATAGCAGGGAGTTCTTAAAGAATCTCCATAACTTTTATATTCCATTATTATAAATTTAAACTGCCCATCATTCTGCAGCATACTGCAAAAAATCTGATACTTCCTCACTGTGAATAACAATTGGAGCAACATTTGTATTAGAGGGTAACCGATTAATTGGTTTGGCCGATTAATCGGCGCCGATAGGATGTTTTAAAAACTATCGGCATCGGCCAAATTTGGCGCTGATAGTTGCCGATAGCTGGAAAAAAAACAAAAAAAAAAACTCTGCTCTGTCGCTCTGATCACTGAGGGGTGGGTTGCTCTTCACACATGGCGAGAGAGAGCGGGAGAGAGAGAGAGAGAAACGCAGCGTGTGCAGCGGCAGCAGAGAGGAGTGAAGTCATCTGTGGAGAAGACAAGTCGACTGAACGACAACACGTCATTGTAAGTGAAATTAAACCTTCACAAGTTGAAAGTCAACAAACATAAATTCCTTCGCAGAGGCAATAACTAGTTCAACAAGCATAAACATGCATCATATTTCAGCATAAACAGCCACATCTCCACCGGCATGATTTAGCCTACATGAGCTTGTTAAGCTAACAACAGTTAGCTTGTTAACAGGCTAAAATGAAAGCTGTCTGTGTGTAGTCTCTTCATCTTAGTTTGCCATGATTCTTAAAATTTGGGAATTTCTTTGGTTTTAATAAAGAACAGGACTGTTAAGAGTATGGATAAGATAAAGAAAAAATCCTAGCATACCTCTTTATTCATTTAGGTGTTCAGTTATCCAGATTACTGTATTTATTATGTTCTGTTATGTTATTTTCACTTTCAGATTTTATATAATTGGATATTTATCGGCCAATTAATCGGTTATTGTTTTTTTCCTGCTCCAACCTATCGGTATAATATCAGCATTCAAAAATCCACTCTTGGTCGACCTCTAAAGTGTATATAATACACAATCATAATACTTCAGACAAATGAAGTAGAATGGACATCAGACCTTGTCAGGGGACCCCTGGTCCTGTGATCCCCAGTCAAGCCATCTCTTTTTGGCTGCCAGAGACCTTTTGTTTGAACGTGGCATCTGTAAAACACAAAAAACACATACCAGAAATATTGTCAGGTCTAATATGCCACATCTGCTTAATTCACTCAAACAGCTACACTGTAATATATTTATAAGATAGCAATGGACATTCTTTAACAACTTCAAAACAGGCTATTAATTTAAAGCAAATACATTCAAAAGCAAAAAAAACAAAAAACAAAAAACACAGTAATCCATTTATGAATAAAAACTAAGACTAATGGCTCCTGCACACTGCCTGCATGGCCATTTATATTTTTGGGTCTGATGTTAACAGGTTAGAGCTTGCACATTGTCAATGGAAGCGTTTCCATTCAAAAGTGGAAGTAAAGGGAAAATGCCAAGCAACAGAAAAGCCACACAGGCAATGTGCAGGAGCCATAACATTTAACACTTGTTCAACATTACATGCCTTTGAATAAAAACAATCATAATACAGCTGGGTAAATCAAGTTTACTGCTTTGCTTGCATACTCGGTTGATTGCTAGACCTGATATATTGTTTTCCCAGTTGAAAATGTGAAATGTCTAATCACTGACATCTTACAAGTGCAGAGATCAGTCACCTCAACCAACTTCTGGACATAGGTGTGCAATGCCTTCACTGCAATGCTAGAGAGCCTCATAGCAAACAAAGGCACATAACTAAGTATTGTAGGCTACATTTTGATTGCAATAATTCTCAATCCTGCTTCTCTACCTTAATGTGCAAGGGTAGGTCACTCCATATTCATTAAGAACACCCAGACTTACCTTTCAAAAGCAGGGACACAATGTCAGTATCTGCAAAGGATAGAATAATACAAAGTAGTAATGTTTTAGAGCCATTATTAATATCAACTCAAACATTATACTGTCTTCTTAATTTTACCTGATATTTCATGCACATATACAAGTGAAAACAAAGCCCAAGAGGCTTGCTTAACATCATTAGGTCTATAAAATGGAACCTTTGTTCTACATATTTACAGTTACACCTCAGACAAATGTTGACTAACTGAAAAAGACATGCCAAGGGGATAAAACTAATTAAAGCAGCAAGCAGCGTTGAACGGGCCCATGCACCTTGCGGCTGGCAAGGGCGGGGTCACTGTAGTTCTCTGGGGATACAGTGGAGTAACAATGCACCATGGCACGATGCACAGTCAATACAATTCAATATTTGTCAGAGCAAATCATCTGTGATAAAATTAAGAATCTATCTTAAGTATCTCTTTACATCTAGTAAAGATCGACTTTATAACAACAAAGAATAATCTCCAGTAGCTTAATGCTAATGTACAATGCAAAACACCATAGACAGGCTAACAGAACTAGCATTGTCATAGCTGCGGCAACATCAGACCTTATACAAACAGCGGTTACACACATAACTACACATTTATAATACTCAGACGTATGTTCTCTTAACTCTTTAACGACCAGCAAGGCTGATATTTAGCTGAAAAACGACTTCTTCCCTTCAAACCACTACAATCGCAATCGCCACACTGCCACCCTCAGGTGGAGACGTGCATGCCAGAAGCAGAAGCACAGATAGTCTCGGCTCTTTTGAATGTACTCTCTCTGTGGCATCAACAAACAATTGTATTATTCTGTCTGTGGCATCAAAGTATGTTAAAACAGCATCACCCATCATTACACGTTTAACCAACACACACACAAACACAGAAAGCCAGCAACCACACAGAAATACTCACACACACACACACGCACAGAAAGCCAGCAACCACACAGAAATACTTTGGCTCCATCTGCTGGACAAAGTAGCAAAGCACATGCAATGATGATAGAAACAGTGAGACGGTGAAAAATGTCACTTTAACTACCATCACAGGCCAAAGTTTAACGAAAACTCACAATTTTCGCAGAGAGTGATCACAAAGCTCATAAGTTTAAGAAACTCTAAACATCCTGACAGGAACAGCAGCTCATACAACAGACATCAGCAAAAGCAGACATTTCCTGTTCACAATAGGCAGCGCAACAATAATTGCATATTGACATATGGATGTGTTCAGTTAGAGACCACTAACAATACTGCAAACTTTGATGCACTTTGGACTGAATTAAAGCACGTTCAAAGCGACACCGTAGATGGTGCTACGCCATTTTGCCACGCCCGTGCTTGTGGCCTATATACACTAACAATCAGGGAAACTAATCTTTCTGCACATTTTTAGGACTTTTCGTGCATGTTTAGACATGTGTAGAATTTTCTAAAATTCTTGGACAATAATAATAATAATAATAATAATAATAATAATAATAATAAACAGTATAAAAACATCAGGGTCCTTGCAACTCCATTGCATGGCCCCGCTAGGCCTCTGCACTTCGTTGCTCTGGCCCTAATTAATAAATTATTCAACAGATTTCTCCAATTGAATCGAGAAAAGCTTCCAGTTTGATATCACACCAATGGAGACAACGTATGATACCGCAACTGAATGTATATGCACCTAGTTAAGCTTTCTACAAAAAAAAATGACTGACATTTCAAATTTACAACGTTAATGTCATCGAACATGCTGCTCTGCTAACGTTAGTTGCTAATTTAAAATAGGCTACTCTCTCGTGTCCCCAGAATTTCCATCAACAACACTAAACCAACGTGGTAACAGTAAACGACCAGTTATTAAACTTGTACTACTACTAACTTGTACTGTTCAATTAGCTAACCTTAAGTAACGAGCTAACGTTAGTTAGCTAACGTTAGTTAGCAAGTTAGCTACTTCAAAATATGACATTAACGCTCATGAAGCGAACTAATGTCACTCTCCAGAGACACCAACTAATATACAATGTCATAACGTCAAAACTGATAGTTTACTCATACTTAGTATAAGTAGGTCAATGCCAAATATACAAACATCAGTCAATTACCTTCAGATCTTCGAAAAACGTGTTTCTTGCTGATGGCAATCAGGCGAAAGGAAGCGCTTCTGTTTCTCGTCGTAAATCTTCTTCTGTTTTTTGACAGATGACTAATTTGTAGTATACCGCCACCAACTGTACAGGAGCGTGTAATACCATTAACGTCATGGTCGGAGTCTATGCTTATATTAAATAAATAAAATAAATAAATAATTATACTCTTTTCATTAAACCAGTATTAAGATAAATAAATAAAGCGTTCAGTCTCTCTCACTGTCATGCCATGTTCTTCCAAAATTTCATTAACTGAATTCTCCCCTTCCATTTCTTGCCAGATTAATCTATCATTATACTTCTCACACTTAAAAAGTACATGATCAATATCTTCTCTGACTTGGCACACTAATGCATAAACCATTACTCTTTCCTAAGGTAGAGTTTAGGCCTGTATGCTTGTCTAGTATAGACCACTTCTTTTCTTCTGCTTAGACTCAATGAATAACCCTTCTCCCTGTCACACTGCTCTAATATGTATGGTAGTGTCTTGCATTAAACTTTTTTATCCCATTCCCTTTGCCATTGTTGTATAATTACTAATTTAATAATGCATTTGACTCTCCCTTTTCCCATTGGAACATTACTATATATTAATATAGGAGTTATATATACACTATATTACCAAAAGTATTCGCTCACCTGCCTTTACTCATTCTATGAACTGAAGTTCCTAACTCATAGAATTCAATATGATGTCGGTCCACCTTTTGCAGCTATTACAGCTTCAACTCTTCTGGGAAGACTGTCCACAAGGTTGAGGAGAGTGTTTATAGGAATTTTTGACCATTCTTCCAAAAGCGCATTGGTGAGGTCACACACTGATGTTGGTCGAGAAGGCCTGGCTCTCAGTCTCCGCTCTAATTCATCCCAAAGGTGTTCTATCGGGTTCAGGTCAGGACTCTGTGCAGGCCAGTCAAGTTCATCCACACCAGACTCTGTCATCCACGTCTTTATGGACCTTGCTTTGTGCACTGGTGCACAGTCATGTTGGAAGAGGAAGGGGCCCGCTCCAAACTGTTCCCACAAGGTTGGGAGCATGGAATTGTCCAAAATGTTTTGGTATCCTGAAGCATTCAATGTTCCTTTCACTGGAACTAAGGGGCCAAGCCCAGCTCCTGAAAAACAACCCCATACCATAATTCCTCCTCCACCAAATTTCACAGTTGGCACAATGCAATCTGAAATGTACCGTTCTCCTGGCAACCTCCAAACCCAGACTCGTCCATCAGATTGCCAGATGGAAAAGCGTGATTCATCACTCCAGAGAACGCGTCTCCACTGCTCTAGAGGCCAGTGGCGGCGTGCTTTACACCATTGCATCCGACGCCTTGCATTGCACTTGGTGATGTGTGGCTTGGCTGCAGCTGCTCGGCCATGGAAACCCATTCCATGAAGCTCTCTGCGTACTGTACTTGGGCTAATCTGAAGGTCACATGAAGTTTGTAGCTCTGTAGCAATTGACTGTGCAGAAAGTCGGCGACCTCTTTGCACTATGCGCTTCAGCATCCGCTGACCCCTCTCCGTCACTTTACGTGGCCTACCACTTCGTGGCTGAGTTGCTGTTTTTCCCAAACGCTTCCATTTTGTTATAATAGAGCTGACAGTTGACTGTGGAATATTTAGGAGCGAGGAAATTTCACGACTGGATTTGTTGCACAAGTGGCATCCTATGACAGTTCCACGCTGGAATTCACTGAGCTCCTGAGAGCGGCCCATTCTTTCACAAATGTCTTGTTTCACAGTCTGCATGCCTGAGTGCTTGAATTTATACACCTGGGGCCAGGCCAAGTGATTAGAACACCTGATTCTGATCATTTGAATGGGTGAGCGAATACTTTTGGTAATATAGTGTATATATATTTATTCTCAAACTTTTCATGCAAAACACCCCTTGTGAAAGTCAGAACATTTCCAAAGGACCCTTCATACCCCTCATAATAATCATAACAATCAAGTGCCTTCTTACGAGGTATATTTAGGAAGCCACCCTTTGAATTATCCAAAGGTTCACTACATCCTATTTTCTGGCAGGTGTTAGCCTACCTCTGGATTTTGCATCACTTGATGATGTAGGCCTACTAACTCACACATTTTTACACATTCATGAACTAGCTTGCTGGCAAATAAGCCAATAACGAGTAAGAATTGTTACTTGTGACCTGACTGTAGTGAGTCAAGCAGTTCAAAACAGATTGATGTGACTTGTGATAATCATATAATTTAAATTTTAATGTGCCACTAAACAATTCATACACAATTGGTTTGTTTGGTGCAAGGCTCATCCTCTATATCATCTCATCATAAATATGCATTTAAAACTAAACTAACAGCTAAACCATAGCAATAAAGCCCAAGGATTTCTATTTTTTAAATACTGTTCAATTTCTGCCTATAAACTATCACCCATGGCCACTTTAACAATCACTTCCCTCACCCTACCGCAAAACAAGACAGAGTTGAAAAAAGGTATAATAAATCAGGAACTTTATTTAAATTAAACAAACGATAAGTGCATACAAACAACAAACGTTTTCAAACACAACTATTTTTTTTCAAACACAACAAACTCTTTTTTTAAGTCAAATGAATATACAAAGTGCAAAGAACAGAACAGAACTTATTTCCAAAAATAACAAACCAAAAAGTCAAAACACGCAAAACATCAGACGCTTGATTGGGGGTCAAACAAACAGTCCAGTTCCTCAACCGTAAGTTCTCCATCTGCCAACGCAGCTGGGGCAACCACGGCGTCTACTTTTGCTTCAGTCGGGTCAATAGACAAAGTCAGTCCCCTAGAGTTAACCCGTACCTGCATATCCCCGGCGCAGAGGAGGTTCTCCTCAATCTCCTCCGCCTCGGTCACTGAGTCGCTCAGGTGCTTCCTGGCGTAACTCCAAACAGCGGAGTTGGTGACGCTGAAGCAGTGGTCCTCTCCGTCGCAACTCAGCTCCAACGATCCACTGTACGTCACTTCAAACGACGAGGACTTCTGGAGCATTTTGCAGCCCTCGCATCTATACGTTGAGCAACGGTTGGGGAACTCTCCCTGGTTCTTATGGCACCTCCGACAGCGACGCTTCTGCGTAATACAGACCGCGCTGACGCAGCCGCGGAGAGTGGTCGTGGCGTCTCTTGGATCATCCATGGGCTCCAAAGATTGCGGCTCACCCACGTCCGCAATCTCGGTCGCGGTGGTGAACGGTGTGCCGGTAAGAACGGTCAGGTCACCCGACTTTCTGGTCGCGAGATTGCATAGCTTGAAAGATTTGTCCGTTTCCACTTCCACTATGCTGCGCTCCCACAGCGTCAGCTTTGTCTGGCCAGTCGTGTCGCAGATCCGGAACTCCTTGAGTTCCCTCATCGCGCCGTCCACCGGCACCACGCGGCTCACCACGCCGTCAGCCAATATTTTTACATGCAACTCTCCAACCTGCAACGAAACACAACAAAGGCAAAAACGGTTAGTGAGCCGCGGAGGAGAACAGCGGTGGGTTCAGGAAGACCGCAGGCTGTGCGATTCTTGCGCTCTCCACTTACTTTTTGTCTCGGTCCAAGCGCCAACACGTCCGCAATCCGCAAACGGGTAGTGCCGGGGGGCTCCCTCCAGATGAAGGGAGCCGTGTCGACTGCGTCCAAACCGCTGGCGTTGGAGAAAAGGATATCGAATCCCGCTGGGTCGCTGAAACCTGAACAGAAACGCATGCCAAAGTTACATCACTGATAGTCTCCTAGCGCACATAATTAAATCACTGCAGTTGTGGGCTACTTACTGACGGTTTTCCTGACGTTTGTTAGTTTCACTGGTCGCTTCGCCAGCGACGACTGCGCAAACTTCAGCCGCTTGTCAGCTGAAAACACGACCAGCCGATGAAACTGTTCACGGCCGGTCTGCAGGCTGGCCTCGAAGTACCTGACATTCCTCTTCGAGGTCTTTATAGGGGACACGCAATGAACGTATCCCAGAGCGCTCTCCAACTCAGTTTTCGCTTGTTTTGCGGGGCTGGCCATCCTGCACTGTGTCACCTCTCTTTTCACCTCGTCTCTCTGAAGCATCTCTTTGGCCGCAGTATTTAAACTCTCTCCAGTCCTCGCATTGGTTGCTTTATTTTTTTTTCAGACGAACAAAGCCCCTTGACCCAGACGCACCTGCACCTTGAATTGATACATCTCTTCACCAGCTACCCGCAATCAGACTGTCGGCGCTGATTAAAGCGCTTTACTTCGCACCAGACGAACACAACCCCTTGACCCAGACGTCCCTGCACCTTTAATTGATACATCTCTTCACCGGGTGCGAATTCGCGCTGCCCGCAGTCAGACTGTTGGCGTTGACTAAAGCGCTTTACTTCGCATCAACAGATACAAAACGGCTAGACTCGGACAATCAAAGCATGATCGAAAACATCAAAAAGTTTTCACAACTTTCATCTGATCTTCACCAAAATTGGCACAGCCGGCCATGATAGACGCTATCGGTTGCTAGGGGCAAGGCCTTCCTAACAGTCTATCGTATCAGGTTTTTCAGTTGGGGGCTGCAAAATGACAAACCAGTTCTGGTTTGGCTAGGATAGTTAAATGTGTGATTGCAAGATGTAAGTGTCCTGGTTAGATTAAAGTCATTAACAGTGTGCACGCAAGGTATATGCGATTCAGACGAGGCTGCAGACAGATCTACACAGTCTACACATTAGATCTGTCTGCAGCCTCCAGCTAGTCAAACCAGAACTCTTGCTTTGCTTTACTTTCTTACTTTTCTTGTATCTGTCCCGCCGGAAACGCCTAAAAATTAAAGCGCTTTGGAATGTTTCGTCGCGCCTCCGTTAAGTTCTGAAAGCGTTGCCCCTGGCAACCGTAAGCGTCCTACCATCCCTCATCATGGCCGACCGGCTCAGACCCCGCCCAACTCAAATCGGCACGTGACTCCTCACTCCCAATGGGGATGGCTAGCGTGACGTCACAAATTACTTCCGTGTCCATTCATTTTTAGGTAACGTAAACAAGTACGACCCACTACAGCTCAGGAACCGGTCACCTTTTATACAGTGACATCCTACTTTACTGACTTCAGTCTGTTCAGAAGGGTCTTAATTCCTAATTCTAGCATTAGCTGCTAATGTTAGCAATTAGCATGACGCGCTAGCCACTAATTTAAGCATTGGCTAAAATTTACGAGGGATGTCCTCACTAGGATCCCCAGCCTTCAAACAGGAATACAATTTTTCAGTTTGACACAGTTTCACTTTATTTAAAATATCTTCCATTTAAATTGCAAAACTTCAACATTATGTTTTAACTTCAGTGTCGGTATGATGACTGTGATCCATGCGAACCGTGTTGGCCCAGCTGCTTTGCCATCAGGAAAATGCCATAACCTTGAGTTGTAGTTCAGGGTGAACTTGTCACGCCTGCAAAACGATAAAATAAAATAAAATAACTGAAGTGGCAATTGATATCTTACTTCTCAGGCTAGCGGTAACTAGTAGCACCTAGCTAGTAACGTTAGCTCGCTAGTAATCGCTAGCCGGTTATTATCATTATTTTTGTTATTAATGTTAATCATTTGAGATACAACTTACCGTGACAACTTCAGCCATCTCTTCTTCTCTTTTTGTTGTCGAGCCGAATTAAGAGATCGTTTTGTCCACGTTATTTTTAATACCGTTGTAGTCCAGTTTGACAGAGCACCGTTACCAGGGCCGGCCCGTGGCATAGGCCGTATAGGCAAATGCTAAGGGCGCCGTCCATCAGGGGGCGCCACGCCAGTGCCACAAATGTTGGGGGGAAAAAAAAAAAAAAAAAAAGAAGTTGGTACTATTATTTCTAAATACAAAAAAATAACCCCACGTTAATTAAAATGCAAAGTAAAGCTTATTTAATAGAAATATTATTTGTTACAACATTACGCCCCCCGCACGGTGCGCCCCCTCCCTTCCCGTATCATGGTTCCTTTTGGACGTCACCACATCAAAAAATCAACACAAGATGTCAAAACGGCCAAAACTGTCAGGTGCCCAGGGAAGAAAAAAGAGAAAAGAAGAGGAGGAGAAACGAGAAAAAGACAGAGGTAAGTAACGTTAGCCTACATGAAATTATTTGTCTGAATGTGATAACCTGGCTTTTTAGCATTAAGCTAATGTTACATGATTCGCTAATTGCTAATCAATAAATAGCTAGTTAACTGTTTTAACGTCAGTTAATATTGTGGAGGGGGCTAAATTGTTATGGAAAATAATAATGTAACGTTAGGTAATTACAGTACTCCCACCTTTCCCACCATTCCTCATTTGTATTCATCTTTTAAGCAGGTGTTTTTTGTTTACATTGTTATTGCCTTCTGGTTAGCTAACGTTTACCCTGCAGGTAATAGTCACTTTTCCACCCCTGTATATATTATAGTTGTAAGCCTAGTTGTTAAAGTGCACATCATTAATGTTAATTAAGCAATATCACATGAGAGGGAATGCTGTTTTTTAATATGAGCACTGCTGTGATTCGGTCAAAGATAATCATAACATAACATTCTCATATGATATACTGTTACTTTGCATTCTGCTATTCAGCATTTCACTGTAATGATGACAATAAATTGAATCTAATCTAATTTGCATATCAGTTAACATCATACATATATCTCTTTGGTTTTTCATTTATATTATATCATTTCATTTTATTCCTGGAATCATATGTTTTTATTATTAGACTTTAATACTCAGTGGTGTCACATACTCCTCTCTTCAGATGCACTGTTGAAGTTTCTAAATCCCACCCCTGGGCCATCTACCACATCTACCGCTGCTGCCTCCACTTCAGCAGCACAACCCACCAGTGATGCAGCTTCAGCAGCACAACCAAGCAGTGATGCAGCAGCATCAAGCAGTCTTCCTGTTGCCTCCACCTCAGCAGCACAACCCAGCAGTGATGCAGCAGCATCAAGCAGTCTTCCTGTTGCCTCCACCTCAGCAGCACAACCCACCAGTTTTGCAGCAGCATCAAGCGGTGTTCCTGTTGCCTCCACCTCAGCAGCACAACCCAGCAGTGTGTTTTGTGCAGTGCCTTATTTATATTGTATTTTTAATTTATTTTATGCAACTTGTTGACACGTTTTATTGTGTTTATGTATGTAAAATTTATTGTATTTCATATATTCATTTTTTATTTTTTGTATTCATTTATTTATTCATATTTTTTTTTTATCTTGTTAATTGTTCTGATTGTGATTGTTTGCTTTCTTTAAGTAAAAAAAAAAGGTCAAAGACAAAGCTATTCGGTTTCTTGTGAGTATATACACTACACTGCCGATGTAGGGGGGCGCCACCTAAAATCTTGCCTAGGGCGCCAGATTGGTTAGGGCCGGGCCTGACCGTTACCATTAGAATATTAGCGAATGAACACGGAAGACGATTCTGTGGTGAATGAAATTTTTCCGACAAGGCTATTCTACGCTAACGTGGTCCAAGTTTTTCCTCTGGGCATTTCAAAGACAGATGCCTCTGATGAAAAAGGCAAACATACAATATCCTTTGTGTATGTTTTCATGCCTTTGGTTGATGGAGTGTGATCGGGCCCCATAATGTCAAGGGATGGGTGGCAGGGAGGCCTATAAATAAGCAGACAAAGAGATTTTCGGTTACATAGCAATCCTATGAAAAGTAAAGCTATAATAAACTGTATACACAGCAAGGCCTCTATAGTGTTACGGCAGCAAATTTTCATACGCAGAATGTAGATAAAATTAGGAGATGACATCTAACTCAATGACATTTCAAGAACTGCATTTTCAAACGTGCCCCTTACACCTCAACAAACAGATGTGATGAAAGCAAATGCATGTATTTAGATTTAACATTTACATTTAGATTTAGATTTACCACACATTTACATTTAACATTTAGATATAGATTTAATATTTAGATTTAGGTACAACATTTACATTCAATATTTATATATATATATATATATATATATATATATATATATATGTATATGTACAGTATATATTATATATGTATATGTATGGAGAGTAAGCTAAATGTTGAAAATGTATCAGCTAAAAAATTGTAACCGAACCTGTACATAAACAACACACACAACCGTGATTTGCCGCTGGAATTCTGCCAACATGGCAGAGAAGCTGAGGATCCCGCGAGATACCGCGATATCGAGGGTAGGGGCTCTGTACCACGACAACAACTCCTCACTCTCAATTATGTCTGATGCGACTGCATTCAGTTACGAAGCAGGAAGTGACCTTTTATCTCGATCGATCCTGTCTCGTTGGCTGTGTGTCTCATGCAACTGCATTGCGTTGCGCACCAAATCTGGCCTGCCAGACTATCTGCTTGGCCACATCAATGCTGCTTGCAGCTTTAATTTTTAATAGTTTTTATTTTGATTAATGTAAAATAAGTAAAGAAACCCTGACACAATCAGGACCATGATACAGATGGCGATAGCTGGCGTGATCAGCCAGTCGTCCCAGGTCCACTGGTAAGGGCAGCACTGAAAAAGATAGAAGAATTCTGTCAGTGCGGTTGTTTTAGTTGTAAAATAGGCATGCAATTTGTTGATAAATTTACTGCACTTACCCCGTTTTTTACGACAATAACTTGCACTCCCTCGTTTGCATTGCCTTCATCTTGAGGTTGGGACGACAAGTATGGAGGAGGAGCTTCATCATACGGATGCTTGGAGGAAAAGACTATAAAAAAATCTAAGCAAATTTGATTAAATCTTTAATCAATTTGACCAACAACATAGTCAAATTTGTCTTTCTTACTGCAACAGGAAAGGGTGGTGTCTGTGGCACCCTGATCAGGAACATTTCCACCCTTTGAGGCATTTCTGTTGCCTAAAGAAATGAAAGAAATGTATATTATTTACCCTAGTGTTTTATTAAAGACCAACTTCTCAGTATACTCTCATTGGCCACTTTATAGGTATATATACACTACTCACAAAAAGTTAGGGATATTGTTATTTACATGAGTGCTTTTCCTATTTGGTCTTACTTTTAATGAAATAAGTAAAAGTTCCCTTTGATATTACTAATAATGAATGAGAAGAAACACCATTTTCATTAGTTTAATATTTATTACCCCAAAAATTAAGACAATAACAAGGATAGCCCCAAATAACAAAAATTGACAGTAGGCGCATTCGACTTCATGCAGATCTGACTTGACGTGATGCATGCTGGGTAGAACAAGTTCATTTTAACCAGTCATATTCGAGATCTATGAGCATAACAACCCAGCATGCACGTCAAGTCAGATCTGCACAGATCTGCATGAAGTCGAACGCGCCTAATGTCAGTAGCGGGTGTTTTCCCCATTTGCCGCAATGACAGCTTGACAGCGACGTCTCATGCTCCTCACTAGCCCCATGATGTTGTTCTGAGGCAATGTGTTCCACTCTTTCACAAGTGCTACACGCAGTTCTGCCAGGTCACGTGGGGGTGGGGTACGATCATCCAGTCTCTGCTTCAGCTGGTCCCAGACGTGCTTGTTATGTCCAAGGCTAATTTCTCTAAGTTTTCTCTAATCTCTCTAAGTTTTCAGGTGATCAGAGGCTCCTTCTCATTGTTTCCCTCCTGATCTCTGGCACCTGTTTGGAGGCCCTTAAGAGTTCTGGGTAACTTCACCCACTCTCTATCTCACACTGCAGCTTGGGCCTGCTGCAATGGCACCAGCCTCCACCATTTTGTCTTCACTGTTATCCTTGGTTTGTTTTTTGATTACAATAAAAGTTACTTTGGCTGCATTGGCTGGTCTTTGTCACCTGTGTTGCTTCCCAAGAGCCAGGGTTGTAACATATTGGGGGCCCGTCCGGGATCTCATCGGTTCACTCCTGATGAGTGTTTTTCTTGCATTTCCCTAGACTGTGTAATACTGTGAGTGGTGTGCGATGTGGCATTGTGGCTGGGGGCTGCTTTGTTTGTCCTCCTGGTGAGTATGTGGTGAACATAGAGTGAGTGTTGTTGAGGTTTCAGTGATCTCCCTGGTTAGGTAGGGAGTGTGCCAGCGGGACTGAGTAATCAGTTCCTCCATCGGTTCACTCATTTGTTTTTTGCCTTTCTTGTTTTCGAGGTAATCCCGGGTGGAGACCTGTTCTCTGGTGGGGTTAAGCGTCCAGGTTCCTGGCCATTTGGCTATTGTTCACTGATTTTCTGCTTTTAAAGACGCCTCGAGCCCGGCATGCCTCAGAAGATATTTAGGTCTGAGTGGAGGTTAGGCAGGTACCAGGGAGCTTGCTTTTGATTGTTGGCACACTCGGGAGCTTGCTTGCTGTGCTCACTGGGGCAAGGTTTATTAGGTTAGGGGTGTTACAGGTGGTGCTTTGTTTGGTACCATTGTGGTGATGTGTCCTGTCCCCTACCTTGTGTTGTGCAGTCTGTTGTTCTGTCAGGATGTAGTGTGTGTAACCTGACTTTGTGTAGGCTAGTTTTCCCTGAGATAGTTGCCTTTGGTTTTGATTGCTAGCAGGTGCCAATTGTTTAATGATATTTGAGTAATATTCGGTGCTAGATTAGTAGCTTGATGGGTTATTTCTAGGCCTACATATTTGTGACTATGACTTTGGTGGTCATTCAAGAGACCATTTGTGATTTGGCTGTTTTTGTGTGGGACACTGTGTAGTGCTGTGTGCACTGTGTATATTGGTTAGCGCAAGGTGCAGTTAACCAGTGTAAATGTGAGGAACTTATCCAGGATGGCAACGCTGGATAATTTCATTAGTGCACATTCAGAGGAGCTGCTTGAGCAGTTCACTAAAGATCAGCTCTTAAAACTTGCCAGCTACTATGAATTTGAGATTGCTAGTAGTGAGAAGCGTCTGAAAGAGAGCATTAAAGAGGCTCTTAACCCTTCTCCTGTGTTAGGGTCAGCACCGACCCACTTTTGATTTTAAATGCATATAAAAACCACATACATTTGTTTTTTGCATCAAGGCTTTTTCACTTTGTCAGGAACCTCTATATCAACAAACTAAGAATTTAAAAATTTAGTAAATTTTAAAATGCTCTGGTTGAAATTATGGCACCTTTCTTGTTAGGGTCGCTGTCGAACCGGTTAGAAAAATAAGATTATAAAGCAATAATTAGAGCCACAACTGAAATCATAAGTGAAATCCATTTACAATACCGTTTTAACTTCTGTCCCCAAGAAGTTTCAACCCCATTCACACCTGGAAATAGGAGACTTCTCAGGAGGAAAGTTACCATGGTGGGCACAGTGAAGAAAAATACACCTGAGCTGCCTTTTGAAATTTTGTAGGTGAAGGACAAGGCCCCACTCCTCAAAGTTTGTTACAGACACCACCACTGTTGTTTCATATTGTCCAAAAAACAAAACTTATGTCTACTCTTCACAAAGATGCAGCTGTGCCATCAGGAAGTTTCATAAAGCCAGCAATTATCCTTGACTATAACAAAAACAAAGGAGGGGTGGACAACCTGGACATGAGGTGTCAGGTCTGCCCAAGCAGTAAGGACAGAAAGACAAATATGTTCAACTGCAAGAAATATATCTGCAAAGAACATACTAAAAGTTTCACTGTTTGCCACACATGCATCTAGTCACATACACATGCATGTTCTTGCACACAGACTGGTTTGATTTGCTTGATTGGATGTTTGATTTTGCAAATGTATATTTTTTGTTATTACTTGTTCTGCTTTCCATTTTCTGTTTGTAAAAAAGTTCTACTGCTGAACAAATATACTTTTTACAAATATACTTGAAGTAAATATGTATGGGTCAAAATTGACCCGTAACACCACAGATGTTACTTTAGTTAATATTATTAATATGAAAAAAATATAAAACAAATTTATTTAAGAGATGTGTTCTAATATCCCTCAGTAATAGTCAGGAAACATAACCTTTTATTTATTTATGACTCTCTTGAGGTTCATTTTACAATTTTATTAGTTGAAATCGAGGGGTATACTGACAAAGAAAGGCCCAGAGGTTCACACCAAAAATAATAAAACTAATATTTCCATGGATAATGAAGCCTAACAATATAACCAAGAGATAAACAAATTGGGTGATAGATTATTGTTTTTTAGTGTAATTTACAGCTGATTTAAGGCATAGGTCGAAAACGACCCGTTAACACAGTTGTGGGTTGTAAAAGCTAACACAGGAGGAGGGTTAAGGCTATGTTGATTGAGAAAGGTGTGTTAAAGCCTGTGCCCCTGCCAGTTTCTCAAAAAATCTCAGTCTCAGAACCTCCTCAAACAGATGTTGCTCTTGAGTTGAGGCTTAAGGAGTTGGCCTTACAAGAATTGCAACTACAAGATAAACAAAAGGAGTGGTTGAGTAGTGTATTTAATTATAATAATTTTATGAATTTGTTTTTATTATGATTTGGTTTTATAGATAACGGTAGATTGTATGTGTACTTTTTACATGAACAGGGAGAGTGATCTTGGAGGATGGGATGTATGTTATTAAAAACGAAGCTCCCGTGTCCTTGCTTGAGCAGTAGCTACCCAGTCCCCCCCTTTTTTTTAACTACAGTCATTTGCAACAGTTTTTATTTTTTGTATTGTTCTTATGGGTCTTTTTATTATGTTTATTACTTTTAAGTTTTTCCACTGTTTTAACCAACCCTGGTTTATTAAAAGGAGCCAAACGAAGGTATTTTATACATTTTATTCCTCTGTGCCCGTGCCCATTCATTCTGAGCGTTGCGTTTCCTTCCCCAACCTAATCCTTCTCTCTCACAGGATGCCAGTGTTACGTCCCAGTCTAGGAGTTTGAGGAAGCAACATAAACACAAATGGACGAGGAATGATTGTAACAAAAGTGACCATTTTATTCCCACCACACACACAACTGAACAAGAGAATTACCAAGGTTATATTAGTAAACGAAAACGAACGACATAACGAAAACTAAAATTGAAAAAACAATTTCGTTAACTGAAATAAAAACAAAAATTAAAAGAAAAAAGCTATAACTGAAACTGTATTGCGTGTTTAGAAAATGAACTAAAACGAACTGAAATTATAGATATAATTCCCTTTGTTTTCGTCTTGGTCAGTTTAATTATAAGGCTCAATTGGTTGGATTCATATGTTCAATTTATTCCGCTCTGTCAGTTTTACGCCAGCTGGCAGCACCTTACGGCACCTCACGGTCCGTGATGTCACCTGGCAGCACCATGGCGGTTGCAGCAAAAGCTGGGAGAAAGCGGCAAAGTCCTGTATGGGACTTTTTTGAATATGACAAACGAGAAAGATAAAAGCAAGTGTCTTGTAGTGGAAACAGACTGTGACAAAACATGTGGCTTGCTTCTCAAGGAAAGAAACTCCGCGAATCTCAAAGTCAGTTTAAGAAGCGAGCACAAGGTGGCTAATGCCGAGTACCAAAACAAGCTAGCCTCTGTGAGTCCGCCGCCACCGCCCCCCAAAAGAGAAGGATTAAAGCAGGGGTGCCCATTACGTCGATCGCGATCGACCAGAAGATCGCGAAGGTAGTGCGGGTAGATTGTGTGCCACTGCAAATAATGTTTTAGATGTTAGTCTAAAACATTTATCTGTCGCACCTCCAAAACAAAAAGCAAGACAAACCTTTATCTTTATTTATTTTTACTTTATATTTGCAACATGCCCTCAGTTCAGCGGCACACATCCACAGCCACGCACAACTTCAACAACAACTCAAGACTACTGTCTTTCTTAAAGAGACAGCGCCTTGATAGCGACTTGATAAAAATAAAAAGAGATGGATAGAGCTTTTAACAGTGTATCAACAATTAATATGACTTAGTATATGTATATAGATCACTTTGACTTGGTCACTGTAAAAGTAGCTCGCAAGCCAAAAAAGTGTGGGCACCCCTGGATTAAAGGAATAGTTCACCCAAAAATAAAAAGTCAGCCATTATTAACTCACCCTCATTTTTTAAACGTATCTTTTGTTGAATTTTATTATATAATACTCACCCTGACCTTTTTGAATCCCACACCTGACAAATAACCCAAAGTATGAAAAAACTAAAAGTAATACTAAAACTAATAAATACTAAACTAAAACTAAGCATTTTTGGACATATAAAAATAATAAAAACTAGCAAACCCACATTAAAGACTAATTAAAACTAACTGAATTGGAGGAAAAAAAAGGTAAAAACGAAATAAAAACTAAACTAAAATGAAAAATCCAAAACTATTATAGCCTTGAGAATTACACAGTTTATGTGCAAAAAGAAAATGAAGCGTGTCTTCAGGGTGAACTAAGGCCAAAACAACAAACAAAAACCCAGCTACCTGATTCTCAAAGTCTAACTAAAACCTAAATGCAAACAAAAACGAACAAAAAGACATTCTCCAAACCTAACTGCTTAACTTTAACAAAAACAGGAGAAAAAAGATTCGAAAATAAATGGCAGTTCACCCCTACTGCTTTCTTATATACTTTACAAACAAAACAAAAATACATGCACAAGAAAATAACATCTGTGAGGGAAGCACTCAAAAAACCTCACTAAGGCCACTAGGCACAAGCAAAAAGGTCACAACATACAGCTCTCTCTCTAGTCAGCAATCACGATCTCTCAGGTGGTTGAGATGCAGATCATTTAAATCAACTGAGCCCCCTGAACAGCCAATCCCGGGCTCCAGCCAATCCACATTGGATACTGCATCTGGACAAAGGTCCTCTAAGGTTGATGTCTCACTCTTGAACAAAAACTGACTTTAGTATGAGCAGGTCTGTTTGTAACACCAGGTACACCCAGTAGACATCCTTGAAGGGATGGTCAGGCGTGAGGTTGATCATGGACAACTCTGTGGAAGACCATGGAATGGTTCTGGAAGCTGCAATGAAGTGAACCCTGTGCTGGACAACTCCTGACGGTCCCTCACCAGGGTCAACCTCGACCATTGCTTCCTCTGGAGGCTTTTCCTCCTGCTCCGGTTGCTCAAGATGAGGCTTCTTGGCAACTGGTTGAGGTTCAGGCCCCGGCATGCGGTATGGGATGTCCTCAAGAAGATGCCATACCAAAAACCCAGAGCGACGCGGGAGGCAGAAGCGAGACTGCAGCTGCAGCTCCTGCATCATCTTCTGGGTCAATGGCAGCTCCTTCATGAGGTCATGCAGGTTCTCATTCTCCACATAGGCGTTATTTTTGATCATGCCTATGTATGAGAAGAACATGAGAGTACAGAGTCTTATTCTCTTGATCTGGTCTAGTATGCGCTGCAGGCACAGTGCAAACCACTCGCAAATCAGAGACCCTGGCGCTCCATCTCATCCAATATGCCTGTCTGGATGATGGTCTGATGCAACTCCATTGACATAGGAGCATCCTTTGTGTAGAGCTGAATGTAACGGCGTTGGTCCAAGAAGAGCTTCAGGTTTTTCCCATGGTAGAATCTTACATCTGGAATCCAACGCAGCTTCAATTCCTACTGGCCACGCTGAAGGCAGACGGCAGGATCGTGTCCAGCCCTTGTGACCAAGGATGTGCACTGCACGAAAGTCGCCGGGAAGGGGAGCTTGTCGGGCTTCAGCATCTTCTTGATGAACGTTTCTGCAGACAAAGCCCCGTTCACTCGTCCTGGACTCCGGCTTGCCTTCAGCGTGGCCAGAGGAACTCTGCTGTGCCTGTAGACATCGCCCAGAAAGCCCAACCATAGCTTTACTTTACTCTGATAACCGATGGTGCCGCTCCCAAGGAGTCTCACAAAGCAAAGACCTGCTCCACCCTGAGCTTCTGCGTGACATCCCTGTTCCAGTTCTCCAGTGGTGGAGGGCACACATCAGCCGTGGCAGAAGAGTGGGGAGCCAACCCAAGGAAGCCCCTCATCCTGGACAGGCTCTCAGGGTGGTTGGCATAGGTTCCGAGACTGACTGTAAGGTGGTTGTCCTCGGAGGACAAGGGATGCCCATAAATCAGCTCCTCAAAGGCCAGCTCCTGATAAGCCTTCCAGGTTGCATCATAGCCTACCTTGCCACTGTTGCTGTTGTAAACAGACCAGAGGATGGAAGTGGATCAGTCTCTCAGACTACCGCCCCAATCCCAAGACTGTCTTCTCTGTCCAGAAAGAGAACAACCATTGGTGTCTTTGTGAGCATTCTCCAGAGACATAGCTCACTGAAAAAGTCTTCTGATCCAAGGGCAAGGGGGCAGTCATCTCCCTCAAAGAGGTGCACCTGCTCCATGCAACAGGTGAGAAGCTTCACCATCTTGACCTCCATGTCATAGAAATGCATCATGGACTACAGTGCAGCGGCATACATGGCACTCATGACATTATGGTGCAGGAGCCCACATGCAGCGATGACCCCACTCACCGGGTGCTTATGGAGCTTGGCCATGTGTGTGTGTGTGTGTGTGGAGAGTCCGTGTACGCCTGAAGGAAGTTCAGGCTTCCACGAGACTACTCGCCACAACACACAGTACAGACAGCCCTAGACTCCCACCACCTCCTGCAGACCCAACAGGTGCAGCTGCCGTTCCTCAACCAGATCCTCAGACACCAAGGTACATACAGCAAGCACAGACAAATGCTTTATGCGCCTAGCCTCCACCGAGCCAGCTCGATTGAGGGTTCTGGCTCTTTTGCCCAAACTGGGTCAGGGAGAGCATGACTGTGAGGTCTGGGTGCTTGTCTGCCTCAGAAATAGCTCTGTCCAACACCCTAAGGACAAACTTCTGATCTTGCTCTGGGACATTGAAGCACAGACAGGCTGTTCTTCTGAACAGAATCCTGCACCATGTCATCCATGTCAAGATTTCTCAATTCCACCATAAAAACATCTCTGACCTGGTTCAAAAGGACTGCGGCTTTGTGGTGGCAGGTGGACTCCCCAGAGGGTGATGTGGTCTGTGCAGCCGGGTACAGTGGTACTACAATGAGGTTAAAAGAAAGTGCTGTCTCAGCCAGGGAGTGTCGAAAGCTGTTTCCAGCCCAGCCGCTGGCCAGGAGATGACTTGGTCATGGGCACATGCTTCTTTAGAATGTGATAGTGGGACTTGAGAGTATTGGGGTGGAAGGGTGGGAGAGCCAAGTACGCCATCCGCACCTTGACCCACTCCAGCTTGTGAAGCTAAATGTCGTACATGTTGCCCACAATCCCTGTTCCCGAAATTTACTGTGTGGAGAACACAGGCACCTTGAGCTTTGAGTCAGCCAGGAAATCGCGGACCTCATGGTTTTCCCTCAAATGGGTTCACTATGTTTTTTGTATTCTTCTCTCCCATCTCCAGTATATCCTGCACATACTCCATGTCTGTGTGTCTCTGGGTTTTATGCTGTGTATCTAAGTGTATATATTTGAGACTGATGTGCTATCTCTTTGTGACTAGCTATTGAGTCTGTTACTCTAAATGTTACAACTGTTGTTCTTGCTGACCTGTGTAAATGACTGGTTTCTGTTATGATCTGTAATTTTAAAGTTTTGTGTCAGTAGACTGTTAGTTTCTGCTAGTTCTTGTTCAAATGAAATTTCTTAGACTATAAGTGTTACAGTAAATGCTCATTGAAACAACTTATATCAGTAAATTGTTTATACTTATCCTACTTTGGTTAGTTCTTGTTCAAATAAATGTTTGTAATAGACTAATTATGAATTGCATTTAATTACATGTGTTTCTTACTTTATATTATAACAATGCATTTTTATATAACTACACAACAGAAGGTTGTAGACACTTGAAATCGATCTCTACCCCCACTAATTCCACCATTCTGAACACGCAGACGCTGGTCCCATCTCTCTACAACCTTCCTATCAAAAGTTATTGCCAACTACTCTGTTGATCTCCCTCTTATTGGCCAATTCCCCCAAGTCTGTGGGACCTTCTGTTCCGGAGTTGAATTTTCAGCTAGGGTGTCCACTAGGTATATAGGGTTTTTACGACCATCATACAAAGTTGTAAGTTTTGATAGGAAGGCCGTGTTCAGCGTGGCTGATTTAGGGGGGGTAGAGACCCTTTTGAAGTCCGTGGGACCTTCCGTTCAGAAGTTGAATTTTCGGCTAGGGTTGGGACAGGTATATAGGGTTTTTACTACCATCACACATCCTGTGTTATGGAGAGGGGACTGATCCCATACCCCCCAAGGGTTAGGTTCAGGAAATTGTCTCGATGGCTCTCCCTGTGTCCTCTAACGATTCCACAGTTTGGGATAGTGAGCCAACGGTATGGCACAGGCGGACGTATGTCAATCAGAAGTCCTACAACAGTCAAAGGTTCTGGTTCCAGACTCACAACCACACTCGCACCCACACACTCTGTCCCCCATATACATAGATATATTAATTAACAGCAAAGGTAAGTATAACCAGTAAAAACAGTCCACCCCATCCACATAAGAAGCCGCCACCTACCCCAAGGGCCCCAGCCAACCAGGTAAGTAAATCTAGCAGGTAAACCACAAACTGACACCAGGACAACATCAAGCCAAGCACCACCCAGACCCTAAACCACTAACCAGCCACTACCACAACAGGTAAGTCCACACAACACTCCGCAGCAGGTAAGTATCCTAATTAACAGGTGTGAATACATTGCCCAACAGGGAAGTAACCAACCATGCCAGACGCCAATACAATATATATATAACTTATACAAACCATCTAGACTTCGAAGACAAACATGAGATACAGTAGCTATCAGGTAATCAATCTAAACAATACACCGTAACCTCAAACTAGCAACAAGCCGACTGAACAGTCACATCCCCACAGGGTACATCCTATAAATCCTACCAGGTAAGTAACCAAACCCCCAAAAAACAGGTAAGCAACCTACCAACCAGCAACCAACCCCACCACACAGACCAGCCACCACATGACACCACTAAGGAACACATCATCAGTAGTGAACCCACCACATGACACCACTAAGGAACACATCATCAGTAGTGAACCCCAGGTTCCCAGAGTGTTTCGGCCATGACCACTAGACACTCTCCCCCAGGGAAGGCCCCGCCAAGAATGATCAAGTCTCAGAGTGTGTTCCATACTAAACCAAAAGACAGTACCCAACCGAAACCAACCCCCAAAAATCCAACAACCATGAAACCAACAATCACAACAGCCCCCAACCACAAAAAGACACATGACAAGTAAAATACAAGCAAAATCCCAAACAGCAACCCAGCACAGCTAACCCGAACCCCGACCCCACCCATCCAAACATACCGAGTAAACAAACACCCAATAGCAGTACCACCCGGACACAAGATAGGTAAAAAACAGCAGCACACCAGCCACTTAGAACAAACAGCAAAGCAAAAACCAGCCAAAGAAAAAAGAAATCAAGTGATTTACCTTAGGGACCCTCAAGGAGGCAGAAAACGCTGTCAGGCAATTGCAGTCTCCGTACTCCAACCGGGTTACCGTATATCCAAACTTTTGTTCCAATCACCAAGCAAGCAACAGTCACACAACCAATCAAGGCCACACGTTAATCACTCACAAAGCTCGCCAGCCAAAAAAGACACCAACTGCCAAAAAAACAAAACCAAAGACAACAAACCATAACAGAACCATAAAGCAACTAAAGTAAAAACTATATAAAGAAATATACAAATATAAAAAAAAGCCAAACACAAAACCCACCCCTCCCAGGAATGGCCGAGACCAGCCGCGCAAGCACTGCCTTCTCAAACACTCCAAGAGCAGGAAGGGATGGAGCCAGCCAAGACCTGCTTTGCCTCTCCGACCCCCCAAGGTGAGTAAAATAAGCAAGACCAAACCATGCAAACAATAATAACAATAATAATAATAATAATAATAGCAAAACCATAATACTGCAAAACCAGAAAAACAAATAAGCCAGACAGCACCACCAAAAGAAACCAAGCTCCAGAAAAATAAATTAAGCATTAAGTAAACATTGGAACCTTAAATCACATAGCCTATTAGTAATACTATTACCACAGAACCAGTTAAAGTCAAAGTCATTTCCTGTGTTCCATACACCGCACAACCCCAGGAAAGGCGCTAAGCTATGTCATCAACCCTAACCCTTACATCGCACAACCCCAGAGATTGCATATTAATTTTTTATTTTTTTAAACAGAAATAGACAAACTCACTTGTAGCAGCAATAGTCATCAAGCAACAAGGTTGAAAACTTCAAGGACCAACGAAGCTGACTAAGGTCCAAGTGCCACCAGCTTTCGTTGCGGTACCACAAAATTCACGATTCGCCAACGAATATGCGAATACCTAATCACCATAGTTTTCCCATGAGGCCAGGTCCAAAACCAAACGAAACCATCAGTCAAACCAAATATCATAAACATCCCCTCGTCCTATCAACCCACTACCAACCATCACCTAGCATCGGTGATGCAATGGCGAGAGCCATCCATCCGATAGGAAGGAAGGCTCCAGCTCTTTCTGCCAACAGATGGAAAGCAGCTTGTGAAAAGAAAAACCCTTTATTTAGCCATACTTAGTGGGAAATAAATACATGAAATAGGACGTAAAATAAACAAAATGAAATGAATGATTAAGAAAACAATTAAGAGACCATTAAAAACCACAAGAAAATAATTAAAAAACTAAATAGAACAAAAAAATAAGGGTTAGGGGGTTAGGTTGGGGGAACTGATCCCATCCCCTATTGGAGATGGGGGGTGCTCCATCCACCCTCTCCCTCGGTCCCGGACTGGCTGGCGAGCCCGTTGGCGTCGCTTGCCACGTTGGACAAATGTCCAGCCATCATCGAAATAATTATCACCCATTATGGGTATTATCTATTTAAATTATTATTCTTTGTTGTAAAAGTAAATAAAACACTAAAATTCTTATTTTGAAAAAACAAAAATGGCAATAAACAACAAAGGAAGGGTGTGCCTGACAATGTTTCGATCCCTTTGGGTCTTCAGGTAAATTGGCACACTAAAAAAGGTAAGCTGTCAGTTGGCTGGAGAGCGATGTGCATTGGTTGAAGGTTCAACAAGGAATGAGCTCTCCCTGGAGCTCCTCGCTTATATAACCTCTGTTGTGCTGTGACAATTTTCGTACGTGCTTTAGATTTCGTTTTGTTTTACTCCCAGTTTTAATCAAATTAATCCTCATGAACTTAACCCTGTATGCTTCTTATGGAATATAAAATGTAACTGTGTGTACGTCTATGTATTAAAATGTTTTTAATATTTATACATGTAATTAATGAAAAAATGAAAGTGTTATGTATGTTGTTTCTATTAATGAAAGTATTGTCCCCGAAACAATAAAATGTATGTAAATATGAATGTATGTTGAATAGTTGTAAAAAAGATATATAGGGTTTTTACGATCGTCATACAAAGTCATAACTTTTGATAGGAAGGTCCTAGAGACTTGAAACCATGCTCTACCCCCATGTATGACGGGTCAGGGAGTCCAACGGTACCACCCATTTCGCTCTACGACCTTCCGTTCCGGAAATAGCTCAATCTTGGTCCTAGAGACTCGCAACCACTTCCAGTGTGTTTAGCGTGGCCGATATAGTGGGGGTAGAGGGATAGGGACTTACCATTAAAAAGTTAAAATTTTGATGGGTTGAAAATTGGCATTGAGTTTGGGGTCGAAGGTCAAAGGTTCGCTTACGGGAGCGACCCCGTCTCCCGTAGCGAACCGGCTGCCATCCTCCATCACTGTCAGCCATGATGGAAGAACCAAGTGTTTGTTCTCTTTTTGAATTTTTTGTTGATTTTTCAGTTTTAACTTTTAATCTTAAGTTGTTTAATTGTTTTAATTGTTTTTACAATTTTGTGTTATTTTAAAAATTAAAAAATGCCTCTTCAAAAGATTAAAAAACTAAAAATGTGCCCTTGTGGCAACGTTTCGACCGCAACCGGTCTTCTTCAGGCCTGGGCACCTTGTCTAACTAAAAAAAGTCTCGACACGGACTGTTCACTGTGTCTCTAAAAAGAGTTTAAGCTAAAAATGAGCATAAAACACTTTCAAAAACTGTGCTTCAACTGCTCAATGTCTCTCCCAAGAGCTCCAAAGTCAAAATGAATCTCTCTCGCCTCCCTCCTGTATACCCTCACAAACTCCGCCCCCTTGGCTTTTTCCTCTTTTAAAATTTTAACTTTATAATTCCAAAATGTAACTATGAAATGTCAATTTTAACTGTTTTAACTTTTTACTGACGTAACCCCATCCATGAAATTATTTTTTAATAACTGCTAGCTATTATGCTTTTGTACTTTAATATAATAATTTAATTTTTCAAAATGTTTTTAAATTACTCCAAAGTATTTAGGTATAGTAATGATGAAGGTCGTCACACATCCTGTAACTTTTGATAGGAAGGTTCTAGAGACTTGAAACTTCGGCTACCCCATATGTGACGGTATGGCCGTTACAACGGTACCACCCATTTCGCTCTAAGACCTTCCGTTCTGGAGATAGCTCCTAGAGACTCGGTACCACTTCCAGTGTGTTCAGCGTTGCCGATATAGTGGGGATAGGGCCCGGTTTGAAGTGTGTGGGACTTACCGTTAAAAAGTTAAAAATTTGGTGGGTCAAAGATTTTTATAAGTGTTGACAGCCAAAGTACTTCACCCAGGTTATGTTTAGGAGCATGTTTCTGGTCATTAGGTATATAGGGTTTTTACGATCGTCATACAAAGTCATAACTCTTGATAGGAAGGTCCTAGAGACTTGAAACCATGCTCTACCCCCATGTATGACGGGTCAAGGAGTCCAACGGTACCACCCTTTTCGCTCTACGACCTTCCGTTCCGGAGATAGCTCAATCTTGGGCCTATAGGGTTAGGACGTGGGTTACGGCCCCGTCCTCCCTGGGGAGGACCGAGGAATATACGGTCCTTCCCTCCGGGACCCCTCCCTCCCCGGTCCCAAGAAGACCAATCCTGGTCCGAAGTTTGGGGTCGAGAATCATAGGTCCGCATACGGGAGCGACCCCTTCTCCCGTAGCGGACCTGCTGCCACCCTCCATCAGCCATGATGGAGGGCTGGTAAAGTTTTTCAATATTTTTTTTAAGATTTTTTTTGTTATTTTTTTGTTAAATAAAACAAAGAAATGAAAATAATTCTTTGAAAAATAAAATAAACTAAAAATTCCTTATAAAAGGGTTAAAAAATAAATGTGTGCCGCTGTGGCGACGTTTCGACCGTTGTTTGGTCTTCTTCAGGCCAGGGCACACAGTAAAAAAATCTCTCTCCCAATAAAATATGACCTGTCTCCTTCAGTGTCTCAACAAAGAATGAGCCTGCTTCCTTGGTCTCTGCTTTTATAACGTACAGGCTCCGCCCCTTCGGCTTTCTCTCTCAAACAAAAAACAATCGCCACAAAAAAAGTTTTTTAGACCAATGGTAATTTTTAACTAAAAATTATTAAAAATAATCCCTCTACAATTCTTTTTAACTTTTTTAAATTAAAACTACTATGAATTCAATACAAATATCATATGAAATCAATCATTAAATTTAAATACTTTTAAATCTCTATTTTATAAGATATAAATTATTTATATGCAGATTTAAATGTTTTTAATATAAGTTATATACACAGGCTAGCAATCAGGGTTAAGATTGGGATAGGGCAAGGAAAAGGGAATGGGGTTAGGATTGGGAATTAGGGTTAGGGCTAGGATGAGGGAAGGGGTTAGGTTAAGGGTTAGGGTTAGGGTTAGGGTTAGGGGTTGGGGTTATGGGTTATGGGTTATGGGTTTTGGGTTAAAGTTAATTTGCACGGGCCTAAAGTATTGTAGAAAGAAAAAGTGGTGAGAAAAGGAGAAGAATGGGGACTCAAGGACAACTAGAGGGTGGAAGAGGGAGAAAAAAGGGAAGGGGGGGTTTTTTAGTGAAGGAGGGGAATAAGAAGCGAGAGAGAGAGAGAGAAAAAAATAAATAAAAAATAAACAAAAGAAAAGGAAAAAAAAAAAAAAAAAAAAAAAAAAAAATTTTTTGGAATGTGTGGGACTTGAACCGTGATCTGATGTGTGATGGAGTGATGTTTAAACCAGTGTGCTACGGATGCTTATGGTAGTGGATGGAGTGGAAGGGTTGATTGAGGGTAATGGGGTGAGGAGGAGAGGGAATAAAAAATAAATAAATAAATAAATAAATATATATAAAAAAATAATAAAAACGGGGAAAAAAGGGAAGGAGGAGGGACGGGGATGGTTAAAATTGATAACGGTGTCATCAAGGGGAGTTGGAATGGTGAGGGAAAAACAAAGGAAAAGTAAAGGTAAAGAATCATAATGTGGTGGGAGGGGGGAACGGGTTAGGGATGGTTAAAATTGATGACGGTGTCATCAAGGGGAGTCGGAATGGTGAGGGAAAAACAAAAGAAAATTAAGGGTAAAGAATAATAATGTGGTGGGAGAGGGAAGGGGAGGATGGGTTAGGGTTAGGGTTAGGGGGTTAGGGTTAGGGTTAGGGTTAGGGGTTAGGGGTTGGGGTTATGGGTTATGGGTTATGGGTTTTGGGTTAAAGTTAATTTGCACGGGCCTAAAGTATTGTAGAAAGAAAAAGTGGTGAGAAAAGGAGAAGAATGGGGACTCAAGGACAACTAGAGGGTGGAAGAGGGAGAAAAAAGGGAAGGGGGGGTTTTTTAGTGAAGGAGGGGAATAAGAAGTGAGAGAGAGAGAGAGAAAAAAATAAATAAAAAATAAACAAAAGAAAAGGAAAAAAAA